>NC_064626.1:248932784-249246666 GCF_023864275.1 Schistocerca cancellata
CATACATAGGGGCAGAAATCCATTCCAGTACGATTATGCCATAGGTGGTAAATCATTGGAAGCGGTAACGACCGTAAAATACTTAGGAGTTACTATCCGGAGCGATCTGAAGTGGAATGATCACATAAAACAAATAGTGGGAAAAGCAGGCGCCAGGTTGAGATTCATAGGAAGAATTCTAAGAAAATGTGACTCATCGACGAAAGAAGTAGCTTACAAAACGCTTGTTCGTCCGATTCTTGAGTATTGCTCATCAGTATGGGACCCTTACCAGGTTGGATTAATAGAAGAGATAGACATGATCCAGCGAAAAGCAGCGCGATTCGTCATGGGGACATTTAGTCAGCGCGAGAGCGTTACGGAGATGCTGAACAAGCTCCAGTGGCGGACACTTCAAGAAAGGCGTTACGCAATACGGAGAGGTTTATTATCGAAATTACGAGAGAGCACATTCCGGGAAGAGATGGGCAATATATTACTACCGCCCACATATATCTCGCGTAATGATCACAACGAAAAGATCCGAGAAATTAGAGCAAATACGGAGACTTACAAGCAGTCGTTCTTCCCACGCACAATTCGTGAATGGAACAGGGAAGGGGGGATCAGATAGTGGTACAATAAGTACCCTCCGCCACACACCGTAAGGTGGCTCGCGGAGTATAGATGTAGATGTAGAAATTAGGTCATATTTGCCGCGACATTCAGAACCTGCCATCTTTCTTTTCATTTAATTATGAAGTCCAGTTATTTTCTTTCTCAGGTGAATAAATCCTTTTTAACCACAATTCGTTTTACCCAGGCCACGGGAAACAATAGTAATTAAAACTACGTGCTTCTATCCTGATCGTACGTTCGCAAACATTTGAGTGTGTACCAACGTAACTATACTTATGACCCATTTCCTTTACAGTATTAATTCCTATTTTGAACCGCGCACTCACAAATGTACGTGCCACCTTATTTTTTGTAGTCGGTAGGGTGTATTCCTGAATAACGTTACTTTTACTATTCGTGACTCAGTTTCCACAATTGATCTTTGCTTGTGTCACAATGGCGCTTCATGCGATATATTTATTAAGCGACAGTCATACTAATTCCTACTTCTAAATTACGACACCAGCTGACTAAGTTTCTAATTATTTTAACGGGGCGATTACAGACCAGTAGACTAAATACCTAAGCTAAGACAGCAACACATAAACATTCACCTCACCGTTTCGAAACAATGGAGCACATCATAACATGGCGTACACACTTGTTTACACAAGTGTATATATATATATATTGCAGGGATTCACCATTTATCACATAACTGAATAAAACATTTCTCTGTATATTCAACCCTCCCTTAGCTGGGCATGATTCGTGGTGTGGCCTTGGAGGCAAGGGTATGCTGATGGTGGTGTCAGTGAAATATGATATGAGCAACTGCATTTCCCAAATGTCATTTTGGTTGGGGTCAAGGTTACCTCATTCCCTCCTTGCCTTACTACTCACATAGTTGTCGTTGGTATTCTCCCAGGCACAGCTACACCTAGTGTCTTTCTCACTAATTCGTTCATTAACTAACACGCGTCTTGTGAGATGCTGATGCCACCCTAACAAACGGTGTTTTCGTTTCGCTCTCTGCGTTTCAAAACGTGCACTTCAGTTACAACGACCTTCGTTAGGAGTGCGGTGCTGTGCCTCGTACAGCTCAGAGCATTTGACGACGGCACCAGCAATTTCTAGAAACATGTTATTTATAATAGGGTAGATCCACATAGCCCCTGTATGCTTCTCCGAAATCTTTATTAGCATCAGTAAAAGCAGCAAATTGTGACGGGTCGAAAGATGTGATGATATTTGGCGTCACGGTAATCTTGTCGCTTTAGCTTGTTTACTCAGCAGTTATTTATCACATAGGATTGTAAATGTCTGCTACATGTCGCCCAAATGTATTTTGGACCACGCAGCTGCAAAAATTGGGAATAGATTAGCTGCAATCTAACAGCAGATCGAGCAGTAAAGATGCTACTACATGTGGCAGCTGGCCACTAGAAGATGAACTGGCACTCATATTAAACATGCAGTCGTTAAAAGTGATGGTAGTGTTGGATATTTGTTTGCTTCAGTGGTTCCAAACATGGTTTAAAAGGGATCTTACGAACAGTTCCTGTTGAGGTAATGCTTTGAGCATTTGCAGCTTGTAACTTCCCCCTCACTTATCGACCTTAATGACAGTGAAAAATTAAACCGCGTGTACCTAATGGAAATTTGGGAGAAGCAATCGTCACCGAAGTTAATCTGTCGGTAAAGAGGGAGGAAAGGGTTACATCTAAATGAAAGGAAAAATGCAAATGAAACTGGTGGAAATTAATTTTGAAAAGGGGTAAAGTTAATAGAGAAAGTAAATGTGCGGCCGTTACGTTAACAATTAACTAGCGGTAATTAGACATTTGAGATTTGGGGCAAATTACGGTCGCCAGTTCTATGGACAATTACTATAGTAACTGAAAAAGAAAGGTTATTGCACATATAATTAGCACTAGAAGCGTGGCAACTGAAGGTTGTCATGTGTAGTGTGAAAACTGAAAGTTTGTCAAAAGTAATAAATTTCGCTACACTCTAACTTAATTTAGCAAAAGAATTAATAAAACTGGAAAATTGAAAGTTAATTTAGTGACTGAAATTAATAATGAGCTTTGTTACTGAAGCACTACAAAATTCAATAAAATAAGGTTAGTCTTGGGCTACCTCAACAATCATTTCAAAAGCTACTTGAATCTACGCAATTTAGAAATAAGAGATTTAACTTTGAACTTGAATTAAATGATTCTGAACAATTAACAATAGTAAAATTTAGTACGTACCAAGCTGAGCTGTAGTAACAGGTAAGCTAAAATATGGTAACAAAACTCGCACTCATAATTTGTGCTTGTGTAATCAAAATATTGTAGCCAGCTATGAATACTTTAACTGAACTTAGAAATTAAAGCAATGAAATGAAATAATATTACTTTAATGCTGGCGTTTGAATTTCAACGACACTCGGGTTCATTCAGGAAAAGGAAGGGACCCTGCTTGGTAATGCAATTGCGACAATGAGCAACAAATGTTCATGCTAAGTTGCTGTAATTATAGTTACGAAAAGGGAACAGTTTGAAAAGCTGAGGTCTGCCCTACAGTTCTAAAACTTTACGTGCTTCCAGTCTTCCTTGTTGGTTGATTGAAGGTTTGAAGCCGTCGATCGAGGAGGTGGCGACAGTCACTCATTGTCGGCCGTCGCTGTTGCAGAAGCTGGATGTTGGCGCGGCTTCTTCTAGACATGGTCACCAGGCGAAACGGGCTCTTGATGTGCGCCAGCTAATGCTTCCCGTGCGCTACACCGTGTCAGAAACTGTCATAGCAAGTCGAGCGCAATTACATGCTGCCAAACCCCGAAAGCGCGGCAACTCGCGGGAGCTTCACACAACACACCTGCTCCACTGCACCACCCCAGCCAGACTCCCCCTCTGCCCACGCTCCACGCGGCAGAGTTCACACTACCAAAGATCCTACACGCTTTGATTCTTCACACGACGTATCGATGTAATCGTTCGATAGTATAGTTTTCCCCAGGCCAGACCCAGTGTATAAATACAAATAATATTCACAAAAGAAACCAACATAAATGCATAAATATATATATATATATATATATATATATATATATATATATATATATATATATATATATATATACAAACAGTAAAACAATTACAATATACAAAGACACAGAAATGTTATATCTTCAGGTAACAATATAAGGAAAAAAATTTGCAGTGCAATAGATGGAAATAGGAGGATATGCATTTCCGGCGTTACAAGCTGACTTCTGGGTGCCCACAGACACAATTAGGTACTTACTACACACAGGGTGAGTCAGGAGGAGAGGTACATGCTTTGACGGGTGACACTACGGATCATTCTAAACAAAAAACTTCTAATAAACATATGCCCTTTCCTTAACCGTCTCCGGGTAAAGCAATGAAAACAGCTAGAAACGAGAAAGGTACAGGTGACAGTAAATTGAGATACTGTTATGTTATGTTTTGTTGAATTGAGTAGTTTCCACACAGAAGATGTTCAAACAGTCCACCATCAACTTCAATGCCTGTTGCTGCTCTTGTACACAGGTGTTGTGTCGCTGATCGGAGCTCACGTTTGCATTCCTTTACCTGAGCATAAGCATGTAAAATATGAGCTCCTCTCTTGTGTCCACTCTGCGCCTGTAGACGTCGCTCTTCAGCCACCCCCACAAACAGTAATCCAATAGGGTAAGATCGGGTCACTTCGGTGGCCAAGCAGTGACTCCACGGCGGTCGATCCAGCGACCAGTATACGTTGTGTTGAGATATTGTGTCACTGGCCGTACGGAATAGGTGGGAGGTTCATAATGCTGAAAGTACATACGAGATCCTGTTGCCAAAGGGATATCATCCACGTATTCTGGTAACATATTCAGAAGAAACTCAAGATACCGCGTGCCAGTAAGACGGTTATCTAAAACAACTGGACCGATGAGTTGTTCATGAATAATAGCGCACCACACGTTGACTGGAAACGTCGTTGAAAATTCGTTTCCACAGTAGCGTGCACATTTTCATTTGCCCATACATGAGAGTAGCGCGTGTTGTTGATTCTGCTGCGGGTAAATGTTGACTCATCAGTGAAGAGAGTACGTGGAATTAATCACTCATTGGCAATGAGCCACTGACAGAATTCTTGCAGGGCGGCAGCATCTCCTTCATGCAGATGGTGTACACCCTCGATGAAAGAGTACTGTGCGTATCACTCGTGCTTGTGGAATACCAACTTGGGCAGCAATTCAACGAGAGCTAGTAGTAGGGTTGTGTTCCATTACTTGAAGAATGTTCTCAACTTCATTAAAAGTTTGTTGTACGGGGCGTTCAGAGGCAACATTTACGCTGGGAACCTACCACACTCACGCAATCCGTAAAACACCCTGCTAAACACCCTGCTATCTGGCACTCAGCGATTCGGGAAATCGTTGTTGATATTCTCGCACAGCAGCTCTCGAATTCCCATTGGACAAACCACAGACAAACACCACGTCAGTATACTCTGCATGTTTCAAGATCCATAGCATTTTCACTACACAAAACTGCATCCGTAGTTCACGTGACAACACTGTAGTAGCATGCAGTACGACAAGCACTGTCGGTCTGTGACTTGAGGTAAACAACTTCCCCATGCGCAAGAGAACTGCGTACTGATACGGTTATTAAGGACGACGCAACACGTTTCCTGTTCCTAGTTGTTTTCATTGGTTTACCCGGTAACGGTTAAGAAGAGCGCATATGTTTATTAGGAGTTTTTTTGTTCACAATCACCACACACTGATTAATGAAAATTTAAAACAGAAACCCTAATTTCTTACTTTGAACAAGAAATTTGCTACACATTGATCTAGACCTCCAAGGAAAGAAAGAATAAAAGAAGAAGTGTCTTAAGACTCCGCAAAGAAACAAAAGGCAAAGATATTTACATTTTCCTGTAACTTATTTTAGATAATAACGGCTCAGAGAAGCAAGTTACGTGTATTATGTTTATCTAGATGGGTTTGATATGTTAAACTCCATTTGATGAAAAGAAATAAAAACTGAAAAATAATTAAAAAGTACATGCAATAGATAGTAAAGAAATACTTGACGGTAACTCTACAATACGAAAAGAAAGAAAGAAAAGTAAATGTTAGCTACTTGTAACTACGGGAGAGGAAACTAATATTTCTGACTCGGCTGCAAATTTGATCTTTGCTTGAAATTAGCATAAAATAAGACAAAAGAAGGGATGTCTGCAGTTATGACAGTAGGTCTGCAGTTATGACAGTAGGTAAAATAAACTTCGCAATCGTTAGACTTACTTAAATGTTTAATAAATTTGTCGTAGAGATAAGAGAGCTAGATTATATCGCGAGTGTTAACAAACTTTGCTTAAATTAGAAGCGAAAGTCAGCGATATAGTTATGGTCCAACTGCACACTGTTGCAGGTCGTATAACTCAACCATAAATAATTACGTTTCGGTTATCACTGTTGCATATCGCAAATTATTATTAACTCATAAGAGGTAAAATGTATCTACGTTTACTAACTTGGTTACATGGGCCAAACTCTAGCAAAACGTGCTTACCGATTTGTTGATTTAAGGTGGGACTAGTCTATATTACAAGGGTCTCGTGTGTCAAAAGAATGCACTCAGATATGTCAAATCTTAACAATGATTACAGTGGAAAACTGAAGCTATGGGAATAACTTTATTTCATTAGTAACGGTTACATATATTAATTACATGTGCAGCGTTAAGCATAAATGAAACGGAATGTTCCTGATACGTCGTGCTGGAGTCTGTATTGAAAGAGATTCGTGATTAATTATTATATTTGCAAACATGTTCACCCAACATCCTAAGAACATCTGGATCTTCGGGGGGGGGGGGGGGGGGGGGAATTGGATAAGGCTGCATGTACATACTGAATTAAAACATGTGCTGGAAAGGAGTAATACAGGTTCTATACCAGTGTTTCCTTTGCTCACCACTTACGCACACAATCGTTTACTATTTACAGAAGAACTGCAGACAGTAATATATGTAGGAGGTGTTTAGTACGTGAAGCATTGATTGCAGCCAGGCTTTGTTTTTGTCACAGTCCATGAAATAATATTGTACGTATTTTGCGAACAAAGTATTATTTTGACAGCTGCAGCAATTCATAATAGAGGTACACCCCTTCTGTTAACTTTATCAGGAGTATTCTTACAGATAGATCAAGTGTACAATTAGCACTCTTTGTTCTATTACATGAGGTATCAGCCACATTCTTCCGCCACAGTACAAAACCTACACGATTCTCGCAAAAGTATGAGTCGAGGCTGACAGCACTCTGGATGTTTGTCGTGTGTCAGTTGGAGGGTGCGTTGAACGTTTGCGAAAGGTGGATGAAAACTTTGATCATAAACATAATTGTAAAATTAGCCCAAGGTTCTATGTGTAGGAATATAAATGATGCACCCACGGAAATTCTGATGATTCTTTTGCAAATAAAAAATAAAACCTATGTAGTCATAAGCGTAAATTAAATGTCACCCTGGTTTTCGTATTATGTCATGTAGAAGATATTTTGGGAAATCGTTTGAATATCTTTGAAATACCCTTTACATATAATCCTTATGGAGGTGTTCATGGTTTTTAAAATATAATTCAATAAATTTTTATTTGAGAACAGTTCTTTCTAGTTTTACGTACATGCGGTTTCATTTCGGCATATAATTGGCTTGTTAAACCATCCCTGTCACGGCGTAAAGTCAAGCACCGGCACGCGGGTCCGGAACGATAGAGTACAGAGGCCTGCGACAAGACGTCAGCCAATTGCACGCTGACCGACCCCTCTCCAGGACCACAACGCGACAGCAGCGACCCCCATACGAAGAGGACATATGCGGCGCGCACGACTGTTCGCAATTCAGTCCAAGAGAAGCTTCAAGACTAGCTACCTGAATATAAGGGCCAACACTATTACTTCGCTTATATTAGAATTGTTGTACCGAAGAAACTTGTTTAGTTCGGCTGTCGACTTTTGCTTGCGACACATCTGTGTAGTTCTCAAAAGTTAACTACTGCCATTTACTTCTTGTAATAAAACTTATTCATACGATTTGTTTGAATTGTTTGTCTATCGATCCGAGAAAGCTGATATCCTGAACACCCCACATTTGACGACGATGCAGGATTTAGAAATCCAGTACAACATTATCAATCAACAGTGTTCCTTCCTCGACAGTCAATATGGTACAGTGTTTCCTTTCGTCTTTGACAACTGAAACAAATGTATTTTATGATACATGATACAGTTCACTAACAGCGCACGTTTATACATCGACTATGCTGAGATTTTTGCCGATACAAATTCTTGTCTCACCTTTCACAGAAATATAGTTATTTCATCAACATTATTCTGATGGGAGCTGTAACGCATTCAGGATTTTGGTTGCTTGCTCTGGAGAACATAGTGTCTTTCCTTACTCTCAGCTTACTGTTTGAATTACTCTCAGTGGTGTGCCATGACGGGCAACCACGCATCTCTGTGTTTTGCCGTCGGCTACTGGTGCACGTTTCTTTTTCGTCTTGATAGTCCCATTTCGGAGAGTCTCTGAAGAAATATCGCACGTCGTTTCCTTGTTAGCTACCGAGCAGTCACTTTTTCGGAACCCTAACGTAGCTCATTTCCCGTCTTTCATGACAGCACATTTCTGCGGGATATTCATCTTAGTGCGCATCGCACGACCTAATTCTTAACACAATTTCAGTTTACCTTTTTTGGCCTTCATCACGGACGCACATTTTTCTCTGGTTATTGTTGAGAAAATTCAATTATTAATTTTTCTCAGGCATTATCGTGTTTTGTGAATTTGTACACAGAATTTATTCCCTTCCATTGCTCCCATGTTTCTCTTTGTTCATTTCACTCTCAACATTTTTGAAGCTTTCTACTAAATTGTAAATGTATTTTACTTACATTTGGAGCACGGAAAGAAAAATTAGATCTAAGACTTGTCAAAGTAGATATCATTACAGAGCACAAACTCAGAGTCTACAAAGAATGACAAGGGGATTTTCTTTTCAAAGGGACCATCCCTAAGCCATACTTTTCCGAGAAGCGGTAGGTTTTGTACTGTGGCGGAATAATGTGGCTAATTGCTAATTGCTAATTGTACACTTGATCTATCTGTAAGAATACTCTGTTAACAATAACAGAAGGGGTGTACCTCTATTTTGAATTGCTGCAGCTGTCGAAATAATACTTCGTTCGCGAAATACAATATTATTTCATGGACTGTGACAAAAACAAAGCCTGGCCGCAATCAATGCTTCACGTACTAAACACCTCTTACATATATTACTGTCTGTAATTCTTCTGTAAATAGTAAACGATTGTGTGCGTAAGTGGTGAGCAAAGGAAACACTGGTATAGAACCTGTATTACTCCTTTCCAGCACATGTTTTAATTCAGAATGTACATGCAGCCTTAGAGTATAGAAACACATTAATTTTTTATTTTTTGTTTTTTCTTTTTATTTGTTTATTTAGTTATCATTTTTAAAAAGAGCGCGATTTGATCTCCTCTTCTCCCGGACGTGAGTCCAGTTCCTGAAGTACTATTGCTGTTCATGTTGATACAACTTAATTCTATTTAGTGCTACCAATATCTCATACGTAAAGAAGGTTTCAACATTTGATCACGAAATCGTCTATTCTCATTAACATATAATCCCTAAGCATTTACTTCCAATTTTGGCTTCTTGCGCTTCACTGTCTACAATTATATCGACTTCAGAGCTGCATTGCAATTTAGGCTTCCCTGTGCTTGTTCTCTGTTCTCTCTGTATTTAGTTCCCGTTTCACTTTTCTCTTTTCTTCCCTGAAATACAGTTTCTCCGCTACAATTAGTTTGCATTTTATAATTTCTACAGTTTCTCCCTGAACTTCATCTCATTTGTGTCTTAGTGTCCTTCTCAGAATTTAAAGTTTCTCTTTGATCACAAATTATCTCATCTAACACGTTCCCGTTGAACGTTCAGAGTTTTGCCCGCTTAAATACACTGCCAGATAAACAAGTGAAGCACTTGGAAGAGGAAGGGGAAACGAAATGAAAGTTACTACTTCAAATTTTATTTGATGTAATATTATCTGCACTGAAGAACCGAAGAAACTGGTACACCTGCCTAATATCGTGTAGGGCAACCGCGAGCAAGCAGAAGTGCTACAGCGCGATGTGGCATAGACTCAACTAATGTCTGACGTAGTGCTGGAGGGAATTGACACCATGATTCCTGGAGGGCTATTCCTTAATCCTTAATGGTGCAAAGGTGTGGATATCTCTTCCGAACAGCACGTTGCAAGGCATTCCAGATATTGTGAATAATGTTCATGTCTGGGGAGTTCGGAGACCAGCGGAAGTGTTCAAATGGCTCTAAACAGTATGGGACTTAAAATCTGAGGTCATGAGTCCCCTAGACTTAGAATCATATAAACCTAAGGACATCACACACACCCATGTCCGAGGCAGGATTCGAGCCTGCGACAGTAGCAGCAGCGCGGTTCCAGACTGAAGCGCCTAGAACCGCTCGTCCACAGCGGCCGGCAGCGGAAGTGTTTAAACTCAGAAGAGTGTTCCTTCAGTCGCTCTGTAGCAATTCCGGACGTATGAGGTATCGCATTTTCCTGCTGTAATTTCCCTATTCCACTGAAATGCACAGTGGATGGAATGCACAATGGATGCGAACGAATGCAAGTGATCAGAAAGGATGCTTACGTGCGTGTCACCTCTCAGAGTCGTACTGATATATAACAGGAGTCCCATATCACTCCAACTCCACACGCCCCACACCCTTACAGAGCCTCCACCAGCTTGCAGAGTCCCCTGCTGACATGCAGGTTCCACGGACTCATGAGGTTGTCTATACGTTCATCCACTCGACACAATTTGAAACGAGACTCGTTCAACCTGATAACATGTTTCCAGTCATCAACAGTCCAATGCCAATGTTGACGGGCCGAGGCGAGATTTGTGCCATCCAGTCATCAAGGGTTCACGAGTGGGCATTCGGCTCCAAAAGCCAATATCGGTTATGTTACGTTGAATGTTTCGCTTGCTGACACTTGTTGGTGGACCAGCACTGAAATCTGTAGTAATCTGCGGAAGCGTTGCACTTCTGTCACATTGAACGATTCTCTTCAGTCGTTATTGGTCGCGTTCTTGCTGGACCTATTCCGGCCGCAGCGATGTCGCAGATTTTTACCAGATTCCTGATATTCGCGGTACACCACATTCAAACTCAGATCTTGATAACCTGCCATTGTAGCGGCAGTAAGCGATCTATCAACTGTGCTGGACACTTGTCTCATATAGGCGTTGCCGACGGCAGCGTCGTATTCTGCATGTCCATATATCTCTGTATTTGAATAGGCATGCCTACACATGTGTCTTTGGAGCTGCAATGTACATTACGCTAACGGCCTTCCCGGAGTGGTAACACCGGTTCCCGTCAGATAACGGAAGTTAATCGCTGTCGGCCTGGGCTACCACTTGAATGGGTGACCGTCCGGTCTGCCGAGCGCTGTTGGCATGTGTGGTGCACTCAGCCCTTGTGAGGCGAACTGAGGAGCTACTTGACTGATAAGTAGCGGCTTCTGTCTCGGAAACTGGCATACGACCGGGAGAGAGGTGTGCTGACTGCGTGCCCCTCCATATCCGCATCCAGTGACCCCTCTAGGATGAGGATGATGTTGTGGACTGGCAAGACAGCCAATCCACTAGGAGGAAGCCGAAAGGCACGCGTTTAAGCTCACGCAGGCTGGCGTGAGGTCTGGAACAGGACAGGTAAATGAGACTAACAAAAATAGTACGTAGCTGCTGGAATACTTAACTTTAATCCATAACTGGTGAACATCGCTCTTGACGGTACATGCTTTACAGCATCAATAGTAACTGGTAACGGCGCCTTGCTAGGTCGTAGCAAATGACGTAGCTGAAGGCTATGCTAACTATCGTCTCGGTAAATGAGAGCGTAATTTGTCAGTGAATCATCACTAGCAAAGTCGGCTGTACAACTGGGACGAGTGCTAGGAAGTCTCTCTAGACCTGCCGTGTGGCGGCGCTCGGTCTGCAATCACTGATAGTGGCGACACGCGGGTCCGGCGTATACTAACGGACCGAGGCCGATTTAAATGGCTCAAATGGCTCCGAGCACTATGGGACTCAACATCTTAGGTCATAAGTCCCCTAGAACTTACAACTACTTAAACCTAACTAACCTAAGGACATCACACACACCCATGCCCGAGGCAGGATTCGAACCTGCGACCGTAGCAGTCCCGCGGTTCCGGACTGCAGCGCCAGAACCGCTAGACCACCGCGGCCGGCCGCCGATTTAAAGGCTACCACCTAGCAAGTGTGGTGTTTGGCGGTGACACCACAGATGACACGGCGGCTGGGCAGTCCTTTATGTCTTCATAACCGGTTCGGGAGGAGTTTAGGTTAGTTTCAATGTATTACGATTACAGAAGCAGACACTGTAACACAAATTATCAGTATATCTCCGCACCTCTCTCCGACCTTGAGGCACGGGGTCGGAACGAGGGAGGTTTTCATAAAGCGGTTGTTTCTTCCCTGAGGCACGCTTGCACACCAGTTGTAACTGGTCCTTGATGTTGCGGCTACTGGCGCTGGCACAGAGTTGATATTCGACCTGGTACCACACACGTTCCATCGGAAACAGCTCTAGGGAACCTTTTGGCCGTGTTAATAGCTCATTATCACGCACACAGATCGTCGAGACACGTGCCAAGAGATGCCTGCCTTGTCCTTTTCAAACGACACCGTCGGATGAGACTTTAGGACGCAGGATGTCTGTGAAGTACTCTTGTTTCATCAGAGTTCCTTCAATCACTACAAGACGTGATCTGAAGTCGTACATGATGGAACCCACACCATGGCGCCTGGTGTAGCACTGCTGTGCTCCTACAAAGAAAATTGGAGGGAGTGGACCTCTCTCCAGGCAGCCGCCACACTCGCAGACGATTGTCACCAGCAGTTCACGCTTTCTGGCCATGGTGGCACTCGTAAAGCAGGAGTTTTTGTGGTGGAGTTAGCGGCAGCATACACTTGACACGGTGATACCCTAGTCCAGCCTCTGATTGCCGCTAGCCAGTGGTGCAGGATGACACAGAATGCTGCACGTAGTGGCTTATTTGTTCTCTGATCGCAGGTGCGGATGCGTAGATTTTACAAATGGTCTGGTGATCGGCATGGCGATCCTCTCTCATAGTTGTCAGACGCGGTGGAACTCTGCCTTGACGTCTGGTATGCCAGCCTTCAGGTTTCCATTCAGTCTTGCGTCACACTAATGTCACATCAGAGTACCTCGCAGATCTAGATAGCCGGGCGTTGTGGCCGAGCGGTTCTAGGCGCTTCAGTCTGGAACCGCGCGACCGATACGGTCGCAGGTTCGAATCCTGCCTCGGGCATGGATGTGTGTGATGTCCTTAGGTTGGATAGGTTTAAGTAGTTCAAAGTTCTAGGGGACTGATGACCTCTGATGTTAAGTCGCGTAGTGCTCAGAGCCATTTCAGATCTAGATACTGCTCGAATCGACGAGCTGGCCAAATGTAGACACCCAATACGTAGAGTCTTATACTGTAAGGAAGCAAGGGATGTTTTTTCAGGTGGCTGGTATCCTCTTTCTACAACAAATATGCACACTTGGATTAATATGGTTCTTTATATGCATGAACTTGAAGTAATCAGTTTCCTTGAATAGAGTCCATGTGTTGTAGTACAGTCTCATCAGTAATAGTCCTCTTGCAGACAGTATCGGTTATCTTGCGATAGTCACAATTCTGGTAGCTATGTACTATCGCAGCCTGTGACGTGAACTGAGCCCACACAGCAACTAACTGACAGATGCCAAACTGAGGTGTGAGTCAGTGAGACCCTACAGTCAGCGACGGCAGCCTAAGTACTTGCTGTCGAGAGGGCGTTGGTGGCATTTTGCTTGTCGGTGTGTCTCTGGCCTCTCTCGTGATTGGTGCACTTGATCCAGTGCCTATTATCGATCTTCGTGTTACCTCTTTGCCGATTGGTGTGTTGGCACAGCTTACGCCAGCACGCAATGAGACTCCTTTGAAACTCAGTCAGATGGTACAATACTGTATCACAGAAGGACACAGAGCTCTGTCTCCCTCTCAGTGACCACTCAAAGTCTGACGCTGTACATCCTTTTCATAAACCATATCAGGCCTGGTAACAACACCACACACTTACAAAACTCAAGTGCCCTTCTGGTAGTTCTAACCGTCACAGATAATTGCATCTCTAATCATTTACCATCCCAACGATGATGTGTACATGCAGGAAGTTACATTGTCTCCTAACCATGTCTTCTCGGTGCTTTACTTTTTCTGTGAGGAGGCAATGAGTGTTGTGCAACTTTAGAATGACGTATCGAATGACTGTGCATTCATATTTAAGTAGAGCTGGGGAATTGTGGATGGTGTTGGTAGTACTGCAAAGCCATAGGAAGCTGTCGTTACAATTTTCCGTTTTCTTTTTGGGTAACCATGTATATAGACTTAATATGGCGTAGACTGTTTAAGTAGGATATTGGCCTCTTTATTACATATGTAATTGTAGATACCAACAACGTCACGGTACTGCTTAAAATCACCACTCCACAATTATTAGAACAACAGGGGACTGTAGGAAGTTTCTTCGAGTGTGGAGAAACGCTGTTACCTATAGACAATGAATCTACAATACACTGGTGGCGTAATGTAGATTGCACAACTAAACAGGCTATCAGGCGTAACACAAAGAGAATATGAAGCCTGCACTCTCTAATTATCTCATAACACAGCACCGAATTTATACATTTCCGGACAGCCGCGCATTCTTGGAAAAAGACTAGCTAGCATATTTGCACAACAGTCTAAGTATCTTTTTTGCCGATCAGATTCAGAGATAGTGACTGGCAGGAGAACTCAGTCAATTTTTCTTGCTATAAATGTGTCTTTCGATGAGGAGTTTGCTAACACTTAAGTGAGTCCGTACAAGGAAACAAGCACCCATAAAAAACATGTATGTTGTGTACATCAAACATTACCTTCTGTGAGGGCACCGCAGCGTCGATTAAATTGAAAGACATTATTCCGCCAGGGCGAATTTATAAATTAGTTTATTTCGCAATACTAGCTTCATGCACGGCCCAGTCTCACGTATGCTCAACAACAGCACAACACACCATAATAAAAAAGAGCTATGCTGTAAAATCCACACGACAACACTATAGGTAGCGTTACAGAATCATAGTATTTACCTGCATAAACAGATGTGGATGCACCATACTCGTCTCCTAAAATAAATGACGTGCATCCAATATTTGTACATAGTATGATCGTCATCATCTAAATGGTGCGCTATATGGCTACGAGAACCATAGCGTTACCGCATTATTAAAACGCCGCATCTAACCAGAAGCACCAAGAAGACAAACCATGCAATTTGTTACTATAATACATTCTTATACACAGTTCTTCATGGATCCGTCACACGCGGCAAAACCGTAACTGTCAGTCAGAGAGTAAAAATGTGGAAGATGATCTTTTAATACCATCGACACGGTTTTGGACTGCCTCTTTGTGGTACACTAACATACTTATCGTCTTTACATCTGCACATTGGCATAGGTAAAGAAAACTTTTTGTACAATTCTCAAGACGTAACCAATGAACAGAAGATGAAAATTTTTATTATATATGGGATGCTCAGGAGGAATGGTCATTCGAAACCAAAATTTCAAGTAAAAATTTGCTCTATAATGCATACTTTAAGAGCTACGAGCACTTGTTCAGCAGAAGAGATGTGTTTCACAGTTGCAAATATGAAGTCCTCATAGCTCTTAAGGTACGCACTAAGCAAAGAGCCTGCAGCAGAAGAGATTTGTTTCGCGGTATCAAAGATGACGAATTGCACACAGCTATTAATGTATGCATTTTAGAGCCTATGTATACTAGACGTAGTGCTTCGAATGGTCGTTCTTGTCACACTCCTAAATATTACCCATTCCTCTACGGACACCCTGTATGTTCGTTACAGTTTCAGTAACCTACACGAAGAGTATCAAATCAAAAATAAATGCCTCGGTAAGTAAATGAAGTATGAGTGGATTTGTCTTTAGTGTAAATCAAAATATTTATAATTACATTTAAAGAAACCACATAACAACACAGAGCATCACTGCATGAAGGACACATAACAGAAACTGAGTAAGAGGTTGACAGTTAAAATACTCAGCAGGAAAGAACACAGGGAATGAGATATAATTCTGATAACATAATACAGTCGTGTATGTTACTGAGGTTAGAGTCATAAGTTCTTAAATAAGCATTATGCTAAAAAAAGGACAACATTCCCAAGTATGATAATATTAGCAGAGCAGAAGCACATGAAATATTTCCGCTAAGGATTAGAACAGTACTTCAATCTACTTTAGTTTTAAGGAGAGACACATTCACAATCTGAAGGGCTTGCAATGAGTAGTTGCCACTCTGGTAAATTGTGTGGATTACCATGTGCAACACGGTTGATGGATCATATTTTCTGTATCCCGTCATTGTTTCCCATCGTGATGTAAAAATTTTAAATTTGGCTCAAAGGTGCCTATAACCTTCCTCTGTAATTTTACAAAAGCGCTGTGAGGTAACCCTCTGGCTGGGTGACACCTTAAGCAGCAAAGTAATGACTCATGGGAGAAAAAGGGCAGATCTCAGAAGTTCATGTGATACGTAAGATGAGATAATGATGTTGCATTGGCAGTTCTGCCCAACACCATCGTTGACGTGCCACATGAGGGAAGGTCGTCGCAGCGCCTTTTAGCTCCATTTCACAGCTTCTTTTCACGCGTACGTAGTGGGGATTAGAAAAGCGACCCGCAAGAGATTTCTATAGGTTGGCCGAGGAAAACATTTCAAACACTCCACTGCTTATAATCGACACGAAAAGGCCTCAGGGGGTGAGCTAAGGCACGTCAAAAGAAAGTGTCCCTTACTTTGGGGCGTTTATTCCGACACTATTCACAGTCGAAAACGACAGTTCGCAATGCGATGAGCCTCGGGTTAACTTCTTGACAGTCTTTTACACTGTTGAAAACCCCTAGACGCTTGAATCCTTCTGTAAGGACATCGTTTGAACATGATCCGAAGCAGAGAATGGTGCTTGTGCTTTTTTCAGGCCTGTTGTGTCCTCCCGTGACGTTATTACTGAGGGGGCGGGGTGTGGCTGTGGGGTGGGTGGTGCAAGTGTGACATTGACACATGTATGAATAGAACTGTCTGTGGTCCCTCTAAGACCAGCCAGTTCGGCAACAGCGTCAGTGACACTCGCAGGCATTTTTTAAGCGATAGAAATATCTGTATACAGTACCTTCAAAAGCTTTTTGTTTTACATTTCGTTGACTGAAGTGCCTGGTCCCCAATGCGTGCCTTAACTAATTTCCTGCTAGAGTTCATAGGAGACTCCCCATGGTAACTAATTTACGTTAGAGGCGGTGATAAAGCATGTCATTCTCAATGGAGAGTAGTCCTCCGAAGTAAGAGTGATTTCAGGTATGCCGCAGGGGAGTGTCATAGGACCGTTGCTATTCACAATATACATAAATGACCTTGTGGATGACATCGGAAGTTCACTGAGGCTTTTTGCAGATGATGCTGTGGTGTATCGAGAAGTTGTAACAATGGAAAATTGTACTGAAATGCAGGAGGATCTGCAGCGAATTGATGCATGGTGCAGGGAATGGCAATTGAATCTCAAAGTAGACAAGTGTAATGTGCTGCGAATACATAGAAAGATAGATCCCTTATCTTTTAGCTACCAAATAGCAGGTCAGCAACTGGAAGCAGTTAATTCCATAAATTATCTGGGAGTACGCATTAGGAGTGATTTAAAATGGAATGATCGTATAAAGTTGATCGTTGGTAAAGCAGATGCCAGACTGAGATTCATTGGAAGAATCCTAAGGAAATGCAATCAGAAAACAAAGAAAGTAGGTTACAGTACGCTTGTTCGCCCACTGCTTGAATACTGCTCAGCAGTGTGGGATCCGTACCAGATGGGGTTGATAGAAGAGATAGAGAAGATCCAACGGAGAGCAGCGCGCTTCGTTACAGGAACATTCAGTAATCGCGAAAGCGTTACGGAGATGATAGATAAACTCCAGTGGATCACTCTGCAGGAGAGACGCTCAGTAGCTCGGTACGGGCTTTTGTTAAAGTTTCGAGAACATACCTTCACCGAAGAGTCAAGCAGTATATTCCTCCCTCCTACGTATATCTCGCGGAGAGACCATGAGGATAAAATCAGAGAGATTAGAGCCCACACAGAAGCATACCGACAACCCTTCAAGAACCGATAGAGGTACTCAAGGTACCCTCCGCCACGCACCGTCAGGTGGCTTGCGGAGTATGGATGTAGATATAGACGTAGAAAGTGCTGGTTAAACAAACTGTATGTATTGAACCAGAAACAACAGAACACTTTATAGTTTAAAAAAATGTGCAAACTAATAATGCGAGAACTGATGTTCATAAATTACGGCACAATGGCCGATCGAAAGCCCTATGTACAAGGCATGAAGTTCGTGAGAGCTTAACAGTAAATTGTCTAGAATTGATCTATATCACTCTATAAGGAAAATACGTAATTAAACGATGTTAACAAAAATATAGGGAAATTATTGACCGATTTACTTCTAATTTTTACACGATACTCTAACAAACGCCTGATGGATACGTGCTACACTTCATGTACGAGGGTTGTCCCGAAAGTAAGTTCCGATCGGTCGCGAAATGCAAACCACTGGGAAAATCCGGTAAAGCTTTGCACAGATGTGATGGGCAGTGTCTCAAGTGTGCCCGTCGATCGTGTCGCGTGGCTCTTTTCAGTTTTGAGTGACCAGTGAGCACGTAAAGATGCGTGGGGAATAGCGTCTCCCGCTAAGTGTGATGGCCTGGTTAGAGGTTTCGCCTCTGTCATGCAGCCCACATAACAGAACGGTCGAGCAGTTCCTTCTTCATGCCAATTCTCGGCCGAACACTGCAGGGGCAATGAAGACGGAGCTGTGCAACTGCTTTTCTGGAGAACGTCGTTTAACCAACACCATCTACCCTTAATGTAGGTTATTACTGTTGTATAATCTTGGCTTTACAGCTCTATGTTTTTGCGGCCGGCTCCGAGGTGTGTCGTATTTTGTGTTCCCGACCTTATATTTACATTTCGTCCGCTGTACTAAACGCTTGGTACTGTGTGTGCCGGAAGGTGATTGACTCCGTATTTTGTGAGCTCTTTTAATGTGTTTTTCTTGGTCTGCCGTAGTTACACCTTCCAGTAGATATTGTAGGCATTCTTTATTTCCAGTTTCAGGTCCCTGATGCTTTTACTTGCCTCTTGACGATAGGCGTTTCCTTATAATTTTTATCTAAATCCCGTAGGATGGGATTAAAGAATGGATGTTGACTCACCGCATTACCTTTTCAGTAAGTTCAGGGCTGTTGTTAATCGTAGAGACGGCTATACGGCCTGGAACTTTGCCTCATACTAGCAGTATCCACTCGCTTTTAATGTGGCTACGCCTCACAGGTTAAAATGAAGATCCCACATACGGACGAAACGCGTCATTGCCAATAAGCAGATTAAAATGTTTGCAAGCAAGATTGTCTTATTTCAAGAAATACTTGTTAGCAGTATTCTGTCTTCTACAATTACGTCGAAAGACTTTGTTCGCATTCCAGCAGCTATATTTTGCTTAACATTCTATCCTTCCTTGATTGTTTACTGCACATTTTTCGTATCCTTTCTCCTCGCCGTTTTCAGTTAACACCCACGCGCCCAGAAGCTGCTCTCTTAGGGGAGTGCCAGAAAATCGTAGGCTGGGACCCCCCGCTGCTACACAAGTGCGTCGTTTGGCAGGCCTGCCAAACGAGCTCAGTTACTCAGGCCCCGGGGTTCTTCCGGCTCCCAGCTGGGAAGGAGGAAGCTGAGAGGGCAAGAGAGAGAGTGAGAAAGAGAGAGAGAGAATTCGCTTACCTTGCTTCCGCCAAGAAAGTTTCCTGACTGGGTCTGAGGTCAGACCGCCGGAACTCAGGAGATGAGAACCAATGGCGTTAGCGACTTCAAGGTGCACACAGCAGTCGACGTTTACCTAGGCACTCCGATCTTCGGCGAGCGTCCTCAGAAACTTGCGTTAATACTAACGAACGTAAAGCTCAAGATCTGCAACAGCTGTTGCAGTCACACCAGGCCCCACTGCGTTGAGAAATGGTAAGTGCTCTACTGAACACAATTCAGCTTCAGAAACATTAATAAGTCGTTCTGGGGAGAAGTTACCATTATGTAGGAAAACAAAGGTTTTGCTTTCAGAACTAAATTCTCGCGCTTAATCTCATTTATTCCTCGGTGTTTCTATCCACTAAGGGCTTCGGCTACCAATTAATTCTTCAATTGCTCTACGACATTTGGTACCCCTCTCCTTCTTCTACTACCTGTTCGCTTTGCATCAACTTCTGCGTCCTTAAATCTACATCAACGAATCAAGATTAATAATAGGAAGAGCAAAACTAGTCTTTTCTCTGTTCATTAATAATTTTAGTTATCTCTGGAGCTCCTCTACAATTCTCTCTTTTCTCTTAGTATTTGCATAATATGTCCTGGCCGTCTAATTTTATCTTCATTTGATGAGGTTTGGTATTGAAATAGCAGGCAACCAACTTGCGGCTGATAGCTATTTCAGTTATAAACATCACAACGGCAGAGGCACGACTCTCAAAAAGCCAGTTTTCGACAAAACAACTATTACCTTAACATATACAGGTATCCCTCGTTTTTCACTCAGGTGGTCCAGTTTTTCATTCCCTCTACACTTGCATGCTTTTTATCTTGCTACAATGTTCATCTTCACTTCCCTCATTGCTTTCTCCAAAGTCATATAAAAATAGTGATGTTCTTAAACTTTTCATCTATTGAATCTTTTGCTACATAGCAAAGGAGGCGATCGAATGAGATCGGTAATTCCCCACCACCGACCCGGTCAGTGTCAGATCGGCTGCAATTGACATATGCACGAGCATTCATACAAAGCACTGCGCAACGAACTAAAATGAAATTAAATATTGAAATAACCTAATCAGACTTCCAGATTATGTGAAATCATACCGACGTTACATATTTTGGGTATCAACATGACCCATCGGCCGCTGTTTTCGAGCGGTTCTAGGCGCTTCAGTCCGGAACCACGTGGCTGCTACGGTCGCAGGTTCGAATCCTGCCTCCGGCATGGATGTGTTTGATGTCCTCAGATTAGTTAAGTTTAAGCAGTTCTAAGTCTAGGGGTCTGATGACCTCAGATGTTAAGTCCCATAGTGCTTAGAGCCATCTGAACCATTTCAATATGATCCGCTCGTAACGTAGGAAATTATCGGGAGATTCCTTACACCTTACAGTGTAATAAACGATCTTAGACTGTGTCTTGCTATGTAGCCGTGATCAGAGCAACTTTTTTCCTCATATCACCATACCTGTCGCTGGCCACTGGGGAAAGGTGCCTGCATACCGCTTGCTTACGATACGCGAATCGAAAGAAATAGATTACGCTATACGAAGTACTGCAACCTGATAAGTTTTCTAGAAATGATTTTATTATGTCACTACTAGTTTCAAGCCTGCATCCATCGTCACATGGTAGCTTTGAATTCTTGCAGGTTTTAATTTTGCGTCGTAAAATACAACAAAATTTTTGTGATGCAAGTATAAAAAAGATTTTTCTTTGTAAACTTCCGTCCTAAAATTTAGCAAAGTTTTTGCGACCACGTAGTTTTCCACTTGTATATGCTCTATACACTGTACTTACTTTCTGGAAGGCCCTCTTTTACATTTTATAAGACAGAGGTTGGATTTTCTTTTACAATCCCAAGTACAAACGAGCTGGTCTAGAAACAAGATGGCGGGTTTATCTGTTTACATCGGCTGTTGATCTAATGCGCTGTCAACTTTTCTGGTGTTATGAAACTGAACTAGGGACTGTAATGAATGAACCTCTAAATAAAGAGATCAGTTCGTATAAATTTTTTTTTTTACTTTTTTTGCTTTCGTTGCCAGTAGATGCTCACATAACAGTAACCATTTCCTAAATAATTATTTAATTGTGCTCTGTTCTATGAATGATGTGAGTGTACAGAGGACATACGTAAAGTGTGGATGTTTCATTTTACTGGCAACTGTGTATAGCAAATGCCCGAGAAAAGTCTTGTGCACTCAGAAATCATGTGACGTATGTAATGTGTGTCACAGTATGCATGCTCTTATATTAAAAAGGAGAAGTTATCTACTGAATTTATTAGTAATTCATATCTGAGAATGAGGTATACTATGTTCTATCAAAATTAATTTTGGTTCCGTAAATGCGAATTTATTTTACGAATGGTGGTATATAACTATTATTGGGTGGCTTGGAAATTACTGCTATAACAGAAGTGTTCGAGCTTATGTGATTAGCTGCCTAAATCATGAGCCAGTAGGAATTAAGCATTGCTCACACTTGTGTAGTTCTTTGTGCTACAGTTATGGTAATCTTGCACGTTGTCGGTTCTCGATTCGGGCATATAAAGTGATTTCAGTTTTGAATGATTTTGCGAAGTTTAGACATTTTGAGTGACTTAGTTCGGAAGTTATTTGCATGTGAACCTTCTTATCGTACTTCAGACTCCGCATGGCGTGTTTAGTGAACATTTCGAAACACAGTGGCGATAAATTCTTTTTAAGGAGCCCACTGAACGACTTGATGCAATTAGTGAATATCTGTGGGTCAGTGCCTGTATAGGAAGTGAAAATCGTTCGCATCAGTGTGATTGATTTCTGACTGCTTTGTTATGCAGAATTTTCATTATAAACAGTAACTAATATGTTCAATAATACAGGGTATCTCAAAAAGGATGACTCGATTTTAACTTGTCATAATATTGAGACAAATGTCACTAAGTAACTGAAATGGCGCTAGATGTAATTGGCATGGTCTAGAGTTTCAGAAAAAATCCGCTAGATGTCGCTACGGCCGCTGACTTGGAGCGTGCAGCCAGTCTCGCGCAGTATGGCATCCGCGCAACAAAAGGCGTATTGTGTTACTGAATTTAGTCATACTCAACCAGTGATCGCAGTTCAGCGGGCGTTTCATATTCGATTTCGTGCTAAACCACAATCACCAAAGAACATTCGACGGTGGTATAAGGAGTTTGAAGAAACAGGGTGCCTCTGTAAGGACAAAAATCCTGGCTGGCCACGCGTTCCTGAACAAACAGTGGAGCAAATACGAGGAGCATTTGAGCGGAGCCCCCGGAAGTCTACGTGTCGTGCTAGCCGAGAAGTTGCGTTACAGTGCATGACAGTGTGGCGTGTGTTACGGCGTCGTTTAGCCCTCAAACCATACCAATTACAACTGGTTCAAGCTCTTCGAGATACTGACAAAGTGAAGCGAGTGTACTTTATCAGTACAATTATGGAAGATGACACTTTTACGTCACGGTTGATATTCAGCGATGAGGTAACTTTCCATATTAGCGGTAAGGCTCACCGTCATAATGTGCGTGTATGGAGCCTCAAAAATCCTCATGAAACAATTGAACACGAGCGTGATTCACCATAAGTGAATGTTTCTTGTGCTGTTTCGCAAAGCAAGGTTTATAGACCCTACTTTTTTGAGGAAGAAACCATAACAGGACAATCATATCTTGCAGTGCTATGGAACTGGTTATTCCCTCACTTGACTCTGAAAATTTCATCTATCAGCAAGCTGGAGCACCACCGCACTGGCACAACAACATGTGCAGTTTCCTCAATGCCAATGTGCCTCAACGTTGGATAGGGCATACAGGACTGTGAGACCAGGCTTTAGACTCTTGGCCTCCTAGGTCCCCTGACGTAACACCATGTGATTTCCTCCTGTGGGGATATGTCGAACAATGTGTTAACATTATTCCCTTACCTCGTGACATTAATGAACTAAAAACCAGAATATCAGCTGCTGTAGCTTCAGTGACAGAAGACACCTTTCGCTCAGTTTGGGATGGATTCGGCCATCTGGTAGATGTCGTCTGTGCAGCCAGTGGAGGACATTTTGAACATTTATGATGCATTTATATAAACTTCTGTCTTTTTTGAGTTATTTACTATGCAATTTGTTGGTGTTAAGCCCTTCTTCCTTATGTCTTGTCTTGTAGGCAGTAGAGCCTAGTAAGTTGAACTTCCAAAGATTTCGGAGTGATTTATTTAGTATCACCAACACATTAAATTTTACGAATTTTAAGGTGCTGCCTCCAAGCTTGAGTTATGCTTCCTTTGGTTGGTAGACATTTAGTCGGTTTTTCTTTAACCCTGCTTTTGTCAGCCTAATCAACAGATAACAGCAACCCTATTAAGATACATGAACTGCTAGGTCGATAAGGATGAGAAGTTATAACCCACATCGCTGCATGCTGATTGGCTTCCACAAAAATCCAATTTCAAAGCTTGATTTTTGTACTAGAATTTTTTATATCGTGATAGACTAAGTGGCCTTTAGAAATAACATACAGTGATAAAATTGCAATACTATGTTCATTAGACATAATGGCAGCGCTATATCAAATTACAAGATAATTATGTGTCCATGTGAAACAAGGTATCGTACTGGAGTACAGATTCAGCAAAAGGATTTAATCAGTCGCCAAAACAACGCACATTCCTTTGCAAAGGGTCTAGAAACTGTCAACTAGTCTGACTTTTGCTCCAACTGTTCCTTCGTGCAGGAGTGCTAGCCTCGCAGGATGTGCTGAAGATTTGCAAAACTGACAAGGTAGGAGAAGGTACTGGAGAATGGAAAGTGTTAGGTCGTGTCATGAGTGATAGCTGTACAGCTCCCTACTTTGCTCATAGGTTTAATTCTTAAACGTGTTCACAATGAAACTTTTCCTATTAGACATAAAACTGTCATTTACATATGTAACAATGGGTACAACTCACTCTGCTAGAGCTGAACAGTTTTGCAGAATTCTGCTCCTCGCCTGTATGAGATATTAATATCCCATGTACCAACTCCTGTATCAGTTTGTTTAGCCGGCATAGTATTACTGAGTAACAGTCTCTTATCAGGCTCCTTTGCAAAGTTTTCAGTGGTAGGTAAATATCCACTGGTTGCGTTACAGTCACAGTGCAGGATAAGCTCAGTAGCAGTGCAGTCAGTTGACTGCCTCTCTGCTGATTGGATTTGTAATCAAAGTTTTATTTCTAGCAGAGGCGGTTCCTCCTCGCCTCTAGACCGCCCTTCAGTAGCAACAGGTAAAAAAGGAAGGGAAAGTATGGAATGTAAAATGAAGCAGATGCATCTATGCGAGGCATTCTTTCTCTGGATCCACTGCTCAGATTTCTCTGGGGAGGCTGGACCTGGCAGAAACTAAGCTAACACACCATGCGGCTATTCCTTTAGGAGTTAATACATGTCCTTTCATCGTGTCTGTCCTTATTCTCAGTGTTCTCCATATTTTTCTTCCTTCACCGATTCTACTGAGAACCTCCTCATTTCTTATGTTATCAGCCGCAAGTCTCATAGATTCCACACACCAACTTGAATTACTGTTTTGTTGCCAATTCCCCCAACGATTTTTTAAATTCGGTTGGAATGTTTTCCGTCCATTCTGCCTTACTTGATCTTTAGTCATCCGAGGCTCTTCTAAATTATGATTCTAATACTGAACCACCTATCTCTTCCCTGTCGATTCCTGTTTCTTCTTCCATCAAGTTATGAAGTAAGTCCTCCCTTTCATAGGGGCTTTCAATGTTTCTTTCTACCTATCCACTCTCTCCTCTGTATTTAACTGTACACTTTGCATTGCAGTAAAAGTTACCGCCCATGCTTTTAATTTTACCGGAGGGTGTTCTGGCATTTCTGTATGCTGAGTCAGTCCTTCTAATAATAATTTCTTTTCCGATTTCTTTAATTTTACATGCAGCCAGTTCGCTTTAGTTTCCCTTTAGCTTCCCTGCACTTCCTAAGTTTCATTCCTAAGTGACTTGTTATTTTATATTCCTGAACTGCCTTCCTTGTACCTATGTTTACCTTTCCAACTTTTTAGAGATACTGATTCCTCTTCAACTGAATCGCCTATGTAACTACTAATTATCGCTGTATCTATAGCCCCAGAGAACTTCAAGCATATTTCTTCATTCCTTAGCAGTTCCGTATCTGGCTTCTTTGTGCATTGATTCTTCCTGACTAGTTTCTTAAACTTCAGCCTACTCTTCATAATTACTAAATGTGGATCTGTATTTACATCTGCTCATGGGTACACCTTACAATCCAACACATAATTTCGGAATGTCTGCATGACCATGATGTAATCCAGCCGGAATCTTCCCATGTCTCTCGGTCTTTTCCTTAAGTACCTCCTCTTCTTGTCTTTCTTGAACATCTTATATGTCATTAACATCTGAAACTTCATTGCAGAACACATTCTTTTTGCTTTATCTTACATACGACCAAGCACATATTTTCCCATAACCCTTTCTTCTACTCCTAGCTCTAAAAGCGCACACCAGTCCCCATCATTATTAGATTTTCATCATACATTACAGAATTACCCGTTCAGTAGATTCAAGAACTTTATCATTTCATCTTCTGCCTACACCTTTGGCATATATGTGTACCAGATCTATCGTTGCTGGCTTTGGTTTTCTTTGTCTGTGATGAAAACAACAATATTGAACTATTCACTGCAGCCCACTGTCTGCCCTAAATCTACATCTACATCCACATGGGTGCTCTGCAATTCAAAATTAAGCACCTGTCAGAAGGTTTAGGAAACCACCTTCGAGCTATTTCTCTTCCGTTCCACTCTTGAACAGCACACGGGAAAAACGCCAGCACTTAAATGTTTCTCTGATTTTTCGTATTTTATTACAATTTTATAATAATAATCATTTTCCCTATGTAGGTTGGCACGAAAAAATTATTTTAGCTTCCAGAGGAGAAATTTGGTGATTCAAATTTCATGCCAAGGTCGTGCCAAAATGTAAACGGCCTTTGTTTTATTGGTCTCCAATTCAGTTCGCATGTCTTATGCATGCCACTCCCTCCACTGTTTCATGATAATACAAATGGACCTCGCCTTCTTCCAACTTTTTTCTATTTCCCCCATCAATCACACCTATTGGGGATCCCACATCACGCAGCAATACTCCAGAAGAGGACATACAAGTGTAATGTAGGCAGCCTCATTAGTAAACCTCTTGTATCTTCGAAATGTTCTGCGAATAAATTCCAGCCTTTGGCTCGATTTCCCCCACATCATTATCTATGTGATCATTCCGATTTGAGTTAATTGTAATTTTAATCCTTAAGTATTTAGCTGAATTTCCTGCCTTTAAATTTGGACTTGCCAGGTTAGCTGAGAGCGCTAATGCGCTGTTTCCTGGACTCGGGCAGGCGCGCCGGCCATGGATTGAATCCACCCGGTGTATTGATGGCGAGGGCTAGTGTGACGGGTAGCCTGGATATGGTTTTCAGGCGGTTTTCCACAGCCCACTAGGTAAATACGGAACTGGTAGCCATATCCCGCCTCAGTTACACGACGCACATACATTTGAAAACGTTCGCACTATTTCATGGCTTACATTAGACACAGACAGCCGGGGTACACTAATGCCGTCCTGCGGGGGAGGGGGGTTACAAGGTGGTGACAGGAAAGGCATGTGGCCACCCTCTGACACTAACATCACCAAATCCATAGTAACAAGGCCTCGTTTTGCTTTTGTTGATGTTCATCTTATATCCTACTTTCAAGACACCGTCCATTCCGTTCAACTGCTCTTCCGGGTCCTTTGCTGTCTCTGACAAAATTGCAATGTCGTCGACAAGCGTCAAAGTTTTTATTTTTTCTCCGTGAACTTTAATTCCTACTCCAAATTTTTCTTTTGTTTCCTTTACTGCTTGCTCAATATAACATTGAATAACATCGAGGATAGGCTACAACTCTGTCTCACTCCCTGCTCAACCTCTGCTTCCCTTTCCTGTCCCTCTTATAACTGCTCTCTGGTTTCTGTAGAAATTGTAAATAGCCTTTTGCTCCCTGTATTTTACCACTGCCACCTTTAGACGTCTTCTCGCAGGAAAATTTAGTCTTTGCTTTATTCTGATGTATAAACTATATTATTCTAAACGCTGATCAAAATACATTCAGCATTCAGCCATCTTCATAAAATTTCGCGTTTGTAATATTAACACGATTAGATATTCTTTGGTTACGAAAAAATTATTGCTGACAAAAAGAAAATAGACCTTTAACTCAGAGTAGTTCAATTTACCCAGGTTTCCTTACAAAGCTCCACAAGTAGGTATAATACCTTGCATCTAAATTCCTCTGAATAATCCAAACCAAATAAAAACAGAAGACTAAATTTATGTTACATAATTCAAAATTGGTTCAAATGGCTCTGAGCACTATGGCACTTAACATCTGAGATCATCAGTCCCCTAGAACTTAGAACTACTTGAACCTAACTAATCTAAGGACATCACACACATCCACGCCCGAGGCAGGATTCGAATCTGTGACCGTAGTGGTCACGCGGTTCCAGGCTGAAGCGCCTAGAACCGCTCGGCCAGAGCGGCCAGCGTATCCTCTTCTATAACACAAAGGGCACACATATATTAACAGGGTTCATGAAGCTGCTTAAGATAGGCCAGGTGATGCGGTTGAAGCTCTCTCGTGATAATTCACGTCAGCCTCACTGCTGGTGAAGTACAAGTCCCACTATGTACACTACTCTGGCAGCTAGGTACTGACTGACTCCGAGCTAGAAGCTGAGCTAACTGCAACTGCAGCTCCCACCGGACTGCAACAGATGACTCGACTCATCGAGTCACTGGATGACTGACTGGGCCCTTCGGTCTATGGTGGCAATCTAAATACTGGCAGACGAGGAGGGAATTGGCGGCGCGTTTCTTGCTAGTCTGTCTTTGGCCTCTTTCCTGGTAGGCCCATTTGCTCCGGTGCCTACAATCGATCTTACTGCAATCTCTTTGCCGACCAGAACGCTGGCGACAGCTTATGCCAGCGCATGTCCGACAAGAAATCCTTCTTTTCTTTCCATTTCACTTGACGGACCTCTATCTTGATTGGGCATTCGAATTTCGCTTTTCAGATTATATATATATATATATATATATATATATATATATATATATATATATATATGTGTGTGTGTGTGTGTGTGTGTGTGTGTGTGTGTGTGTGTGTGTGTGTGTGTGTGTGTTTGTCCGGTCATGTAAGAATTTGAAATAAATTGGTCAACAACCTTTCGAGATTTTCGATTACAAAGTTAAATTATGACATTTCCTAACATAATAGTATAGACTGCAGAACAGTGCACATAAGAAAAAAGAATTTTGTAGTTTAGTAAGTTTAACGAAACTGTGTAGGGTATGTGACTGCATTGGCGATATGTACAATTCTACAACGTTTTAGCTACTGTCGCAAATGGTCCTGTACATGGTGTTGCGCTGAATTGTGAGTCAGCTCTACAACCTGAGAGAGGCTATTTGGAATAGTGGTCAAAACATTCGAGAATTTTAAATATTGACAATGCAGTTATTTACTCTGAAATATTTTAATGATGGTAATAACAGCTGTTGAAACCTACGCTTACATAAAACGAGAGTTCAGGCCAGATATTCTTCCGTTACTAAAATGTTGCAGAACTGCAGATGGAAGAAAAAAGAAACGATTAATTAATTTCCTTGTATTGATAGAAAGATAAAAAAAATGTTATCTTGTTGTGTTCTATAAGGCGTACTGAAATTAAGTAACTGTTGTTCCAAACAGAACTGGTTAAAGATCCATAGATGTTGAGCTTCATCCCCTGTCCCCCCTAGGAGTTTCGTGTCAGTTATCGCTAGAAATTATTGTAAATGTGAAAATGAGGAGTTTGATGGAAGTCTGCAAGAAACTGTAAGCTGCTGGGAGAGTCATTTCAAGGAATTCAAGTCAGCTGAAGGAAGGTAATGCTATACCATCCCCAACAGGGCCATATCTACTAAAACACTGTGTTGTCATGTACTTAGATGTTAATGACAACTTTCCCATAAAATCCTTTACTGTAAAACAATCAATACTAGCGATCCACCACTCTTTCAAATGGGTAGCACGACCTGTTTTTAAAGAGTAATTTGGGATACTGCTAGTCGATGTTAATATGAATGAGTGGGTCTCTGGCAGTGTAGTGCAGCAAACTATTAAGGATGGCCTGCACCAAGAGCAGAACCATTGACCCATGTGTTTACCTGCTGACAGCGACAGACTAGGATCATCAATTCTTATGCTGATTTCAACTACTTCGTATCTGGCCTTCATATCATACCAACGTTCAGATTCTCTTCTCCCCTGCAGATAGATCTGAACATTAAGTTCCGTTCCTTCTTGCAAGTATCAGTTCCCTCTCTATTTACTTGATATATTTCTGCTATTATCACATTTGTGCTGGTAGTGACGGTCCGCTGCATTCACATCCTATGTACGTATGTCCAAAAGAACAGACACCACGCATTCATATAACTGATTTGCCTCGATAGACAATGGATCCACCACATTCAGTGCTGATAGACAATTATTTATGATATTCTGCAGGAATCTCTCAGTAGCAAACATGGAAGACATAGAAACGAGCTGCAGATAGGTGGTGCAACGTGGGAATGGGTCGGCTGAGAGGCATGCCAAGATAGTCCTAGCAGCTGCAATAAACACTTTGTCCGGGTGGTGCAGTGGTTAATGCAACTTCAATATCGCAGCGCGTCAGCAATCGTTGGTTAATATATTAAAAAAGTAAAAACCCGCCTCGATTGCGAAAAAAGCACCTAATGTTAAGTGTTAACCCAGGTTTCGGCGTAGATAACTACACCTTCTTCAGAACTACCTAAGAAGACCTCTGTCAATGATTAAAAGAACACCATAACTATACATTTATAATCGAAAAAGGAAAGGAAAACACAAACAGTACATACGTACAAAGTCAAAACCACTGGCGCAGTGGTTAGACACTGGACTCGCATTCGGGAGGACGACGGTTCAATCCCGCATGCGGCCATCCTGAGTTAGGTTTTCCGTGATTTCCCTTCATCGCTCCACGCAAATGCCGGGATGGTTCCTTTCGAAGGGCACGGCCGACTCCCTTCCCCGTCCTTCCGTAATCCGATGAGACCGATGACCTCGCTGTCTGGTCTCCTTCCCCAAACATTCCAACACCCACCACTTAACTTAATGGTGTACGCTCCACCTCACACCAGCTTATGTTCGATGGGCCATGACCCACCACACGAAGGAAAGCAGATGGAACCTTGGCACACAGCGTCTACCATCGAGCGAGTCAACAGTCCTTGGACACCTTCATAAGTTGGAATATTAAAGGGAAAATTGAAATGTGATGATGAGAACATAGGTTTGACGTGGGGCCGCTATTTTGGAGTATCACTGATGGCCGCCATCTTGAAATCCGCCATTTTGGATTGAAGTCATTTTTTTAATGGGAAGGGGGGTGTATGACACATCAAATAACACTCGCTTGAGCTCTGGAATTGAATGGTGTAATTAGTTTTTGTCTATCTTGTACAGTTTAGACGTTATTAATATTCAAAGTTACCTTGATGCCGACTCATGTCTCTCTTTGTTCCAGGTGATCTAAAATGGATCTGACAAGTGAACAGAAGATCGAAATCATCCTTATATCAGGGGAACGAAGCTACCGAACAATAGCAGCTGACTACAACAGACGGCACCCAGACAGAGAACCGGTATGGCACAGCACGGTGGCTCACATGATCACCAAATTCCGGGAGACGGGCTCTGTTCACGATAGGGCACGTAGTGGGAGACCAAGGACTTCCACCAATGTGGATACTTGTTGCGTCATTTGTGAAAAGTTCTAAGCGAGGTACCCGTCGTGTGGCCCTAGCCTGTGGAATAAGCGAAACCTCCATTGTCCGGATATTGCACACCAATAAGTGGCATCCTTACAAGCTATGGATGCAACATTGACTTAACCAGAATGACCCTGATCGCCAGTTGGAGTTCTGCCTGTGGGCTACTGAACAACACGAACTGCATCCTTCGTTTGCAAAGGGCATACTGTTCAGCGACAAGGTGTATTTCACTTCAAACGGGGAGGTTAATCGATATAATTGTCGATACTGGAATGACGCAAAACCGAACTGGGTTGCCCCAATTCGAGAACATAGTCCAGCGAAGGTGATGGTGCGGTGTGGCATATGGGACACCCGCATCATTGGGCCCTTTTTCATTTACAACACCTTAACTGCACGACAGATCTGGTGCTGCTGTAGGATCTTGTGTTCCCTTCCACACTGAATGCTGACGGCATTTTTCCATCTTATTTTCAGCACGACGGAGCCTCTCCACACTTCGGCATTGGTGTCCGTGAATGGCTGGAGGAACAACTGCGAGGGAAGTGGACTGGTCGCCGTGGTCCCGTGGAGTGGCCTCACAGATCTCCTTACTTACCACCCCTTGATTTTTATCTATGGGGACATCTTAAGCAGATAGTGTATGCTGAGAGCATCCGTGATTTGAGACACCGGGAGGAACGCATACAACACTCCTGTGACCAAATTGCAGGAGACACTCTCCTCCGTGTGCAGTCAGAGTGGTTGCGGCGACTACAGTTTTGCACTGCACGGGATGGACAACACGTAGAACATGTGTTGTAGCAGTCGGTATGAAGGTAACTTCCCAACTTTGAATATTAATAACCTCTAAATTGCACAAGATAGACAAAAACAAATTACACCACTAAATTCCAGAGCTCAAGCGAGTGTTATTTGATGTTTCATACAGCCCCCTTCACATTTAAAAAAAAATTACTTGAATCCAAAATGGTGGATTTCAAGATGGCGGCCATGAATGACATTCACTCCAAAAGTGGCGGCCCCATATCAAACGTATGTTCCCATCATCACATTTCAATTTTATCTTTGATCTTCCAACTTATGAAGCTGTCCAAGGACTTTTAACTCACCCTGTATATCTGCAGGCCACAAGCTGCGCAAATCCTGCATATTGCGGTAGTGCATTACGTACGTTAGTTTATAGAGCACGTGTGGTATATGATCCTGGAAGCCTGTCGAGTGAAATACAACATTTGAAGACAGTGTTCCGACAAAACGGTTATTCTGAGAAACAGACACGTAATGCGTTCAGGCCCAGGCCATTTCAGTCTATGGAGAAGAGTGAAGATACGAAGACATTCACCACTTTGGGCTTTTTGCCGTATTTTGGTGCCATGTCGTCAAGAATCAGAAGAGTCCTCCGAAGACATGGAATTAAGTGTGTTTTTCAACCATCTGCAAAACAGAAACCTGTAGGGTTCGGTTAAGGATGACCTTGTCCTTAGGAAATGTGGTGTGTACAAGATTCCTTGTGAATGTGGGGCAGCGTATATAGACCAGGCATGCCGCACAGTACGAGAACGCTGCGATGAACATCAGCGTCATACACACCTTCGTCAACCGGAAAAGTCGGCAATTGTGGAACACTGTCTGAATATAGGACATCAGATGATTTATGAAAAGACGGAAGTTTTATTCCCGGCATTATCTTTCTGGGATTGTGTCATTAAGAAAACATTTACATATCTCTACAACCGATAATCTCATCAACAACGATACTGTATTTCAGCTGAGCCCAGCCTAGAACCCTGCACTGACTGCTATTACGCGAAAATCAAGACTCTTCGATAACAGGCCAGTCATAACATTGGTCTAGTATGACCGTTGGTGAGTAACATCTGGCTGCACTGTTGACAAATGCAGCGTACAGTGCACACGCAGGAGAGCCGCTCTGTGATTTTCGGCAGAGGGTGTTTGAATATGGGACCATGTATGTGGAAATCATTGCGCATGCATGATTTCTGCGCCTGCGCATTCTTCGCGCGCATGTTCAAGAAACGGGGCGTCGACGTGCGGATAGCATCAGTCGTATCCAGCCACCAGCACGGTTGAATCACCTGAAGGGCCGGCCGCTGTGGCCGAGCGGTTCTAGGTGCTTCAGTCCGGAACCACGTGGCTGCTGCGGCCGCCGGTTCGAATCCTGCCTCGGGCATGGATGTGTGTGATGTCCTTAGGTTAGTTAGATTTAAGTAGTTCTAAGTCTAGCGGACTGGTGACCTCAGATGTTATGTCCCATAGTGCTTAGAGCTATTTGAACCACCTGTTAATGTCGGACAGTTGCTCCGTGGAAATATTGTGAAATTTGCACAACGTGACCCGGCGGAAAACCCGAGAAGACTATTTACAGTAATAACAGTTTTCATTAAATGCTTGTGGTTGACGCATAATAGCTGTCTTTAATCTCAGCTGCGTTTTAGCAGAAATTAACTTACTCTGAAATGATCAGTGATAAATGTACCAAATAATAATATTTCTCCACACGGATCAATGACATTGAAGCAATATTAATTTCAATGAAACTGGAACGCAAGAAGAACCTGAGATGTTTGCATAAGGACGAACTAGCGCGGCGCTTCACACTGCTCTTTAAGCGTTTTATATTGCCGGCATTAAAACTGCAATTTAATATTTCCATAAAAAGGACTGTGTAAGCTGTTTCGTCACTCTATTGTGTGTTTATTCATTTGATGTATAACTATATGTATATGTGCCTATAAATCATACAGTTCAACGAACTGCACAATTAAAGCACACCGCCGGCCGGTGTGGCAGAGCGGTTCTAGGCGCTACAGTCTGGAAACGCGCGATCGCTACGGTCACAGGTTCGAATCCTGCCTCGGCCATGGATGTGTGTGATGTCCTTAGGTTAGTTAGGTTTAAGTAGTTCTAAGTTTTAGGGTACTGATGACCTCAAATGTTAAGTCCCATAGTGCTCAGAGCCATTTGAACCATAAAGCACACTGCTTGACGAGCAGAACGGAACACAGCAAAACATATACTAAAAAATATATAAACTGATGGCACATTATATGTGGTTTGACATTCTACAAAATTTACGTTTGATGAGCTTGTCAGTATAGAGGATTCTGTGTAAGAGTCACTTGGCCTAATGGTCAAGTGTATGGATGAAGAGGGATTTATGTCGAAACAGTGATATTCGAAATTTGTGGTAAAATCTTATGGGACCAATCTGCTGAGGTCATCGGTCCCTAAGCTTACACGCTACTCAGTCTAACTTAAACTAACTTACACTAAGGACAACACAAACACACCCATGCCCGAGGGAGGACTCGAACCTCTGACGGGGCGGAGCCGTATAGTGATATGGTCACATCAAGCTTGTGCCAGGGATGACAAATGAATGACCTGAAAGAGTCCCAAAGAAGAAGAATGAGATACTATATTAATGTAAAATATGTCCCTGTTTCTCAAATGACCAGGGACGATTAAAAAATTTGTGTAACTGCGCACCGAAGTGCTTACGGAATATAGGACATCTCCACGCACAAAGACTTTGTGGAATAATTGATATCAGTGTGAGTAGTTCTTGACCTTCTCTCTTCATCAGCCAAAGTTGTATTTAGTGCTTCCTTTTCTTTTATACGGTGTTTGTTTATCTGCAGATCTAGTTTCTCATTATATACGTGTTAATTTGATTTGTCATAGTTGGCAGGTCTGTAGTTCCATTTATGTGGTAATTACATAGTATTGGTTATTGCATAGTCACTATGCTGAGAATTTTCACTTCAAAGGATGTGAGGACTATTAGATTATTAATAAGGTCTAGAGGAATGTCTGTATTTGGCGGATACAGTAAAAGGCATGTACTGCCGTAGGAAGCATGTAAAATTTTATCGGGATAAGAGGGACTGATGTTATACTCTATGTATTTTTTTATATGCCCTTGTCAAGGAACTACTGAGGTTTAGCAAGTAGCTGATCCATCGTACAGCGATTTTTTTTCCTTTCTTGATGATTGCAATGTGTCCAGTATGCAAGGTATCCATGTTAGAAGAATTAATACACAGAGGACGTAATATATCCGAGTAAGCTATGTAACTTGAATACGGCATCGAAGGGAAAGTTCGTTACTGTCTGGTTTTTCAGGAAGAGCGGCACACATTTCTATCCTTACCAGAGCAGTTTCTAAATAAGCTGCCAATGCAGAGAGAGAGAGAGAGAGAGAGAGAGGGAGAGAGAGAGAGAGAGAGAGAGAGAGAGAGAGAGAGCGCAAAGTTCAGAGATCACAAAACCAAGACCGACCACTGAGATGAGGAAGGAGTGAAGAAATTCAACAGTGACAGGATAACGAGGAGCATCATGTGTTATTATGTAGAATGTAGAAAAGTCAAGCAATGTTTTCACAGAAATATAAAGAATGCCAACTTGTACTATGCTTTCCATTATGTTTACAGCTAGAGATTGAGATGACCAAGAAGCTTAATGAAGTCGATGGATTAGAACCACCAAGACTGTTTAACACCAATATTTTTATGCAAGAAATGCGCGTTTCTCAGCAGAAATTCTGGCAGACCAGGAACCTATGACACCTGACTTAGAAGAGGCTGCCTATTTACAGATTGTGACAGTGTTGCCTGACTGTCTAGTGGGCAAAGACGTCAGAAAGGAGATGAGACTGTGAACAACCTTTCACATTGCTTATGATTTGTTTTCTATGACGAAATACCAGTGATGAGATAGTTAGATGAGACCAGCATGTGCCTGAATTTCTGTATGTACTGGTATATATGAACATAATATATTATCCCATAGTTCTTTTTTCTTTTTAATCATCGAAGATATGCATTATTCAACTGTATCTAACATAAAAATGTCATTTTTTGCAAGATGTGTGCATTTGTCGACGGAGTAATTTGTAGTTCTGTGTATTATAGTTTGTAGCGATTACTGTGTTAATAGAGTGTTTGACAGAGGTTAATTACAATATGAGTAATTAAACCAGAGCAACCAGTTGTAGATGGAGGAAAGTACAATAGTAAACATAGGAATGGGTTAGTACCTTATTCAACTGCTGTCGAAATCGCTATCCGTTCCCAGTACCGAAGAAGAACTTTGTAGTTAATCATTTGTAATTCAACAACGACTCTCGCTGCTATATAGTCGAGGGAGAGTCACGACCGTGGTGATGGGCAGGTATGGCTGCGTCTCCCTGTAAATGGCGGAGGCAGCAGCAACGAGGGTTGCCAAGGAATGCAATCTTACAGCAGTCTAAGTCTTGGCTGACCACACCTGTTGTCGGGACAGCTTCACTATCCGAGGTGTCGTCTTGGCGGCTGCTACGTCGTTCCACTCTCTGATATCAGCCAGCTAATGACTGCTCGACCAGAAACGTGACATGGCGACCAAAGCGTCCCCTCACTAGCATCACGAGGAACTACTCACTGCCAACAGCTGGCTGGTAGGCTGATGAGGAACCGCTCAGCTGACAAAACTATCTCCACTATCCCGTGCCCAGCCGATGCATTGGCAGGCGCACGCAGCAACATTCAAAGAATCTTTGCATGACGCATGAAATGAAGATAGGCAGCTGTCCCACTAAATAATGACGTGGTGAAACCAATACTAGGTGTCTTGTTCACTGTCATCCAGAAGATGGTCGATAATCATAGCAGAACGTCACTTCCAGATGAAAGAAGAGGTACAAAAAATATGGTGCAATGCACTGTGATGTAATATGATACTGCACGCAAACAGATCATGAATTCATACAAACAAGCATGACTCATGAGACTGTTCATGCAACTTCTAGAGAAGAAGGTATGCATCTGGGCACAACCTCTACTGGACATAAGTCACGATGAAGAGTCAACACTTTATTTGTCATGGGTTTCATGAAGTGGTTGCACACGATCGCCAAACACATGTCGAAATCACGTCTAATTACAATCAATCACTGAGGAATTTATCGATACACTCCAAGGAGTCTACAAACCATAGTCCGATTAAAATTGCTTATTAGCTGACACTTTACACGTTGGAGCTGGTTTCCTCCAATTAGAGCGCTAAACGTCACGCCTGATCCGTTAATATTTGCCAAACTGCAACAATAATTGGTCTGTCGACTTCGAATTCCATGTCCAGCAATCTTTCCTCTTGTGTTCGGATCCTGATTCAAGGGTGTGGTACTTTTACTGAGTATTTCATCACTCATGATGACCACGAGGAAAGAAAACACACACACACTCACAATGCTAATGAAATTTACATGTTTGTTACACAACACAAACGAAACACTACTGGTTACTCACCCACAAGACGGAATTCAGCGTCTCCTATACAGTTATCACAATCACAGGAATCGGTTAGATAAGCTTTGCACGACACTGCACAAAGCAGAATTTTTAGAGGCTGCAATTTCAACTTTGCACCACAGTCATAAATACACTCCTGGAAATGGAAAAAAGAACACATTGACACCGGTGTGTCAGACCCACCATACTTGCTCCGGACACTGCGAGAGGGCTATACAAGCAATGATCACACGCACGGCACAGCGGACACACCAGGAACCGCGGTGTTGGCCGTCGAATGGCGCTAGCTGCGCAGCATTTGTGCACCGCCGCCGTCAGTGTCAGCCAGTTTGCCGTGGCATACGGAGCTCCATCGCAGTCTTTAACACTGGTAGCATGCCGCGACAGCGTGGACGTGAACCGTATGTGCAGTTGACGGACTTTGAGCGAGGGCGTATAGTGGGCATGCGGGAGGCCGGGTGGACGTACCGCCGAATTGCTCAACACGTGGGGCGTGAGGTCTCCACAGTACATCGATGTTGTCGCCAGTGGTCGGCGGAAGGTGCACGTGCCCGTCGACCTGGGACCGGACCGCAGCGACGCACGGATGCACGCCAAGACCGTAGGATCCTACGCAGTGCCGTAGGGGACCGCACCGCCACTTCCCAGCAAATTAGGGACACTGTTGCTCCTGGGGTATCGGCGAGGACCATTCGCAACCGTCTCCATGAAGCTGGGCTACGGTCCCGCACACCGTTAGGCCGTCTTCCGCTCACGCCCCAACATCGTGCAGCCCGCCTCCAGTGGTGTCGCGACAGGCGTGAATGGAGGGACGAATGGAGACGTGTCGTCTTCAGCGATGAGAGTCGCTTCTGCCTTGGGGCCAATGATGGTCGTATGCGTGTTTGGCGCCGTGCAGGTGAGCGCCACAATCAGGACTGCATACGACCGAGGCACACAGGGCCAACACCCGGCATCATGGTGTGGGGAGCGATCTCCTACACTGGCCGTACACCACTGGTGATCGTCGAGGGGACACTGAATAGTGCACGGTACATCCAAACCGTCATCGAACCCATCGTTCTACCATTCCTAGACCGGCAAGGGAACTTGCTGTTCCAACAGGACAATGCACGTCCGCATGTATCCCGTGCCACCCAACGTGCTCTAGAAGGTGTAAGTCAACTACCCTGGCCAGCAAGATCTCCGGATCTGTCCCCCATTGAGCATGTTTGGGACTGGATGAAGCGTCGTCTCACGCGGTCTGCACGTCCAGCACGAACGCTGGTCCAACTGAGGCGCCAGGTGGAAATGGCATGGCAAGCCGTTCCACAGGACTACATCCAGCATCTCTACGATCGTCTCCATGGGAGAATAGCAGCCTGCATTGCTGCGAAAGGTGGATATACACTGTACTAGTGCCGACATTGTGCATGCTCTGTTGCCTGTGTCTATGTGCCTGTGGTTCTGTCAGTGTGATCATGTGATGTATCTGACCCCAGGAATGTGTCAATAAAGTTTCCCCTTCCTGGGACAATGAATTCACGGTGTTCTTATTTCAATTTCCAGGAGTGTATAACTATTGGTGCTAGTACTGAGGGGTAGACCTCACATGTTAAAGTTCATATTCCAATTTGGCCAAAGGTAGCGAACTTTTGATATCCTAAATCTAATAAAAAAGTATGATTATTATTTTTATTCAATTAATTGGTTTAAATGTTTTATGTTTCTTATTCTTTGCTGCGTCATTTTCATCATCGCACTGACCTCATTTGTTCTTATTTTCCTTCCTATCACTCTTTTTTCGTTTCGAACCTGCCTGCATCGCCTATAGTCTGTAAGCAAGTGCCAGTAAGGGTTGTTGGCGTGGCACCTCATGTAGCCAATGTAAGGGTGGTTTCAGGAAACCAGTGACAGCGAGAAATTGCAGTTTGCTTTTTGCACTGAAACTGAATTTATTCTGTATTAAATTTGCTCGTAGAGGTTAGTTTTAATCGCTGTGGACAAAGCTATTGTGATTTTAATTCTGTCGTACACTTGGCATCGTTGTCGTCGCTTGGGACATGAATTTAAATTCAAGGCTGCAAAACGCGTAGTCTTCCGCAGGTCAGTAATTGGTCACTTAAAATCTGCTGTCGACAGAGCATATTGCATTTCCGACATGCCTCACGGCAGCCACTTCAACACTGCACCGTGTTATAAAATAATTGTAGCTGTAAATTGACCCGACGTATGTGTGTGTCTCCTATAACCGAGTGGTAGCCAGCAGCAAATGTGGCAGTACTGTAGTGGCACGTGACGGACCTCAGCTATCAAGTAATTTTAATCGGACTATACATATTCGGGCCCTCCCAACCAAATACGGATACAGATAAAGGGAGTTGAAGGAAGATGAAATGAAATGGCATCCTGGGAATACACGGGATGGTGAATTGAGAGGGCGCAGCTGATGAAGAATACCGTTGTGAAGTAAAATGACGCTCTCATTATGATATCCACACTATATTTGTTCTCCCAGTATCTCTAAGAACGCTGTGCTTTCCCACAATGGCCTAGGAACGCTCCTCTGCCACATTACTTGCCTGTTCTAAGTTCTCAGAATGAGCATATAATTAACAAAAGTGACTGTGATAAACTGTGTTTCTTTTAGTGTTGAACTTTTAAAACCAATTATGTTGTGTTATACTCACTACATATATCAAAAGGTGTATTTTATTTATGGACTATGTAAACTAGTTTAATATGGGTCTGTTTTGTGTATTGTCCAAATACACGCTATTTTTACATTTTGTAACATTTAGGGAAGAAAACCATCCTATTCATTAAATTACTGCTTTTCCTCTTGCATTTATAGTTCAAGATGTACCTTTTCTTTAAATGACTAGATCGATATATATATATATATATATATATATATATATATATATATATATATAATCCGGTTACAGTTATATGCACTCGAAGAACAGTCGTTTTTGCGTTTCTATTCTACATTCGGTAAAAACGAAACCCTCATAGCAGCACTTTGCTGTCTGTCCGATTGTTAGGATTCCTTTTCCTCAGGAATTGGTAGTATTATCAACTTGAAAGTTATGTCGCATAGTAAGATCAACGGTCCCTTGTTCCTGCGAAAAATTTAGGCAAGCCAGTCAATGGAATCAAAATATGACCATTCATGTCGCATGTTTTAATATTCGCAAACTCACACATCGAAACGCATAGGGTACTTCTTGTTCAGCTAAAATCATGAACTTTGACAAAAAGATGGGTTCACGGTATAAGTAAATGGAAAAAACCTGAAAACTATCAATTGGTTATTATATAACATAAAAAGTATGTTTTTGCCAATTTTAGTCCATCTGCCTCTCTAACCGCTAAGACCGCTTTCCTGAGAAAAGGGTATAGGTATCAAGTTGGAATTTAGGACTGCAAAAAAATTTGAATTTATGAGTCAATGCAGTCAACAGATACAGTCATTTACATCAAATACTAGCTGAGTACCTGGCATTGCCAGCGTTTGTACTTATTCAATTAGCCCATCTCCTCTTTTCCCCTCTCTTTGTTCACCTCTTCCACCCTCCTCTCCCCCCTCTCCCTGTCCGCCTCCTCCTGTCCATCTGCTGCACCTCCCTCTCTTCCAATCTGCTCCTCTCGACTCCCTTTGTCCCTCTGCTCCTTCTCCCACTATCTATATGGTTCTCCCGCCCCCCCCCCCCCCAATGATTCCATCTCCTCCTACTTCTCTTTGTTCTCCTCACTCCGTTTATCCCCTCTTCTCTCTCTTTCTGCCCATACCTCATCCCCTTTGTCCACATCCTCCTCCTCTGTGCATCTCCTTTTCCCATTCTTTGCTTATTTCCTCCTTCTACAGCAAGTTGAAAAAGAGGGGGATAGAGAGGGGCGGTAATATACGTGCATATGGTTAAACCCTTCCTTCAAAAATATTCCTCTCCTTCATACCTCCCCTATGTTACCACAAATGACGTGTCACTGATCTCATTTGCACGAAGTTGCAGTACACATGAGGTGCCTATGTGCTTCCACTGCCCTGAATGGAATGCTTAAGTTCTAACAAATGTTCTCGAACCTGCCGTCTTTTATACTTGTTGTCCCCTTCGAAGAAAACAGCCCATAGATCGTGAGTCCGTAATCTTTCGGTTGTAAGAAACTCTTAGCGAAGAACCGTTATCTTAGATATAGTTAACTTTCCAATTAGTTTGTTTATACGGGATTCCACCTTAGAGTAAAAAACGATTTCCATTTTTTAAATAATTTAATGAACCGTATATTTCTGTAATTAGTATCTCAACTATGAGTTCAAATTACCATACATTGTTAATAAAGTCTTAACTAACAGCGACCGTGGCAGACAACAAGTCTGTCTTCCGACACTGCCGATTCAGTTCTGATTTACACACTAAACATTGCTAACTAAGTCATAACTAATACCGCGGCAGACAACATGTCTTCCTCCGATACTGCCAAACTAGCTTACATCTTACAGCCGAACCACTTCGACCGTAATGCAGGTTAGACGCGATCCGCAGATCACAAAAGTGCTTCGTCTGCTTTTCGTTCAGCAGTTGTTTATTATTGTGCTTGTTATTAATACTTCTGAAATAACAGAATTGTTGCACGCTATTCAGAGATGCTTTAATTTGAAATGCAAGTAAATACGCTATTTAGTTTGTCTAATATTAATAACAGAAGATTATCATTTTGACGCTCAATTTCCGAACGCAGCAGCCAGTCTCGGAGGAGGACCGAAATTTAGGCGGTCTTTATCACGATACCCGTACCGAACAAACCATCTGTCATCGATATCTCACACCACATTACTCCGTGTTACTACTTCGGCCTTCTCAACTGCTCGAAGAAGATCTTCCTGTACTTGTATATAATGGTTGTAAATTACACACCCAACTCCTTATCTCCTCCTCTACCCTCTCTCAGTCCATCTCATCCACCATTTCCCAGCTTCCATCCCCTCCTCTTACCTTCATCTGTCCACCTCCCGCTCCCCCTGTCTCTGTCCATCTACTCCCCTTTCTCTGACACTCCCCACTGTCCTTCACTGTGTCCATCTCTCCATTCGCACCCTCATATCTATGTCCATATTCTGCTTCCCCCTCTTTGTCTATCAATTTCTTGCCCCCCCTCCCCCTCCCCACACTTATGCCTCCATGATATCACTTCCACCACAATAGAAGGTCGCTTGTTCTTATACCCCACAGTACTCCTTTCTAGATATTAATAGTGTACCAAGTTTGGTTTAAATCGATCCAGGGACTTAAGAGGATATTTTTCCCATGACTTGGCTACAACACGCAGTTGTCACATATACACTATGTGATCAAAAGTATCCGGAGAACCCAAAAATCGTACGTTTTTCATATTAGGTGCATCGTACTGCCATCTACTGCCAGGTAGTCGATATCAGCGACCTCACTAGTCCTTAGACATCGTGAAAGAGCAGAATGAGGCGCTACGCGGAACTCACGGACTTCTAAAGTGGTCAGGTTATTAGATGTCTCTTGTGTCATACGTCTGTACGCGAGATTTCCACCCTCCTAAACATCTCTAGGTTCATTCTTTCCGACGTGATAGTGAAGTGGAAACGTGAAGGGACACATACAGCACAAAAGCGTACAGGCCGACTTCGTCTATTGACTGGCAGAGACCGCCGACAGTTGAAGAGGATCGTAACGTGTAATAGACATCTATCCAGACAATCACACAGGAATTCCAAACTGCATCAAGATCCACTGCAAGTACTACGACAATTAAGTGGGAGGTGAGAAAACATGGATTTCATAGCTGATCATAAGCCATACATCACGCCGGTAAATGCCAAACGGCCCTCGCTTGATGTAACGAGCGTAAATTTTGGACGATTGGACAGTGGAAAAACGTTCTGTGGAGTGATGAATCACGGTAGATAGTGTGGCGATCCGATGGCATGGTGTGTGTATTGCGAATGCCCGGTGAACGTCAACTGCCAGCAGTGTAGCGCCAACAGTAAAATTCAGAGGCGGTGTTGTTATGGTGTGGTCGTGTTTTTCATGGAGGAGGCTTGCACCCCTTGTTGTTTGGCGTGGCGCTATCACAGCACAGGCGTACATTGATGTTTTAAGCACCTTCTTGCTTTCCACTGTTGAAGAGCAATTCAGGGATGGCGATTGAATCTTGCAACACGATCGAGCACCTGTTCATAATGCACGGCCTGTGGCGGGGAGGTTACACAACAATGACAATAACATTCCTGTAATGGAGTGGCCTGCACAGAGTCCTGACCTGAATCCTATAAAACACCTTTGAGATGTTTTGGAACGCCGACTTCGTATCAGGCCTTACCAACCGACATCCCTCTCCTCAGTGCAGCACTCCGTGAAGAATGGGCTGCCTTTACCCAAGAAACTTTTCAGCACCTGACTGAACGTACGCGTACGAGAGTGGAAGCTGTCATCAGGGATAAGCGTGGGCCAACACGATATTGAATTCCAGCAGTACCGATTGAGGGCGCCACGAATTTGTAAATCATTTTCAGCCCATGTCCGGATACTTTTGATCATATAGTGTATTTCACATATGTTTAACATATATTACACACATTTTTAGACCTGTATCTCTGGAAAATTTCGTTTTGTAGTTTCGTTTCCATGTAACTCAATTTTGTACGAAGTCATATATCCTGAATAATGTGTCGTACAGTGATACAGTTTTGCGGGTACACAGAGTGATTTATTTGGGTTATGTCTGCGAAAATTGTTGCTAATGGAATTAGTAGGAGAAATAATAAATTTAAGCGTCATATGTTGCGGCAGTCTTTCACGCATCTCGATGTTGATGAGACCATACTTCCTGAACTATGTGTCATACAATGTTATAATTTTGTAGTTACGTTGGGAAAGATATGGGATGCTGTCTGAGAAATTTGTTGTGAACAAAGCTAGTAGCAGAGAAGTAATAAATTTAAGTGTCAAACATGATGCAGCAGTTTCTCATCCATCTTAGTGTATGCGACGTTACGTCCCTTGAACTATGTGTCATACCAAGGTATAATTTTGCAGGTATATTCAGTGACATATGTGAATAAAGTCTGAAGAATGTGACATCAATACAATTGGTATTAAAGCAGTAATAAATTAAAACGTTATGCCTGCTGTGCCAGTTTTACTGCTGGAACAACAGTAAAGTAACAAGTGATTAATATTTTTCCTTCCGTTATTATGTGGGGGTTGTCAGCGAGAAAAGGATAATTAATGATTGAAATTATGTTTAAAGTTTGTTGTAACCTGCTACATGCACTCATTCTCGTATACCAGATGAGTGAAATCTGCGAAATCGTGTGTTGTAAGCTATACTGTGTTTTCACCCGCACCTCCGCGCCCATGATAGGTCCGTGTTTCTTACCCTCACAGCCACCGCGATTCTCGCCAGACGGTAAGTGATATGTGTATCAACTTTGCTAAAAGTCGATCACGTGGCTTAAGAGGAAATGTGGAATACACCTATACACATAAAGTACATTAACTACGACTTAAATGACAAGGTATGGTTAGAACTGGTTGGGAAGGAAACATCAATGAATGTGCAAGACAGAAACTGGGAGCGGTCGATCCTCTTTCTATTCTTGTTTGGTTGCTTGTTTTCACATACCTAGAACCACACATCATGCAGTCCATCGTGTATTTCATATCGTTACTAACGATAAATTGCATTTAATAAGTAACAAAAAAATTATTTGATTGCATAGCTTCTGCTATTTTATCTAACCACAGCAATTACTTTTCTCCCTCATACAGTTCACATACTCAAATATAAAAAATACGTACAATTATTGTTGTTATTTTCTACTCAGTAGTACTTTAATCATCATGATCAAACTGAATAGCTTCCCGTTATTATCGATAAATGCCAAAGTTGGTTATGAACAACAGAAACATGTTTCATACTCACTCGACGAAGTATTGAATTGATATTTGAAATTTTTTTTAATTTTTTTGTTTTTGCTGTTTTTAGCGTTCCGTGACTTAGTCGGTAGAAACGGAAACTTTGTTGGATCACTTTGTTGTACGTCTGTCTGTCTGTCCAACTGTAAAAAACTTTTACCTCAGGAACGGATAGACGTATCAAGCCTACTAAAGTATACGTCACATAGTGGTGCAAAAGACTGAGACTCTTAAGGTAATTCGATCAAAGGATACAGCCATTTATGTCGCATGATTTGATACACACAAACTCACTCATCAAAAGCTACATGGCACTTCCCGCTGACCTAGAATCATGAAATTTGGCATGGAGCAAGTTTCCACTGTACAAGTGAAAGAAAAGATTATAAAACTGATAATATGTAACTATACCACACGAAAAAATGTTTCGTATATCATTTTTTATCCGAGTTCAAACTTAAAACTAAAACACTGTCGACGGTCTTAGAATTTCTTGAAGCGGTATATTACCATTATCATTGTCAACAATCTGCAAAAATCGTTGAGGGTCTTTCCTACTCACATGTGTCCAAGTCTTCTTGAGGAAATTGCGTTTCCTAGCACTACGTGAAAAGTCTGTATTGTTTTCTTTATTTTTACTGCAACATGGCTCTATTTCACGTTACGAATCAACAATTTTTCAATATAATTGAATTAAAGATTACTAACTTTAATTTTGCTATAAATACTATTTATTTTTAAGTAACAGACAGGAGATATCAATGCAGAACAAAAATATTCCATAGGCTACACAGCCCTATATGTATGTTCCCTCAGTTACTAGATATTTTACCACTTCCTGTTTTTAGGGGAATACAGTAAGACTCTAATCGCATATATAAAGGGAATGATCGTCATGGGGTGAGGTCCGACAGGTATGCAACACACCTAACATACAGGTAACGAGAGTACAACCCTAAACCAACGAAGGCTACTAGGAAAACAACTGTAATCTGCACTTACCTATATGTATATGTACATCCACTTTTATAATATGTATGGATTTTAGCAACATACAGGGGTATCAAGCTGGCTTTCGACCAAACCGATCGCCAATAGATCACATTTTCACACTAAGACAATTGCTTGAAAAACATTGAGAATATGATGAAGATATCTATAGCCTGTTCCTCGATTTTCAACGTGCATATGACAACATCCACAAGAATAGCCTACACAATGCAATGCGGGACTTCAGAATGGTGCAAGCTTGTATGGAAGGGTCAAAGGCAGCAGTACGTTTCCGAGGAGCCACATCAGAAACATTCGAGACAGGCCTCATACAAGGGGATGCTCTCTCGTGTGTTCTGTTCAATGTCATCTTAGAGAAAGTAATAAAAGAGTGTAGGCAACAGGAGTGGGCTGGAGTAGAGATGGACGGTAACTTAAATTGTCTCGCACATGCAGATGATATAGTGCAGTTAAGCGAATCAAAGCACGAGCTGAATGAAATGTACCAGAAAAAGGACAATAATGCACAAAAGGTAAGGCTCAAAGTGAATCGAGACAAAACAGTGTTCATGCAATTAGGAAGAAGACAAGAGCAGGTAGAACTTCTTGAGATAGATGGCAAGAGGTTCAAGAGAGAAGACCAGTTCAGATACTTGGGATATTGGTTTACCATGGACAACAACATAAAAATGGACATCTAGGAAAGGATAGCAATGTGAACGAAATGCATGCATTCCCTGAGAGAGACGCTTGGCTCTAAATCGATCTCAGTGAACACTAACATGAAAATCTACAGCACACTGATATATCCAGCATTAATGTACGGTTCAGAAGCATGGAGAATGACTAAGCGAAAAAGGGAAAAACTGTTAATATTTGACAGAAGAGTAATGATGAAGATATGGGGACCAGTTTTAGATACAGGAGAATGGGAGGAAAAACGAGGAAATCTACCTTCTGATGTGACAACAAACTATCCTAAAGAAGATAAAGAGAAAAAGAATACAATGGGTGGGCCATGTAGCCCGTATGTCAGATCGAAGACAGGCGAAGATGGCACTATCGGGGAAACCAAACACCAAACGCCCCATTGGACGACCAAGACAGTGCTGGATGAACGACCTGGCGAAGGACCTAACTGCCCTGGGAATTGAAGACACCTGGAGGAACCGGGCACAAACAGGAAGGAATGTAGGCAGTTTGAGGAAGCAGCGCGTGGTCTGAAGGGCCTGTGATCGCTGAATATCTATCTATCTATCCACGGATTTTAATATTCGCAAACTCAGTCACAAAAACCTGTTGATTAACTATCGGCTTACATGATGCACCTGGTAGCCTAGTGTTAAAGTCTATACCTATGAACCAAAAGACTGTGGTGTTAGCCGAAGTGGCCTTGCGGTTCTAGGCGCTACACTCTGGCGCCGAGCGACCGTACGGTCGCAGGTTCGAGTCCTGCCTCGGGCATGGATGTGTCTGATGTCCTTAGGTTAGTTAGGTTTAATTAGTTCTAAGTTCTAGGCGACTGATGACCTCAGAAGTTAATTCGCATAGTGCTCAGAGCCATTTGAATCATTTGAACTGTGGTGTTAGATCTCCAATGGATCTCGGATTTTTTCAGGCTTCCTTTTAACGTAGCCTTTACCTTCCAACGATGTGGGGAATCCCCAGAAAAGACACACGCTTCTAATTCCACGTTCTACTTGTATCTGTTAATGTTTCATTGTTTATATGTTGCAATTAATATGCCCCCTTTCCCCAGTTGAATATGTAGGGTTACGTCCAATAGAAATAACTGCACTGGGTCGTAGAACCAAGCGACAATGTTGTTATTATCTATCTCATAGTTAAGCTTGTAAAGGACCTTCAGAGCACACATGTCCAGTTTTTCTATTCTTTTCCTTTTCTTTTTTGTTTATAATTCTTTCCTTATATTGTCAACACTATATTAGAAAGAACCTTGCAGTTCACTTGTGCTGGTAGTATTACTTCGATGATGTTTTACCATTAGAAATATGAGTCACAGAGACATATTTGTATAGACAGTGGACATAGTTTAAATCAATATTTGCTTTATAAAACTAACGAGTATTGTTAAATGTTACTTAACTGTAATACTAGTGATCAGTCTGTATTAGAACGAGTAATCTCTTAAAGCGTTCCATTTCAGGAGATCTGTCACTTGGTATTTGCGAGCGTGTTAGAACACAGGAGTCGCATTTTATCTCACTCCTTTACTGTTCCAACTAGCCTCTGTATTAAGAATGGGCAGGAAATGCCTTTATTTATTATGCAATAATACGTTTTGAGCCATATTCCTACCCTTGAACCTTTCAGGGTAACAGGATGAATGAATCAGTCGATTTTGAGAGTACCGCGAGGGACCAAAGAGTTAACAGGATAACAACTGTATGCGTGAGCTATTCTAGTGGAGGATTAGTAGCAAACGCAGGGCGAGTCAAATGTGTGCCAGTTTCCTTTTAATGTCGCGGAACGTCACATGTTCATGAGTAACGATACAGTACTCACAACCACTAAACAGCGAGACCGGTTCATTTCACAATATGGCAGGTTTCAAACCGTTTAGTTTAGTATTGCAGTTCAGTAGTTTACTCTGTGATCAGATTTTTGCTTGCATTATGTCTTGAACGCGGTCTTGTGAGATATCCTTTGTCCATGATGAGATGTAACGCCGCGTGCATATAGATCAGTGAGATTTCATGAAACTTTCAAAGGTCTTTCTTTCGGAACTCGTGTGGTTTTAATGTGTTAAATCGTACTTCGATCATGATCGTCTGATTTTTCGTCATTCCTTGTGAATATTTTATGCGACCTAAGAGTTTCCCTTTCAAAGTCGAACATAGTCTTGGATATCAGACTACCACGTGTCCTTTATCTTGCGTCAAGTCTTTAATACTATGTTCCATATTATACTACCTAAAATTACGATCAGAAAGATTACCATAATGCGACAATAACATTGCCCTATCTTGTATTTGTAGAATTTAATGTTTCTTGCCATTATGGTATTAGATCGCAAAAAGGTTTGTGCTCCCCCTGCTTGTACCTTAGTAGGTTATATTATACTTGTTGGGCACCCGCAGAATCCTAGTGCTTCTAATTCTGATGATTACCATGACGATCTCTGAGAGTTTGTGAATGTTGTTTCCATTTCAAAATGGCGACCAATACTTGTATACGTTTCCGTGGCACGCAGATGTCATCACGAAGTGCAGAATCATGAAAATTCTTAATAATATGTATTGAAACTAACGGGACAACCATGGGAAACTGGCAGTTTTGGGCGGGAAGAAGCTATCGTCTAACGCAACAACTGCCAAACAAATTAATAGTAAAATACGCACAATGCAACAAAAAGAACTACAAGGTGACCCCACAATTTAAAAAAAATCTATAAGATCACAAACCTAATGATTGGACCGAAAACATCAGTTGAGCTATGTAGCTCAACATGAAAGATAGATACCAATAAAGAAATTACTCTCACTCATAGGGAAAAATCAAGGATAGTATCGGAACACGGTATCGACAACTTGAGTTGAGCTATATAGATCAGCATGACATATCAATGTTGATACAAAAATCCAAAAATAAATTGTACAGCAATAAGCCAAAGGGCAAGACCAAAATATGTTTCGAAAAATTGCGAAATCTAACAATAGACGGTATCGACAACATTGGTCGATCTGTTCGTAGCAGCCGGCCGGTGTGGCTGAGCGGTTCTAGGCGCTTCAGTCTGGAACCGCGCGACCGCTACCATCGCAGGTTCGAATCCTGCCTCGGGCATTGATGTGTGTGATGTCGTTAGGTTGGCTAGGTTTAAGTAGTTCTATGTTCTAGGTGACTGATCACCTCAGATGTTAAGTCCCATAGTGCTCAGAGCCATTTGAACCATTTTTTTGTTCGCAGCACCAGGAAATCAAAACTCGGTCACATAACTAACATCAAAACCTACCCACACCAACGCAGGTAGGAGAAATTCCACGATATCTGTCACTGACGATCCAAGATAATTACCAACAATTATAAATACAGCTAAAAAAGCCGTGAAAGCTGCACTTATACCAATTTCAAAATACAAGAAACAAAAAATGAAGCACTTAAACACGTTTACCATATTACAATACCACACCGCTGCTCCCAATAAGGAAACAGAATCATAAAAAAATACTTATGCACCAAAAGCCAGCTGGCACATAAATATAAATCTGGGAATTAGCGATGTGTGTGTGTGTTTGTGTATGTGTGTGTGTGTGTATACTTAGTCAACCGAATAACAAGCCTAGGCCCCTCAAGCCAGGTGTTTCCTACTCGACAAAGCTACATGCACCGATCCTTGTTCTGAGAAGCAGCTACTTTGGCCAGTCTCATACTTTCTCCACAAAAGTAGAACTTCACACACTCGACAAATAAACCGAATAACTGTCGGGACTTAGTCGTGCTCAAAATGTCGTCCGCCATTGCGTCATGCAGGGACCTCCTCGTGCAGTTCATTGTCAGATAAAAAATAATCAATACACTGCACTAATAATTCCAAACCAGAAATGAAAGCTGCTGCCCATAACAACCCACAAAAGAGATCACTCACTAAAAAATAGCCACTAAATTTTCAAATATTAATATCACATCCAGCACTCAGGGAGTCCAATATCACAAAACCACTCATAAACAATTTAAGGACATAAGCGTCCCACTCTAGAGCGCGCCACCACTCACTCCAACAGGTCGCTGTTAACACGATACTTTTCAAATACGCTGTACCGGCGTGAGGTCATACAACGCAGAACAGTTACGTCACTGGGAAAAGCAAACAACTATATTCGAACGCTCGAGCTGACGCACTATGTCCATAACAGCTATCTCATGTTCATGAATCTGTTTTATAATCTACATTGTGAGACCACGTAATTACAATTCTATCATTTTCTGTGTTATAAGCGTTTTCATACGTAAAAGACGTTGAGTCGTGGCCCTTTTTAACAATTTATGTCACTCGTACGTCTTGAAAAGGAATAAATTATCGACCACTTATGAACCCAAAATTTCTCATTTCTCAGCCATTAGTCTGCTTCAAAGACGTGCTGATTATTTCAAAAACGGTAAATGAAATTAATAACTGCAATCCGTGTTAGATCATTAAATATTGTATATTTTCCACATACCACTAACTTCCTGTGTTAACAGTATCAATATCAGTGGCATTAGCGGACCGATTTCACTGTATAGTTACAGGCCATGTATGATATCTCCCATAAGGCTAGTGGCACGTGAACAACTCGATAATAGTGTAGATCTCATTCAGAATATCCTGTTTTTCCTGGCAGCCGCTTTTATAGTCAGGATAATAATTCATTGAGAAACTCCCACCTTTCAATTGTACCACATTGTTGACTAATATCAGAGACACTCAGATATGTGAATCTTTTGAAGAAGCCTTGACTAGTAAAACCAGCTCCCTAAATTGGACGGCGAAAGTTCGACATCGGACGTGGACCAACTATGTGTAATAGAACCAATGATCTACTCAATATTATACACAGTGTTAAAAAAGAGTTTTCCATAGTTTGGACCACAACAATGAAAAATATCCAGTAGACATGGGTTCTAAAATGCATAACTCTTAAATCAACCCAGCTCGCGAGTCGCGTGCAGCCCAAAGAAGTATCAGTGTGGCCCAAGAAGCGATCATCTATCTCACGACTGGTATAAAAAAGAAAAATCTGTAATGACATTTATGTAAAGATATGATGAATTGAACATTTTTAGCCCGCATCTCGTGGTGGTGCGGTAGCGTTCTCGCTTCCCACGCCCGGGTTCCCAGGTTCGATTCCCGGCGGGGTCAGGGATTTTCTCTGCCTCGTGATGGCTGGGTGTTGTGTGCTGTCCTTAGGTTAGTTAGGATTAAGTAGTTCTAAGTTCTAGGGGACTTATGACCACAGCAGTTGAGTCCCATAGTGCTCAGAGCCATTTGAACCATTTTTTGAACATTTTCAATCTGAAAATCCCGCCACATGATTCTATTCTCTCCCTCTCTGTCTCTCTCTCTCTCCCTCTGTGTGTCTCTCCCTCTCTGCTGACTTTCTCTCTTTTTTTTCTTCCTTTTTTTTCTTTTTCTCGGCGGTTATTGTTAGTAGCGTTAAATATATTATGTGCAGCCCAGAGATACCAGTGTTCTTCCAGTGCGGCTCATGTAAGCTAAAAGACATGCTTGTCTCAAAATATCCATTTTAGAGCCCACGCTTACTGAATATTTTTGTCTTTTTTGTCCATATTACCATCTCTCAATATACGGAATCCTTTTTTTAGCACAGTGTATAAATGATTTATCATATAGCGCCAGAGACAGTGTCAAAGTGTTCGCTGATAAATCTGTTATTTGCAGAAAAGCTTGGCCCATCCTGATTAAATTCTGGATAATTGTCCAGAATTCCCCAGATGTGAGGAATACAAGGTCTTCTTTATGGGCAACTAAAGATAACGCCGATTACGAAAATAACCCCAACTATCCGATTTCAGTATTAGGGTAAACATCAACTATACAGCGCACCGTATACTTTGGGGCAATATAGTGAAACATTAAGGAATTGAATGAACACAAATAATCAGTGGTGGGGAAAGCGAATAAAATACATACATTTATTGCAATGGCACTGACATAGTGCAGCGCATCAGCAAAGGAAATCGATACGACACTTTAGCGTACTTATTGTATAGTACTGGTAGTGCTTACCAAGTAAGCAAGACAGCTGACGCCGAATTAACATACAGGCGCCTTGTTAGACTTGTTTACAGATCGGTAGTGCTCATTCAATAGCGTATTGGAAATATTCAGGGAACCCAAACGAGAATCTTTTTGAAAAAAAAAACAGGCAGAATTGTTCTCATGCGAAAATGTCCCGTAGATTTCTAGTAGCAGTATACCTGAAATGTGCAAAACCCATCATGAGATACCAGATGAATCGAATTGTATAGATGAACTTAAGTTATATGTTACATACATAACTAACAGCTACGTATGTAAAATATAGCTTCAGTTCATCTATACAATCCGATGCATCTGGTATCTGATGATGGGTTTTGCACGTTACAAGTATACTGCAACCAGTATCTGATGATGGATTATGCCCGAAATGCATATTACTAAGGTCATTCATTCACCAATTGACAACGTTTAACTAACTGATCTATTCAGCATTTGTGCAGTGCTCTTCTAGTTATGTGATATGGTCACATGCTTCCTGTACGATTCTTGTCGCATCTCCAATCTAAAATACAGTGTTCATGAATACGTGTATGTTTACAGTTCTTCGTCGTCAGTCATCAACCTGATTTAGTGCTTCCCGTCGCTAATTCTTCTCTTGTACCAACCTCTTAACTTTTTACGCCTAAATAATTTGATGGCTAAATTGCTATGTCCGTCTGCGGCGGTAGTTACCCCACTACAGCTTCTTTTAGTATCATAGATCCTCACCCATGTCTTATCGTGTGACCTTTCCCCCTGTTGCATCTTCTTGTCGTTTTTTCCGTAATTTATGTTCCTCTCTTCAAAGATTTTTTGGTCGACCTCCTCATACTTTATCAGTTCGCCAAATTTTCAACATACTTCCATAGAACCACATCTGAGACTCTTCGATGCTATTCTTTTCAGGTTTTCTCCGTGTGATTCACAACATACAATACTGTGTCCCAAACGTACATTATCAGAAATTTCTGCCTCGGATATAGGCCAATGTTTGATACTAGACCACTTGTTTTGACGAAGAGTGCCCTATTTGCGTTTATTAGTTTGAATTTTGTGTCCTCCTTGCTCCGTCATTTGTTATTATAATCCAAGTAGCAGAATTCCTTAACGTTATAGCACTCTTCCATAATAACCGAATCTTTAGTTCGGTCAGGGGAAAAGCTACATATGAATCTAACGTGCCGTAAAACAGCTCATGTTACCGTGTGAGAGAATTTCAAAGTTCGGCCATGCGTGAGTCTAATGGAAAAGTGTATTGGATTATAATTTCGAATTTAGTGAAGTTGACAGTAAAACCAAACGTGCCTTAACCTGGGGAGTTACATGAAGTGGTAAAATTATAAGTGAATGGAAACAAAATGACCCGTCGCCAGCCTAATTAGGCACATTAGTTTGGAAACATATATTTCAGAAAATTGGATTTAGTTATTGAAGTTAATTTTGTTGAGATTTCCCTTTGAATAGCAAACAGGATACAAACTGACACAGTGCACTCTGTACTGTGTGTAGCAGCATTTACCAATAAGACACACACAGGTAAATTATGGGGAGCAAAACTGCACCGAGCTCTTACTAATGACAGCCACAATCATCAGCATTACTTAATCAAAACACTGAAACATCTGTGCATTGAAGTGCAGAACTAATTTTGGACATGAGGGGCTTCTATCTTGACTGACATGAATAACACAAGTAAAGATGAATAACGTCTTAAATACACTTTGTAAGCTCCTCTGCATAAAGCAGTTTTCCTTAGTAACAGTAATCGTTAATTTTTTTCTTAATAGGAAGACAATATGATGGGGACCTACAAACTGGTATAGTTTCACTAGCCGAAGTTCTTTGATTATTGCAAAAGCAAAAACTACCTGTAAAAGCTAATTATTCACTTAAGCTGGTCTTAACTAACTTAAAAGGTACCACTCATGATGGGTACCAAATCTATACTATCTTAGAAAACGTGCATAACTTCACTTCTAAATGTACTACCACAAATCAGTTCATTAAGAATTAAAGATTTATATGTACTTGTACATTAATCACCTGTGAAGCAGGTTTTCTTGGTAATAATATTTACATAATCTTGCACTGTAACCCTACAAAACTATATTTTATAATAAACTAAGGATACTTTAGCAAAAGCCTATCCATTTTCACTTTTATCGGTTTAGTTTTTAAATAACTAAGGTTTTCACTTTTCTATTGATTGATCTTTAAATTTTTGTTCTTAAACTTCCTATCTCAGCAACTTCAGAGTGGTCCATAAACAATGCATCCAAATTTTAATCTTACTTTAACTTTTGCAACGCCTTTTACTTTGGACAAATAAATCAGTTTCAAACAGATGAACGCCATTTAATCAGGATAGATTTGAGTGGCATTTAGGTGAGGACACTGGGTAGTTTCTTGATCAGGATTGAAGTTATGATTTTGAACACGAATTGATGTTTTATGTGATTATTATTGAAATAACAAACAAATTAACTGATCCATGCCAATATAAATTGCATTGCTGAATGTATGAATTCTGTGAAGCAGTGGTAAAGATTAGTGGCAGGCGAAATTGCGGCTAATTGCACTCGCGGGTCTTGATGTGCAAGCGCTCTATAAAATCTCTTCTTGGCCTCGGATTTTCAACATATTACAGCCATTCCATTATTTCATGAATATCTAATAACAGCCTGACCCACATCCTAGGCATATCCCTTCTAATGCAGCTTCCAATTGCCTCTCTTAGCACCGTGGAGATGTACCGTGATAAGGTTAGCCACACACCGCGTGCCGTTCACTCAAAGGAGCCGCTGAGTTCGACCGCCAAACCCACCTTTTACATCGCGCCATGCCACTTTCGTTGCGAAGGGACTTCCCTACAGCCTTTACATGTTACAAATACAAATGCCCTAAGCATGAACCGGCTTTTAACAGACATACTTTAACAGACATATTCGAATCATAATAAATTAAAATTTCAACATATTCTTGTGCTTTCTTCATATATATATTACAAAATTCCAATTTTCTTGCCATAGGCCAAGGAGTTTAAACAACACAGAATGGACACTTCATAAATTGCAGAGCACAGTTACTTAAAATAAACCTACACCTTATCTATGTAACTGATAATAAGTTTGCATTAGACGGTTACTTCCCATCAATGGAACCTGTAATTCCTATACGGTTTCACTGAGGATAGTAATGTCATCAGCGAATCTTATCATTGATATCATTTCACTCTGAATTGTTATATCACTAATAAAACTTACTTTTAGTTCCGTCACTGAGCGAGAGGTGTAATTAACTTACATCCTTTTTAACCCCAGCACTTCGTTTTTGTCAACCATGTACCATGTACTTTTATGAACACACAGAATGCAACGTGTATCTATGTAGAGCATTTAAATGTTATCACAGAAACAGATGAATTCTGTATGCATATCGAACAGATTTAGTTGCAAGAGACGTTCGTTTTTCGCTGTTCCTAACGAAGCAATTGGGCTTATTCTGCCGCTAAGGCCGTAACTGCCTAGATATGGCTTATATATCGCTCTCGTGGAGTTTATGAGCAAAGGGATTTGACATAACAGCAGAGGGGTATAGTTTGTTATTGATTCTGAATGGCAGTGAATTTGTGAATTTTAAAATTAGACGACAAAGGAAAGCGGGTACGATAGTAACTGCTTTTGGTTTCGCGTATAAAGTTAAGATGTTTAATTTCATTAGAGGCAGTATCAGTAATTTGATTGCGAAAGAAGGCAAAAGTTGGCTAAATGTTATTTCTTTCTTTTTTGCTATGGGAGTATCCAATTGAAACCGATAACAACATTGCATAGACCACTAGGTCACCTACGATACGTGGCGAACGATTGTAGTTTTATATGTTGAGCAGTTTATTCCAGTTCGTGGGTTTGTGCCATGGATATTGGAATATAGAAAGCACCATTGTTTTAGTAAAGTATCCCAGACACATACAATGTATCCATTTACTCCATAACCGTTATCAATATTTCGGATGCATATGGCATACGTTCATGATCGTAGGGCTCAGTGATTAAGCGTCATACTACGACTGGATAGTTCCATCGCCCTATTCCCTTAATGTCCTTGGCTTTTTCCGTCATTTAACACTTCTTCCTTCCTGGCAATGATTTTTAAAGCGCTGTGGTGTTCAAATTAAACTCAATGTACACCTTTACCTTATGTCATATGAAGCCAGTAATATGACACCCGGTATGCAATGAAATAATTGGGCTGGTGCGTAAGTTCCTGGCGCTTTTCCATTAGTTTTGTAAACACAGCAGATACACGTGACAGAGACTTTAGTAATCAACAATATACTCTGCTTCAGTCTACGACTGTTGATATCGCCTGGTTTTGAGGCTAAAATGTCCCCGAGCCATGTTCAGAGCGCATTTTTATCCGGAAAGGAAGTTCCTTGAATGTTGTTCAATGGACAGCGGAAAAGTTGAAAATCTAAGTATGCAAGATTAGGCAAATGAGCAGGTTGCGGAATTACTTACCAACCCAACTCCTGTCTACCGTTTTTTGTCGGTCTCGTGGAATGCGGGCGGGTAGCATTACTTCACACAGTCTTCTCGACGTTCTTCGCTGACTGCGTCTGACAGACGTCTCAGTTGTTTACAGTAAATGTCAGCAGTGCTGGTTACTCCTCCAGGAAGCAATTGGTAATACACCACACCGTCTCTGTTTCACCAGATGACTAAATTTACCTGTTTTGCATTCCCGCAGATCTTTGTGCGGGGAACTGCTGCCTTGTTAGGGCTGCACCGTTCCTTTCATCTCCTTATTTTATCATGAAGACACCACTTCTCATCACCATGAAAATAGAGGACAGGAGTGGTCGGTACTGTTCACGAGCCAGTTAATGACGAGCATGCAGAGATGCACATATGGTCACCGTTTGTTTTTGTGATTTTGGCTTAGAGCATGCTGTATCCATACACCCCATTTTTGAATCTTCCCCAGCATGCAAACGTCGCACGATGCTGGAATGATCACAGTGCACCACATTTATCAGTCCTCGAGTACAATGACGTGAATCATTGTGCATTAAAGCGTTCAAACTATCTTCATCAAACCTAACGGCCTTCCTGAACGTGGAGAGTCGCTAATGTCAAAGTGATCCCTCTTAAAACGTGAAAACCATTTTCATGCTGTGCTCTGTCCAATGACATTAACCCCATACACGACTCAAATGTTTCTGGCTGCCTTCGCTGCTGTTGCCCCTCCACTGAAGTCCAACAAAAGAATTTGTCGGCAATGTTCCGATTTCTCCACTTTGCACTGTATTTGCTAGCGTCCACAACTCCACTCACTGTTCCCAATGACGAAATGACAATATGTAAACCAAAACAATGAGCTAAAAAGAAAAATGACAGTGATAAATAAACCCATAGCAACCGGAATACCAACACGCAAAACGAAAACGCAACGAATTTAGGCGCCAACCTAATAACATTTCCCGATTCATATCAAATTTTGTGCTACTGAACTCATATTCTAAATCAGTCAACTTCAACCGAGCTGCCATCGTGGAGGAGCTCCTTGAAAGAGAAGATATCAAGCGAATGCAGTGGCCTACCTGTTCTCCAGACCTAAACCCGATCGATCACGTCTGGGATGCTCTCGGTCGACGTGTCGCAGCACATCTTCAAACTCCTACGACAATTCAGGAGCTCCGACAGGCACTGGTGCAAGAATGGGAGGCTATACCACAGAAGCTGCTCGACCACCTGGTCCAGATAAATTAAGGATAATGCTGATACATGGTGAAACAACGCTCTGGTGGGCAGTTTGAGGGTTTAAATCACCTCGGGATATCACCATACGGTGCATTTGACCTGCTGTCGTCGCACTGTGGCGCTGGCAGCAGGCCACATACGCAAATGTGTGTTGGTGCATGTCAGAGTACGGTGCAACGAGTGAGTGTGCAGACGTTTTCAGACGTGCTAATGGTGACTGTGTGTTGCAAATGGCTCAAAGAACGCATATTGATGACTTTATGAGAGGTAGAATACTAGGGCGACTGGAGGCTGGTCAAACACAGCAGGTCGTAGCATAGGCACCCCGTGTGCCACAAAGTGTGATCTCAAGATAATGGTAAGGATTCCAGTAGAGGAAACGTTTCCAGGCGCTACAGTACGGGGTGTCCACAGTGTACAATAACGCAAGAAGACCGATATCTGACCACCAGTGCCCGCAGACGGCCACGGTGTACTTCAGGGAGCCTTGCTCGGAACCTTATCGCAGCCACTGGAACAGTTGTCTGCAGACACACAGTCTACAGACGACTGAACAGACATGGTTTATTCGCCTGGAGACCTGCAAGGTGCATTCCATTGACCCCTGGTCACAGAAGAGCTCGTACAGCCTGATGTCAAGAACACAGTACATGGTCATTGGAACAGTGGTCACAGGTTATGTTCACGGACGAGTCCAGGTACGGTCCGAACAGTGATTCCGCCGGGTTTTCATCTGGCGTGAACCAGGAACCAGGTACCAACCCCTTAATGACCCTGAAAGGGACCTGCATGGGGGTCGTGGTTTGATGGTGTGGGGTGGGGTTATGATTGGTGCACTTACACCCCTGCATGTCTTTGACAGAGGATCTGTAACAGGTCAGGTGTACCGGGACGTCATTTTGCACCAATATGTCCGCCTTTTCAGGGGTGCAGTGGGTCCCACCTTCGTCCTGAAAGATGATAACGCACGGTCCCACCGAGGTGCCATCGTGGAGGAGTACCTTGATAGAGAAGGTATCGCGCCAATCGAGTGGCCTGCCTGTTCTCCAGACTGAGATGCTCTCGGTCGACGTATCGCAGCACATCTTCAAACTCCTACGACACTTCAGGAACTCCGACAGGTAATGGTAGAAGAAAGGGAGGCTTTACCCCAGTAGCTGCTCGACCACCTGATCCAGAGAATGCCAATCCGTAGTGCATGGTGATCGTATCCCATATTGATGTTGGGGTACATGTGCAGGAAACAGTGGCGTTTTGTAGCACATGTGTTTCGGGACTGTTTTCTCAACTTATCACCAATACCGTGAACTTACATATCTGTGTCGTGTGTGTTTCCCATGTGCCTATGCTGTTAGCGCCAGTTTTGTGTAGTGACACATTGGGTGGTACCACATTCTGCAATTATCCATAATATATGAACATGAGTTTATTATGATAGCTTGGAAGATCGAAAATAAGCTAAACAAATATATGAAAATGGGTAGCTTACATTTATGTGATAGTAGTCAAAATTTAATTACCAAAATACCATTTTGGAGAAAAGTTACCCACGTCTACGATCTATACTGAGCAACTTCAAGTATGAATCTGAATGCATGTAGAAACTTGTCTCTTGTAACTCCAGTGCAGTTGTGAGTATGAGGGAAAAAAAAGCGATTATGGTCAGTGAAGTCATTAAAGCATTTAGAAAGGCATTCTAGTCTTACTAAGACTGGGCATTTATTTTCTACTCGTACATTAATGGGGATTTTTGCCTTGTTATATGCAGTAGGTTACACTTACTAACATTGAGGGATAACTACCAGTCATTACACCACGCATTTATTTTCTGCAAATCCTCATTGATTTGTTCACAACTTTCGTGTGATACTACTTTGCTGTAGACTACAGCATCGTCGGCAAACTGTCTAAAACCGCTGTCAATATCATCAACCCGATCGTTTATGTAAATCGTAAAAAGTAGCGGACCTATTACGCTGCCCAGGAGCACAGCTGAAGTTACGCTTGTTTCTGTTGAAGTCACCTCATTCAGGACGAGGATACTCCATCCAACCGCATATGTCATCGCATAGACCGTAAGCGTACACTTTTTGGAGCAAGCGACAGTGCGGCACTGAGTCGAACTCCTTTCTAAAGTCGAGAAATATGGCATCAACCTGGGAGCCGGTACCTAGAGACTTTTGTATATCATTCATAAAGAGGGCCAGCTGTGTCTCGCACGACCACTGTTTCCTAAAACAGTTTCTGCAGATGAGCTTCCCACAGTCTAGAAAGGTCATTATGTCTGAACATAAAATATGTTCCGTGGTTCTACAACAAATCGATGTCAGTGAAATTGGCCGGTAATTAGGTGCATCCGATTTTCTACCCTTTTTATATATTGCTATTACCTGGGCCTTCTTCCAGTCCCGTGGAAGTTTCCGCTCTGGTAGATGATGCTTAAGAATGGTGCTATATTTGTAGCATAGTCAACATATACCGTCTGGGCCAGAGCTCTTCCTGGTGTCTAAGGGTCTTAACTGTTTTACAATCCCAGATACACTTAACACTATTTCAGACATCCTTGCGTTTGTTTGGTAACTGAAAGGGCGAATGGTGCTGCAGTCCTCTACCGTAAACGACTTTTTGAAAGCTAGGTTTAGAATTTCGGCCTTCTGTTTATCATCATCCGTTACATTGCCCGTTCTGTCAGCAAGAGAAGGTATTGAATGGAGAGTAAGCGATTTGTTATTAAATCTGAATGCTCTATGTTATATATTGACGAAAGTGGATGTATTTCCTCAGTAATTACAGATACAACTGCGTAGGTATGAGGTTGTACATAGGTTAAAATGTTAAAGCTTAACAACACTGCTGACTTGGGCGTTGCTTATACAGAACCCGTGTGTGTATGTTGTTAGTGATCCGTCCCGTCCACTGCGGTTCATGTGTGGTGCCACCGATGGAGCGCGTGCGCTGCGCTGAATAGCAGGCTGCGAGATATGGAGCGGATCATCCGCATTAGGCTGCTCCCCTTTAAAGAGCGAGGGCCGCCCACGCTTCCGTGCCTGCTAGCGGGAACTGGAGATGTCTGTGCAGAGAGAGAGAGAGAGACAGAGAGAGAGAGAGAGAGCGGGAAAGAGAGAGAGAGAAAGGGATGAGTAGGAAGGACGGACGGAGAGAGAGAGGCAGAGTGCGAACAACAAGGGCATCTGACTCTCAGATCAGGAGGGCGCGGCTGTGAACAGGTTGATGGACGAGATTTTTGTGGCTCTGCGTTGAAGCACTCGACTTCTGACATCTGTTGTGGTTATCTCAAGGAACTAGGGAATCTGCGTTGAGCCACTCATCTGATTTGCGTTGGGTTCATTGCCACTGTATGACACACATTTAACTGTTAAGAATGAGTACATGAGATTAGCTGTTTCCATTGAGTGTCGTCTGCTTCTTATATGAGCGGACAGCGTGACTGGTTCAGAAATAACTCGAGCAAATGTGGAAATGAGGAACTAGCTGTTCAGTTTACAAGACTGACATTGAAGGCTAACGAGTGGTGTGCTGACTCCACGCCACACGTACGTCACTTGTCTTCTAAGAATTCGATGGGTAGTGAAATTCGTATCTGAAATTAGTTTTATAGGCAATGTAATGCAGCGTAGCCTGGGGCATGAATTTTTTAAGGGGAAACGGGGGAGGGGTGGGGTGGGGGTGGGGAGAGGGGGAGGGGTGTTGGGGACGCGGCTCCTGCTTGATGTTCCATCGTTCGGTCTCATACAACTCCTTACTGGTGATGTTACCGTGATTATTAGTTATGTGTGCTTGGGTGTTTCCTGTTTATCAAAGTTTCTATGTATACGTTTCGTGCATTACCAGGAGAGGACGGTGTAGCTAATATCGCAGTGAAACGGACGTTTGCTATCGCTTTTTTTTCTAATTTAACTAATTCAGTTTCACAACGAAACCACAGGAAAAATCAAGCATAAACAATATCTGTCACATCACTATTTGACACGTTTATAATTATGGCTCCATTAGGCATTTACTAAGATAACCATTATCGTAAAATGTAAATAGGATGCGAAGCATGGAAGTTTCATTTTAAGGTTTTACACCCCTTAGTAACACCATTGTATTAAATCTCATACATTACAAAAGAATGATCGTTGCGTATATACACTGAAGAGTTGGTGAAGAGGTGCTGAATGGAACTGAGGAAATAAGAAATATCTTGGATAACTTGGCTAAAAGAATCGATCGGTTGATAAGACACATATTAAGGCATCAAGGAGTTATGAAATTACTAATCATGGTAACTGAGAGGAATAAAATTTTTTTATGAAGGCCAGGACTTGGTTCTAGTGGATGTAGGTTGCAGTAGCTGTGCTGAGATTAACAGGCTTTCACAGCGCACACTAGCGTAAAAAGGTGTAGAAAACAAATTTCATGACTGAAGAACGCAACAACGATGTCATGATTATGTTTCATTTGCGGGGCGCTCAACTATTGCGGTCATCACGGCCCGTACAAAGTCCCTATTTTTACACAATCAATTTTCTTTTCACAATCATATCTGATGCTGTTGGTGTATTACTGTGAATGTTTTTTTATTTTATTTATTTATTTTTAATTTTTTTTATTTTTCTTGTAATTTTATTTTTGTATTTTTTTTAAACAATGAGTAACTGAAAACTAGTAAGTACACTCGTTGCGTCGATTTGGGGACGCACATAACTGAAAACATGCTTACAGTTGTAGCAAAAAGGCATAAAGAAAGAGAGCAAAGTGTGGGTTTAAGGGAGCCATGAAACAAAACCTAAGGGTGGAATCCTTACCGCCATTAACAGGTGATACATTTGGCACCGGATGCGAAACATAAACTGCGAAGACCTCTTCGCTCCGGGGACAAAAATAGAAAATGGGGCAAATACTGCTATAAGCTATAGAGTGCGAGGGTTCGCGACGAATCTCTCCATCTGCTGTATCATCCAGGTATGACTTCTCGTAATGATCAAGGTAGATCCCACGTTGTACCGTGTAGTGTTCTATCATCGTCTGGTAATTTTAGCTTCGCTTACCCGTGATGTTCCAGCTACGTGGAGGGTCGTGGAACGCACTCCACAAATAATTGGAAAAATATTGTCGATACTTTGGGTTACGGAGGATCTTGCAGTGTCGTTCCTGTAGATAGTTCCAAAAGTCTAAAGCGTCCTTAGTGCCGTCTTGAAACAAATAATGCACTGCATGTCCACGAAGCCACGTCATGGCATTAGTTTTCGTTCTCATCCGGGAATAAGATAGTCTTAGGGTCGATATGATTCAGCGTTACTCGAAGGAAGTATGCTGACATTTGCCTCACTAAGTGCCACACTGCCCTAGACTCGCCACAGCTAAGACGGTGTTCATCGTTGTCTTGAACGCCACAACTCGTGCACGTGGGTGAGTCTACCACATCGCTGAGATGTCAGTGTCCAGTGTTACGTGGTGAATTGTCCTCCACACTACTCGCCAGTTGACGTTCGGGTGCTTCCTCTCCACGACGTTATCGGGTCGTCCACGTTGCAGGACTCGATAAACCGTTTTTGCCGTCGCCAGTTGAGTCGTTGGTAAGGCAAGTCGAACGTAACTGAGTTCGAGGTAAAAGACACCGATGTAGAAGAGCGAGAAGGGGACGTGGTGTATCGGCACAGGTGGCAACAGGGAGGACGGTGCTAGTTCTTTTATTAACAAACTGGTCAGACTGTCCGGAAAGCGGTGCCATAGTTTGACTAATGTGCTCACAAATAGGGCGACCGCTCTGTCATGAACGTGATAAAGGCCAAGCCCTCCCCGATCCGGGGGAAGGGCGAGAGTCTCATATTTCATTTTGAAAAGCATGTCTGAACTCACGAATGACCCAAAAGCCGCAAGTATACGGCAAGCTAACACCACCGGTATAGGTAATATCTGGGCGATGTGCGGAACACGTGACGCTAAATGTGTGTTGACATACTGGGTCCGTTGGACGATGTTCAGGGCTCGTAGGCGGTTGTTGGCAATCTCAGTCCGAACATTTCGTAAAAGCCGTTGAAAGTTGTGAGCAGCGGTTCGTCGTATATCGTCTGTAAAATCAATGCCGAGACATTTAAAAGTGTCTCTGAGCTGTAAGGGGGTGACACTGTCCTCAGACAATCCGACCCCGATGTTCATTGCCTCCGATTTTGCGACGTTGATACGACTACCAGTGGCCATGCTATATGTTTCTATCCAATTCAGTGCGCTAGCGGTGTCGTCGCCGTTGTGGATGACTATCACCAGGTCGTCAGCGTACGCTTTACGTCGGAAATTGTGGCCTCGTAACATCATACCCGTTAGTCGTTGTTGCAGGCCGCATAGGAGTGGTTCCATGGCCACAGCGTAAAGTAAAACCCCTAGACCACGAGCTGCGGGCAACAAAAATGATGTAAAATAACGTGGATATACATATTTTTTCTTAAAATCACAATGCCAAGCCTATGTGTGTGGGTCTAGTTTTCATGAAAACTTCCAAATAATCATTATCTGAGACCTGAGCTACACCCAGCGTAAACGACTTTCAAATTAACTTACGCGACTGCAGTCGGGTGCACTGAAAGTCACAGAGTGTGCACAGGTCGAAATATCGCCGGATGTTGAGACGTCACCTGGCTGCGTTTCCGTAAGTTATTTGAAACCATTATCTGTCGTACAGTACATATACAATGCTGGCACATGAAGAAATGTTGATCCGGCTGGAGTATTAAAATCTAGTCGAATATTCGATGCAGCAGAAAAATGTCTCAAAACACTTTTGTGTATTATATTTGAGTTGTCGTAAATTATGAAAACATTTCAATTAAGTCATAAGTTCTCAACTAGAATGAAGAGGATATTTGGACCTCGTAATCCAGCGTTCCGCCCTCGCTGTTCATACTTCTGGTCTGCAGCCCTACATTCACCTCTGAAAGCCCATCCATCTTCATACAAAACGTGCTGTTCTGAGCAAAGTTTTTCTCCCTCTAGAAGGACGATGAGAATTGTTCGTTCTACGGCCTCCGCAGCTCGGAACACAAAGCTTTACGTGAAACAAAGTCCTTGAATGAGGCCATGAATCCTTAGCAAGGACCTGCGAGTAGTTACAGGTGAAAGAGCTTCGCTGTGAGGCAGCACGTAGCTGTGGTCCATCGTTTCGCGCAAATTTTGAAGTTAAATTGCAGTGTCAGGACAGTTTCATGCAGAAATTTCTTGGTTCGTATGTTGCACCTGTTCCTTGGGTAGAGATATACGTTCCGCTAATGTTTTAATGGAAGACATGAAGAGAGAAAGATGTGCTTAAAAAGTGTGTGTGGGAGGGAGGGGGTGGCACCATAGGGAGGAACAGTTTCTTACTTTCCTCCCTCCTCCAATCCCGTCACCCAACCGTAGTCGTACCAAATGTGCCAAGAATTACACAGGGTATTCGGAAATTCCCGTTACAAACTTCTAGGACACATCCACTTCTGACAGAAAAACTGAATTAGGCGTTAAGTAATACATTAATCAGGTAACAATTCGAAAGGATGCATAACGAAACTTCCATTCATCACTGAAGCAAATTTGTTTATATTAACACATGAGCATTACGTGTTTACATTATTCCTAAACAAAAAAGAACCCAACATAGTGTAGTCACACAACAGTACTGGTGCCTTACAACAGCGGCTCCATGTGGCGACCACCAACATTCTTCCAGACATTTTACACGTCACTCTCTCTACACTACGTCATAGAAGGTGTGGATACGTTACTCGTCCGAACTGAAACCGTCGTAGAACGGCGACGGTACGTGTTCGAACCTGGTTTCCTATTCAAAATATTATGTACTCACTCCCCTCTTCAAGTCTTAGACGTCTGTGATTTCTCGACACCATGTCTAATAAAAACAAAATGGTTTGTTATAATGATGATTTGTTTATAGTACTACTTGGTACATCAGTTTAGCATAGCATGCTGTTTAGAAAAATCAGTTCAAAAACATAAGTCAAAACATTAGGAAGTTTACGTGTCATGCAAAGATTTAATGGTTTCAAGAACGGCAAGATCTCACAACGTTGATAACGACGTAATTCACACGATGAAGATTGTGAACACAGAACTCCATACTTCCTTCTTTGCTTCACGCAACTCTGTATGGTTTGTCGATTCTGCCTGATTTACAATTGAACCTTATTGTCGTGTTCGATTTCATTGCAACTGATACGCCAGAGACAATGATGTAATGGAAACAGGAAGGAGGTCAGCCATCAGCCGCAATCCAATCTGTATTTTATCACAAATCAAGATTTCAGCTGCAGTACAGGTATCAGCAGCACATATGAATTGAATATGTAGACTCAACAGGCATTTAAGTGCACTTGCCATGTACTTAAATTTATCGCTTATGCATTTACAATTACTTGCATTTACAAGCCTGTTGAGTCTACATGACGCACTTAATTTGCACTGATTATACCTGTACTGCAGCTGAAAATTTGAAAACTTAATAAACCACAGAATAATGTTGATAGAGAGGTAAAAATTGACACACATGCTTGGAATGACATGGTGTTTTATTAGAACAAAAAAAAAAATATTGCTAGACGCGTGAAAGATCTCTTACGCGCGTCGTTTGGTGATGATCGTGTGCTCAGCCGCCACTTCCGTCATGCTTGGCCTCCCAGGTCCCCAGAACTCAGCCCGTGCGATTATTGGCTTTGGGGTTACCTGAAGTCGCAAGTGTATCGTGATCGACCGACATCTCTAGGGATGCTGAAAGACAACATCCGACGCCAATGGCTCACCATAACTCCGGACATGCTTTATAGTGCCGTTATTCCTCGACTGCAGCTATTGTTGAGGAATGATGGTGGACATACTGAGCATTTCCTGTAAGGATCATCATCTTTGCTTTGTCTTACTATGTTATGTTAATTATTGCTATTCTGATCAGATGAAGCGCCATCTATCGAACATTTTTTGAAATTTTGTATTTTTTTGATTCCAATAAAACCTCATGTCGTTCCAAGCATGTGTGTCAATTTGTACCTCTCTATCTATATTATTCCGTGATTTATTCAGTTTTCAAATATATATTGACTTTTTGATGACCCGGTATACCTGCAATAAAGTACAGATCAAATCGCGGCTAATTGCTGATTTCCCTCTCGTCTGAAAATCTTTTTGGTCATTTAAACTGATTTAACTGTGGGTTCTCTGTGAAACATTCCATGGTGTATTAACTGAACGGAACACGTACTTGCTTTATTTCACAAAATATTATTACTTTTGTATGAATGACTTAGGTTTCGGGTTATAAGCCCATTTTCCGGTACAGCTGGTCGTAGAAATGTAGTGTAGTTTAGTGAAAGAAAACGAAATCTGGTTCCTTTACTTGGCACAAAATCTCCTCGGGTTCCTTGCTGCGTCAGTCCTTAGTGTCACAACGTTTCGGAATGGAAGTTCACTGCTTCAAACTTCTTTGCGTGGCATGTCAGATTTTTTTGTGGGTAGCAAGTAGCCAGGTACAGGCCTGTGAATGGGCAACATTTCGTGGTCGTAGTGTTGTCTGCAGACGACCAGGGCGCCAGCGCATCTATGCGTACAAAAAACTATAATTCCTTCTCATTTGAGAGACTGTTAATTTACATTCAGTGGGTAGCCCACTGGACTCGCATTCTGGAGGACGACGGTACAAAACCGCGTTCGGCGATGCTGTTTTGTGTTTTCCGTGATTTCCCCAAATCGCTTCAGGCAAATGCCGGGATGGTTCCTTTGAAAGGGCACTGTCGATTTCCCTTCCCATCCTTCCCTAATCCGATGGGAACGATGAGCTCACTGTTTGGTCCTCTCCGTCAAACCAACCAATTAGCCAACCAAACCACGGTTATCGAAAGCCTGAAGTAGTGCCGGCCGCTGTGGCCGAGGGGTTCTCGGTGCTTCAGTCCGAAACCGCGTTGCTACTACAGTCGCCTGTTCTAATCCTGCCTCGGGCATGGATGTGTGTGATGTCCTTAGGTTAGTTAGGTTTAAGTAGTCCTAAGTCTAGGGGACTGATGACCTCAGATGTTAAGTCCCACAGTGCTTAGAGCCATTTGAACCATTTGAACCTGAAGTAGTAAGAGAGCGATGAGGATGGAAATTCTGTCGATGAAGAATGCGAATGACGCTTGTCTAGCTGATTCCACATTCCTTGGTAATATGTCTCGTACCACTGCGCGAATTCATTAGCATGGTATCCAGAACAGCTTCTTCGTGTTGTCTGTCAGTTGCATCGTCTTTCCTATCCTCTATTTGACGTTGAAGCAGCCTGTCCGGACTGGCGTCTTAATAATTCGAGCAACTGCCTGGCACGGCGGGCAGTGGCTCTGTACGGCTCTAACACTTTTAAGGCTTTTCTTTTATATTCACCATATTAAAGTAACATATCCTACTTTTCCTCATTGGCGTCCATGTCTGCAGGAATGAGCGGCCTGCAGTGCGGACAAGAAAACAGGCACATGTGTTGACATTCTGATACAGCGAAACACGAGAGATCTACTTGGCAGCGGTGTTAAGTTCCTATGGGACCAAATTGCTGAGGGCATCGGTCCTTAGGCTTACACACTACTTAACTAACTTAAACAAACTTACGCTATGGACAACACACACACCCATGCCCGAGACAGGACTCGAACGTCGGACGGAGGGAACCGCGCGAACCGTGGTAAGGCACCCTTAGACCGCGCGGCTGCTTGTCAGTGTTTGCCCCTCTAATGCCGAATCTGGCCATCGTGCTACCAAATTTTAAGGACATTTCTCGAATGTTTTTACGGTATGTTTCAGCGTCAACATTAACAAACGCTATATCACTATAATTGTCTTCTGAAGAGCTATCGTACCTAGTTATAAAAATTGTACGGTTACATTTAAAAAAATGTACTTGTTTCAACATCTCCGTTGAAACCAGAGCTAAAAAATTAACCAAACTAGAACATACGTGCCCCTGGATGCTCTAACATTTGCCGAAAACCGCGTTTCGGTATGTCTAATGTGGTGGTAGCGGTTTATAGTATTTCGTGACTTTAATTACTTATAAATGATATTTAAGATAGATAAAAAAATATATAAAACCAGTTACCTATTGTCAGCGTAACAATTCGTTTGATCTAAAAATTGATTATCCCGGCTAATGTTTTTCACTCTGCTACAGAAATCTCCCCTTGACGTTGTGTAGAAATGTTGTCTGTAAAGTCGTGTGAGTGGCACTAAATTGCATATCATATATCAGATTTGACGCAACTGTTACTTAAGATGGAAGCACTTTTCTCTAGCAAAAGGAACATTTAGTCACAAAATACTACCCGCGCACAACACTGACGTGTGTCTCCTAATAAAATATTTCATGTAAATCGTCCGAAATATCTAGGCTTCATACATCAGCAAATGAGAAATGAGTATTACGTAACGTGCTGCGAGCACTATTATCTGAGTTGAATTCTATCTTTTAAAGTAGATTCAGGACCACCAGTGCACATTTACTTCCATTAATTTATATCTAACAACATTTATGTTTGTTAAACTTCTCGATTCAAAACTGCCGCGGAGATATTTTTGCTAAGATGGTGGCAGGCAGATAATAGTCAATTTGTCTATTGTTATTATCGATTCCTTTTATATCAAGTTAACATATTTAGATAAAAGTCTTCAAGTCTTTTGCATTTAAAATTATTCTCAATGAAAAATATTTCATATTTTTTATACCAGCTAGTAGTAAACTCCGCTGTAAGTTACTAGCGCTAATGGCTGCGCTCCTAATTGCAGATCTGAAAATTAACACTTAGAAACATTAATTAGATTGGATTACAATTGAAATAAATACAAATCCACGTCTAGACAATTTGTTTTTCTAATAATAATTAACAATATAGTTACAGGCTTTCTCCTTACAGACCTCACACGTCTCACGTCCGAACAGTTTATCGTTTAGCACAGGAAAAACAACTGAACCACAATTATCACAGATAACAAAGAAAGATTATAATTGTCGTTGTCTATGAATGTGGACATCTGGTAACAGTTTTAATTCACTCAGAAATTAAATGAATACAGAAATAACTGTAATAATTATCGTCATTTTTACACGATACAGTATTTTTTATACGTAGTATCGATAATATTTGTTGAAGTTTGTACACTTATTTCATCTTAACATCTTGTGGCTATAACATAGTGTCATGGATGTTACTCTGACCCTCGGGCTGGTCGACCAAGAACCTCAGCAGACAGGGTGGAAGCTGTAAGGCAGTCTTTTCTTCTAAGTCCGAAGAAATCTGTGCGCGGGGCCTCACGTGAATTACAGAAGCCAAAAAGCTCTCTCCATGACATTTTAAACAAAAGTTTATTGTTTCGTGCATACAAAGTGCAAATCGTTCAGGCTTTCTTGACCAATGACAGTACACGTCGATATGACTTTGCGGTCGAAATGTTATCACGTATTGAGGACGATGATGGTTATCTCAGGCAAATTGCCTTTTCCGACGAAGCGACCTTTTTTGTCAGTGGGGTAGTGAATCACCATAATGTGCGCATTTGGGGTTCACAACCCCCTGGCGAGATCATGGAGTGCACCAGAGGCAGTCCAAAGGTGAATGTTTGATGCGAGCTATTGCATGACCGAATTATCGGGCCATTCTTCTTCGCTGAGGCTACCATCACATCTGCAGTGTATCTGGACATGTTTCAACTGTTTTCTGTTCCTAAGCTGCTTCAGTATCACCCCGATGTCTTGTTTCAGAAATACGGTACACCGCCTCATTGGGGTTTGGACGTCCATGCCTATCTCGATATGACCTTTCCTGGGCGATGGATTGGTCGTGATGGGCCAACGATTTGGCCTCCACGCTCTCCTGACATAACCCCATTAGACTTCTTTTCATGGGGTTACGTCAAGGACGAGGTCTACCGAACACGTGTACCAGATCTTGAAACCCTGCGGCAACGGATAACCACAGTCGTTGAATCGATACCTCCAGTGATGTTGGCTAATGTGTGGACGGAAATTGAATATCGCCTAGATGTGCTACGTGCTACCAAGGGTGCTCATGTGGAAGTTTACTGATGTGTGAAAAAAACTTTGATAGTTTGTAAACAATTAGACACCAGTTTCGTATTTGTATCTTACTTCTAGCCTGAGTTATCAATTTATGTAGTTAGAGAAAGACTTTTCGGACACCCTGTATGTTGAAAATGCAAGTTTTATACAACGGTTAATTGCATCTGAGGTAGAAAATGTCTTCTATGGTGGTGTTTCATTAAGGTTAAAAGTTCATATAATTTAGATAAGAACGCGAAATAACAACAATTCGCCGATGACGTCGCGAAACCACCCCCCCCGCCCCTGTGGAGCCACTGGGTCGCAGGCAGGAAGAGGCTGCTGCTGGACCTCTCCTGGCCGCGTGGATGGAGCGTCGGCTACCGTGGGCTACATCCTGATTCGACCTGCTGCTGAAATATCGACTCATGGGTATCACTGACAATAATTATATTCATCCTGTGAAAGTTTTTTAGTCTCACACGGATGGAAATAGTTTGTTTCTGGAAAATGTCCTGTATCATTACACTGTTCATTTAAATGTAGTGATTCACAGTTAGGATTAACACAGTATGCACATACGCGGCACTGCACCGTTGTTCGTACAGGTGTCCATCGTGCGCTCTGTTTATTTCCTGCGGTATGTAAATAAACATTTCCGCGAGGCGCTGCGTAGCCAGCGTTGCATTATATTGTTGCCGCGCGGCTGGCTGTACAGTCTGTCACATAATGTAAGGCACCCGAAGACGATTTACAACTCTTTAATGTGACGTCTTCAGTTCTACGTTGTCATAAGTGCTGTTAACAGGTTTTCAAGGTCCATGTCACTGCTGCTAACATTTAACACTCTATGAGCGTTCATGCGTTCTATGATCACAGATCTAATCACTATCACTTTTTACAAAAAATGAACACAGTTTTTTACACGTCCTCTATACTTTTTTAGTTCTTGTGAAACACGCTTCACTGTCCTGATTGCTGCCAGTATTACGCAAATTACTCGACAGAAAATCTTATACGCAAACGAAACTTTGGAAGATAGTGAGGTGTTGTACCGGGTGATCAAAAAGTCAGTGTAAATTTGAAAACTGAATAAATCACGGAATAATGTAGATAGAGAGGTACAAATTGACACACATGCTTGGAATGACATGGGGTTTTATTAGAACCAAAGAAATACAAACGTTCAAAAATTGTCCGACAGATGGCGCTTCATCTGATCAGAATAGCAATAATTAACATAACAAAGTAAGACAAAGCCAAGATGATGTTCTTTACAGGAAATGCTCAATATGTCCACCATCATTCCTCAAAAATAGCTGTAGTCGAGGAATAATGTTGTGAACAGCACTGTAAAGCATGTCCGGAGTTATGGTGAGGCATTGGCGTCGGATGTTGTCTTTTGGCATCCCTAGAGATGTCGGTTGATCACGATACACTTGTGACTTCAGGTAACCCCAAAGCCAATAATCACACGGACTGGGGCCTGGGGACCTGGGAGGCCAAGCATGACGAAAGTGGCGGCTGAGCACACGATCATCACCAAATGACGCGCGCAAGAGATCTTTCACGCGTCTAGCAATATGGAGTGTTTTCTTGGTTCTAATAGAACCCCATGTCATTTCAAGCATGTGTGTCAATTTTTACCTCTCTATCTACATTATTCCGTGGTTTATTAAGTTTTCAAATTTATACTGACTTTTTGATCACCTGGAACATTGGCACATCAGTTCCTATTACTACATCAAGATAACAAAAATCATAGACTGTCACATAAATTTTGAGTCAATATGAGTTTAAAATCTGCTTCATTGTTCTGACCATAAGATCATTATTGAACTTTGTAGATATCAGTACAGTCCATTTTCATGTCATACATTTATTACTGTTTCTTTGTAGTCATTCATACATGTTTTCATTAGGAATGTAACCATATTATGGGACAGATGTCCATGTTCGCTTCACCTACCAGAGAGATGCTCATAAGAGCATACGGAAAATATAGCCACGTAAAGAAAACTATGTACACAAATCGGTACATATTTTGAACACGTTTCACCCGTTACGTGTGTGCGTCTACATGGGTCAGGTTCATGGAAATATTTTTTACACGTTCACTCTCATACATGAAAAAATATATTATCTAAGGGTACACTTGTTTTTTAATTGAGCATTTCTCTATCCTACGTAGGAAAGATAAAATTTTTTATATTTAATAAAATGGCACTTGACAAAGAACTTATGTCAAGTTAATGACTTTTTCACAGTAAGAATGCTTATCATTAAGATTCTACCTTTTGACATAATGTTTCATGAATATTATAATGTAATAATTGACATGAAAGCTTACAGACTAGTACACACGTAACATCATGACATTGGCCAAAGGAGGACTGCTATATAGTGCATTTGATGTTTCAATAACTCCCCAGTCCAGCGTTTTTCGGATTGCTTTCATTACTTAGTTTTTCTTTGTCCAGGGGATCGAGTATGAAGCTCTGCAATAGGTCTTGCGTGGATAGACCTTCATATCATAAAGATAATCTTTTATGATACCTGTTCGTTCACTGAATACTTCATGGTATTTGGATAATAATTTTGTTAATTGTCCAGCCTCTGAAGCGTCAATGCAAGTTGCCTCTTTCACCTTTTCCTCGATTGATGTAGCTATGTCACTCGTATTACTGGTTACATCATTACTTCGATTATTGTTACACTTTCGTGAGTGCTCATATTCTAACACTAACAATTTCTGTTTGCTGATAGATAGATTCACTTCTCTTGCCGGTGGAAGGTTCGCACCGAACTCCCCATTCAGTTTCAATGTTATTAGTCGCTGTTGCCCATGTTCCACGGGTGAGATCAATTACAGCTTCTCTGTCCCGTAACAACTCAAAACCCAGTAACAACGGTATTGACAAGTTTTCCATTAATAGGAACGTGCATAAAACGCTATCATCTCCAAAGGAAACATCAACCTGTGTCTGGTGCTTTATAATCTCTGACTTTTTTCCCAGCGCTTTTCATCTTACAATTCGTAACAGCCAAAATCGGCAGTCTTTTTATTTTCGTTACCTTCTTGAAGAGTTGTGCATTCATTACTAATACACTTGCACCTGTGTCGAGGAGAATAATAGTTGCTACACCATTGATGGTTCCAGTGACACTTGCTTGAATATTCCGTTTTTCTTGCCTATCAGGGACAGCAGATTCTTGATAGAGTTCATCTTCGATCCTCTTACCATCCTGATAGTGAATATTATTTATTTTGTGTTTTATTTATCGCCTTCATTGTTGGTCTCGGTCACCTGGCGAGGGCCTACGGGGATCGAGATTAGTTTTGTTGGCTTCTGTATATTCTGCTTTGGTTGCGAGGGTACCTCCACTATTTTCGCATTTTGTCAGTCTACAGTCGGATGTGGCCTACTTGGATCCCACCATTGTGGATGCTGATTATTTGTCATGGGTACAGCCTGCATATAATTTCTCGGCTGACCTGGATTCATAGAATTTTGTTGCGGCTGCCAATGACTTGGCCTTGGTTGTCGCCAATACTCATTGTCACCTCGCATGTTTCTAGGTTTATCTTTGTACGGATGGTCTGATCTATTGTCATTTCGTCTTTCACGATTACCATTATTATTATTAGCATTTTAGTTATTATACTGCCTATGAATACCATTCAGATGCTGGTAGTCACTGGACTTCTGATAATAATTGTTATTATTGAAATCGTCAGAATTTTGGTTGTAGGAATTTCTAAAATTATTATATTTCCCATTATCGTAAGTCTTTTCTTGGGACTACCTTCGCACCTATTTCCACTGCTTCCATACCAGGAAGCTTTTCCATTAGGGCTTTTGGTACTACTTCTCGCGTCAGAATTCTTTCTGACGCCCTCTTGAACTAAATCTAGGGAATCGATCACAGACAAAAATTTCTTCAAATCGATATCTGTGACATTGAACAATTTTTCTCTAATACGTATCGACAATCTAGCCTTCAATACACGTAACAAGTCCCGTGTGGTTACTGGCTCATCCCAGCACCTTGTCATATTAGTATATTTTTCGAAGTATTTTCTTAAGGAACCAGTCTTCGGATTATATATTTCTGCATTATACACAATCTTTCGCAGTCGTTCTTGAGTCGACGCTGACCAGAACTGATCGAGAAACGTATTCTCAAACTCATTGAAAGTCTTGCAGGTTTGTGCTGCATTTAACGGCCAGAGCGATGCATCACCAGAAATGCGAGAAACCACAAACTGTATTTTCTGTTCCTCCGTCCAGGACTTCGGAAGAACACTTTTTAATTTCCGAATAAAAACTACTGGATGAATATTTTTCTTACTCTCTTCATCGAATACTTGGAACAGCCGATGCTTAATCAGACTTTCTTCATGCATCAAGGTAGTTAAGTCCCTGGAGTTATTGTCCTTAGCAGACCCTGCACTAACTCTATTACAAGTACACTCTGCTTCAAGTTGGTGATACATAATGCTGGGGTATTATGGGTTGATTACCAAAACTTGGTCTTGCATGTGATGCATTAGAGTTCGCTGGCAGATTTTCACATCTTTTGCCTGGCAGTACCAGTGTTTTCATTACAGTGTGCAAACATTGTTTCAAAATTTTGATTTTCAAACTTCAATACCTTAGCTACTTCCGTTCGGACTTATTTTTTTAGTTTCTGTGGGAATGTCATCCTGCATTGACTCCACAGTAATAGCCAAAGCTTTGAACCGGTTTTCTAATTTATCGTCTTTAGTTTGAAGACTATTGACTTGAACGGGTATGGTTGTTAATGGTTCGATAGTAGTTTTTATAGCACTGATCTCTTTGTTACAATGAGTAGTGATAGCTTTATCGCGATCGACCAATACCTGATTTATTCTGTGAACAATCTCCTTATCTCTCTCTACGAAAATACTGTTTATCTGTCACATAAATTTCTTTCGCGCTTCTGGTCCCTGAGCTTCCGTTGCTTTTCACGCTCTTGCTCCCTTCGCTTCTGTTCCTGTCTTTCTATAGCCCTTTCTTGCTACTGCTTGATAGTGAACCTTTCAAAGAGTGACGATAGAATATCCTGTAGTGACAAAACTTGAGGACTGCTAACTTGTGCCCCTTGCCCAGTAGAATTATCATCATTAATTTCTAACTGTTTGACTGCAGGAATATCTGCTTGTTTTGAAAACTACTCAGTTTCGCTTGGGACATCAGTTAATGGATGGCCATCATCATTTATTAGATTTTCTAGTAATTGCACAGAAGTGTGCCTAGATTGATCTACTTGAGGATCTGATGCCATTTCTGCATCAGCCTGCTCCTTCGGTTTTATCTGCTTCTTTGGCCTAATCATTTTATCACTTATCTCGCACAATATATATAGATATCATTGACAGTGACATGATTGACACAAAATTATCTTATATTTAACACATGTACATAGATAACAAACAATTACTAAAATGGTTCAAATGTGTGCAAAAAATTTTACTAGATAACTATAATTGATAATATTTCACTCGCAGATGGAATACAAAAGTACTACTATTTATTACTGCCATTACTGTTACAAGTTAAGTAATTAAATGTGCAATGGTAACCCCACGGTGGGCACGAGTGTGGCGGAACCGGTTTGTGGTATCTCGTGACTTTAATTACTTGTAAGTGATATTTCAGTAAGGTCAAAAATTACATAAAACCAGATATATATTATCAGCGCAACAAGTCGTTCGATCTCAAAAATGATTATCCCGGCTAATATTTTTCACTCTGCTACAGAAATCTCCCCTTGACGTTGTGTAGAAATACTGTCTGTAAAGTCGTGTGAGTGACACAAACTACATATCATGTATCAGATTTTACACAACCGTTACTTATGAAGCACGTTTATCTAGCAAAAGCACCATTTCCCCAAAAAAAAATACTCCTATCATAATATTTCATGTAAATTGTCCGAAATAATTAGGCTTCATACATCAGCAAATAAGAAATTGATATTACGTAACGTGCTGTGAGCACAATTTTTAGAGATTCAATCTGAGTTGATTTCTGTCTTTTAAAGTAGATTCGGGACCACCAGTGCTCATTTACATCCCTTCATTTATGTCTAAGAACATTTATGTTTGTTACAATTCTCGATCCAAAACTGCCGCGGAGATATTTTTGCTAAGATGGCAGATGACAGGCGATAGTCAATTTGTCTATTGTTATTCTGGATTCCTTTAACATATTTAGATAAAAGTCTTTAAGCCTTTTACTCTCTGTTCTTTAACATTTAAAATTATTCTCAATGAAAAATACTTCATATTTTTTATACCAGCTGGACTAACTCCGCTGTAAGTTACTAGCACTAATGGCTGCGCTCCTAATTGTGGAGCTGAAAATTAACACTTAAAAACATCAATCACCTTGGATTACAATTGAAAGAAACACAAATCCACGTCTAGACAAAAGCGACTCTATTTTTCTAATAATAATTAACAATATAGTTACAGGCTTTCTCTTTACAGACATCACACGTCTCACGTCCGAACAGTTCGTCGGTTAGCACAGGAAGAACAACTGAACTACAGATATCACAGATAACATAAAAGGTTATAATTGTCGTTGTCTATGAATGTGTTTCTCTGGTAACAGTTTTAATTCACAGAAGAATTATATTAATACAGAAATAATGTAATAATTATCGTCATTTTTAGACGATACAGTCTTTTTTATACGTAGTATCGATAATATTTGTTGAAGTTTGTACACTTACTTCATTTTAACATCTTGTGGCTAGAACATAGTGTCGTGGACATTACACTAACCGTTCACGAAATAAGAGGGTGTTACATCTTACGTGACTCACTCTGTATGCAGGGTGGTCACTTAGACGTTTCAGTGCAGATATCTCTGGAACAACAACAGATGTAGAAAAACGAGTTTCGCGAGTCTGAATGTTAGGCAGGGGCTGATGAAGGTAAATACTATGAAACGAAACCAAATATTATTTTCTACACAAACTCGGTTTTTATACCTGAATACCCAGTATTATTTCTTGACGCTTGAAATAAACGAAACACGCCGCTGTTGTCCATCCCGAGATGCAAGCGTGAACCCCACGCTGCCAGTAATCGAGATGTGATTGACGTACAATGATACGAGAAGCACTGTACTTGTCACACGCAAAGAGAAATAAGGAAAGGATTTACTCGTTCGTCCTTTTTTGAGCTTCACTATGGTACTAGAATGGACATAATAGTAACGAAATATCGTGTATCACCTGCCAGAGTAAACAGAATCGATGGCTGACCAAGGATCTAACAGAGGGGTACACACTAGTTGTTCATTGTTGTAACTGAATTTCATAATGGTATATGATAAGTGCAACAGATGTTACTGAACATTTTTTTATGATTGCGGTAGAACTGAACTTTTGCACGTGGTGAAACCATTACAGAACTGTACAACAGTATCTACAAAACAAACATACAATAGGTCTCCTCAGAGAAGCGGCTGTCCCCGTCGGAGGTTCGAGTCCCCCCTCAGGCGTAGATGTGTGTGTTGTGCTTGGAGTAAGTTACTTTAAGTCAGGTTGAGTAGTGTTTAAGCATAGGGACCGATGACCTCAGCAGTTTGGTACCATAGGAACTTACCACAAATTTCCAAAAAAAAAAAAAGCCCTCAGAGAAATACAAAAAGGACGCCGCTATGCAATCTCATTTATTACAGCAAAAACTTATGTAGAAAGAGATCGCTAGTTACATGTCAACACCGCTGTGCACGCTCAGTCGCTGATAGATTCACTGCTGTCAATGTTTCTGCATAGTTATTTGAAACTTCTGACACACCACATTTTCCACATGTCGCCAGGCAAAAAGGTTCATTAGGATGAGGTCTGCCGATCGATTTACGAATTACATCTTGGGTTGTCGGGTGTTCTGCCGGATATCAGCGTCGTACTTGCACGATATTTCGGTCACGTAGCTCGAGACCTTCATCAGGTGCGACCTGAGACTGCTCCTCGAGTGGACCTGGTCCAGTATTTATGCCTATGGCCTTCCCCCTCCACCAACGGCTGCAGGCGCTTCCTCTGTGGTCCGCGCCCATTCCCTGCGACCTGTTGGAGCATTGCTGCTCCGTTTTCCGTCCGCTGCGGTTCTAGGTGTTCCCTCTGCGGTCCGCGCCCACTAAACCCGCTCCTGGGGCTTTCATCTACGGTCTGGAGTACCAAGCGTTCCCCCTGCGGTCCGCGCCCGCTCACCACGACCTGTTGGAGCGTTGCCGCTCCGTTTTTCGTCCGCTGCGGATCTGGATGTTCCCTCTGCGGTCCGCGCCCACCAGTCCCACTTCTGGGTGTTCCATCTTCGGTCTGGTGCGCCTGGCAGTCCGTCAGGGGCTCGTTTACCATCTCCATCTCTCTGGTTCTTCTGTTTGTGTAGTGTTGCAGCTGGCCCCGTTGCTCCTTTAACAATTCCAGAGCCGGATCCCAGGCTCTGCTTAGCTGGTACCCTGTGTCACGATTCATAAGATCGTCAGCCATTTTAATCTCTATCGATTCTCTTATAACACTGTCCCAGAATCTGGGTGTTTGTGCTAGAATCTTGGTATCCTCATACTTCATGGCATGATCTAGTTCTAGGCAGTGTTCAGCAATGGCTGACTTAGTCACCTGTCTTAATCTAGTGTGCCTCTGATGTTCTTTGCACCTGATCTCCACAGTTCTTGTCGTCTGGCCAATGTAGGACATGCCACATTGACAAGGTACATTGTAAATCCCTGGTTTTCGTAACCCCAGGTCGTCTTTGACACTCCCCAGCAGTCCCCCGATCTTGTTGGATGGACAGAAAACACACTTGATATTGTGTTTACGGAGGATCCTACAGATTCTGGCAGAAATAGAGCCAGCATAGGGCAGATATGCCACCTTCTTTGCTTCATCATGGTCTTCTTCAGGAACCTGTGGTATAGTGGCTGGTCGGAGTGCCCTCTCAAGTTGTCTGTCCGTGTATCCATTCTTGGAGAAAACTGTTTTGAGACGTTCTATCTCTATGGGTAGATTCTCTTGGTCTGACAGGGCACGTGCTCTGTGGACCAAAGTCTTCAGAATCCCATTCTTCTGTGCAGGGTGGTGACAACTGCTGGCCTGCAGATATAAATCAGTGTGTGTTGGTTTTCGGTACACACTGTGGCCAATTGATCCATCTGCTTTCCTCTGGACTAGTACATCCAGAAATGGCAGCTGGCCATTCTTCTCCAGTTCCATGGCGAACTTGATATTAGGGTGGCATGAGTTAAGATGTTCAAGAAACTCATTGAGCCTATCCATGCCATGTGGCCAGATCACGAAGGTGTCATCCACATACCTAAAGAAGCATGTGGGTTTAAATGTGGCTGTCTCCAATGCCCTCTCCTCAAAACTCTCCATAAACATGTTGGCAACCACAGGGGACAGTGGGCTGCCCATAGCTACACCTTCAGTTTGCTCGTAATATTGGTTTCTGTACAGGAAATACGTGGATGTCAGTGTATGACTGAACAGGTCCAACAGAATTTACGAATTGTTGATTTAGTACACTGAATGGTACTGTTCTGAAGTGTGTAAATATTTGAATGACACACATAAGAGCCGGCCGGTGTGGCCGAGTGGTTGTAGCCGCTTCAGTCTGGAACAGCGCGACCGCTGCGGTAGCAGGTTCGAATCCTGCCTCGGGCATGGATGTGTTTGCTGTCCTTAGGTTAGTTAGGTTTAAGTAGTTCTAAGTTCTAGGGAACTGGTGACCTCTGATGTTGAGTCCAATAGTGCTCAGAGCCATTTGAACCATTTGAAAACACACAAGAGGATAACCATTTTGTACATATCAATGTTTGTGATACGAAACCTTGTTATTAGTCTCGGCCATCGTGATAACACTGAAGGTAAGATCACGCACGTCAGTGACATCGCAATTACGAGCAATGTGAGGTTCACTCTTAATCTCGGGATGTGCAATAGCGGCGCGCTTCGTTTATTTCAAGCGTAAACTTCCCTTTGTAGTTTCTCGGGATGTAATTGACGTACTGATATGCAACCAATACCATTCTCTTTGTCATTTTTCGCGTTATTGATTGCGTAAGAAGTAATACGGGGTGTCCATTAACAATAGGTAGGTTTGTGTTAAAAGTAATATTTGCTTACGTTTTAGAATGTCTCATAATATTTACTTTCATAAGATCCTGCCTTACATTCATAACCGTAAAGCTGTTTTTTGAATATCTATTGTTGTTTCAGAGATATTTGCCCTAAAACGTTTAAGTGGCCACCCTTTATACTACAGTGCTGAAAATTGCAGCCATGGATTAAAGAATTTATTAAAGTAATTGTATAGGATAATTATCATACAAAATTCCTCTTCCTCGACACGTGCATCGAGATAAGCGGGGCGGTTGTTATTCCATCTGATATTCTGTAATCATACTTCAAGAGACCAAAAATCAAATCCATAGCAAACATGTGCTTCGCTCGGATACTTGTATTTATCCTGTATACACAAGCACGAATGTCTTTTCCCTGACTAAACACCTGATTTCTTATAAGGTTTCCATCTCTGAAAATGCCGTCAAATTTGGAAGAGAAGAACTGCAAATAAAACCACGAGAACCGATGAACTGGCAGCTAGATACAACCAGGGACTAATGGTAATGACACAACATTTTTAGATTTTGGTATGCACAAGGAACATTTGATTTTTCCACTTTCTTCGCACTTATTGTTGGCAAAATATGTAGTGAGCTGCCTATGAGTCATTCGAGAAGACTTCCAGAGGAGAGACGCTGACCGCTCACTCACTATCACGTTTCCCAAGCACGTTTTGGGCAGCCTGCTCCCATGTTGCGACATTTACAGGCCGATTGCAGTATGCAAGGACTTTAGACTACAAAGAGTCTCCGACCGGAAACCGTGGAAATTTCTGTAAACACATGTTTCTAATGTGTGCCGTACACGATATTGCAGTCGTGTGTAACTTACCTGTGCCTCGTCCGCGTGCGTAGCTGGGGTGTAACGTGCTTGCCTCCCATGCAAGCGGGCCAGGGTTATATTCCCGGAAGGCTTAGAGATTTTTTCCGTTTGGGGACTGGGTGTTGGGCTGGCATCTTCATCACCGAAGGTGGCGTTAACTGATACAAGAACTGCATTTGGCGGCCGAACTTCACCGGATGGGGCCTCCCGGCCAACGATGCCATACGCTCATTACGTTTTTTACCTACGTCTTGCAGTTATCCAGGTTTAAGATGCTATATTTGAAAATAAGCCGATATTTATATCTTCTAGGCAACTGTTGCTGTTCAAAAGAATGTTTCGTGTAAAAATTGTGCTATTTTTGTTTTCTATTATGTAACCAATCTGTGATGTAACCAAAGTGATCGGAATATTATGTGACTACATAATATTCCGTAAAACGAATCGTTCCACATCCTTACTGTATACTGTGGAAAGTGACTCATGGAACAGAACTGTGTCTTGGCCAGATAGCCACACAACGGGTTAGCGTGTTTCGTCGTTCTTTGTCTACCAGTCTTTCTCCATTTCGCGAGCAAAAGGTGTTCGCTGTACTTTTTAGTGTGTGGGACGGACACACGAAACTGGTGGGTTGGATTTCCACGAAATTGATAGGACTGTTTTTGACGAGTTCCGACTTTGCCTCTTGATCGGCAGAGCTCCACGCCATGCCCTGTATATACTAGGGGCGTTCAGTAAGTAATGCACACGTTGTTTTCCCCTGAAAGCAGGCTGGTTTTGTTCAGGTTTCCAGTACACCAATGTCCAGCCGATCGGCACACAGGAGATCGGACATTTTTGCGCGACCTTGCGATGATGACAGGCGCCTTTGCTAACGACTCACCGTGCTTTTGTTAACTGCCTGGGGTTCGCAGCCATTCTGCTGGCGTCTATTAATGTCTACGATACTCTGGTTCTCCGCCAAAAGGAATTCAACACCAGCTCTCTGTTTGGAACGCCTCTACGTTACAGGCGCCATTTTGAAAGCTACGTATAGCGCCGCTACCTGTCGGAACTTCATGAAACTATAGAGACTGAAGCTGGAATATTTCACGATGTCCCACAGCAAATTGCTCATTTTTTAGACCGAAATTTGACGAGAATGGCCCACGTCATTTGCCGAGGATTACGGTCAGCGTTACCGAAGAAAAGAGGTATTCCTTTAAAGATAAAAGAATATTTATTTAAAGGGAAGTACACGTTCTCAAATTCCTGTTTAGCACCAACTCCCGTACAACATTTCCTCAAATTCCTGTTTACCACCAACTCCCGTACAACATTTTATGAGTGTTATTCTAAAATGATTTTATGCTTTCCTTAATGCATTACTTTTCTCTTTTCATTTTGATGTTCACCTTTAACATATTAACTGCTCATACAAATCAAAACATATTCTTGTACACTGTTATTTTTCACTATCAAATAAAATCGATCGAACTGTTGTTGCACATGAGCAATGCGCTTTTCATCAAAATCTTGCTGGGTCCTCCCACAACACCGTTTTTTCAGAGCCGGCTGTACCGAAAACAACCAAAACGTTGCCTTCAATAAGAAAAGAAATATAGCCATTTGGCGATAGAATTACTATCCACGTCAGCTGGCCACACTCTCCCCTATCTTTCAATGACGAACGCAATGCTCCCGTAACACTGACTGAAAGCGATGGGTAGCTTTTAGGGCGGCAGCATTGGGGCGTTGCAATAGAAATGTAAACATTATAGCGTTACTCTTTCTGTAGTGATAGACGACGCAACCATGGAAAGCCAAAACAGAGTATGTCTAATATTTTTAAAGCCAGTACTAACGAATAGATGACCGTTTCGACCAGTACTCTGACATGATAAATTCCGTCATGATCTGAAATGGAAAAAATGCGATATTTCCGGTTCCCTTTTAACTATATACATCGCAGAAAACTTCGGTAGTGTGGAAGTAGCGTCTTCACATACTACAAACAATTTGTGTCCACGCTATATTATTTAATCACCTTCAAATTTCGCAAAACGAAAGCAATTTTTTTGTATACATTATACGAGTACCAGCTGCCTTTGCACATAAAGCGTTTGAGGAGTGTTTGGTGGAATCTCCGAATCTAACTAATTCACTAAGATTTAAAATACACAGCAAAACTTTTGAAAAAGAGCCCTAAGAATTTGTTAGATGTTGACAGAACGTATGTCAGTTTCTGTAGTGTGAACGTTCTGCTTTCAAATTGAGCACTCATTCCTTGCCGAGGACTCCACTGCATTCGTGAACGAATCACTGTCCCTGTCGTCAGACGTTTTCTGAACAGACCACACACCTCGCAGTTAGTAGACATTTTATTGTACAAGCAGCTACGTTCTGGAAAAATAAGTACAAGCTGTGGACCAATGAACCAGGAAAAAGAGAATTAGTCAACATTCAATTGCGACTGATTTTGGAGGTCACCTAAGCTGCGCACAGACTTTGTCTGAATTCCCACAGTACGTTAATCTGATGAAGTTGGCTGTTTGCGGTCCTAAAAAGAATCTCGCAAACTGTTACTAAGTTCTGAGGCTTTCGTAACTGTAGTATCAAATATCAAAATAGTTCATTTGAGTTTTCCAGTAGAGGGGCTCTGTTACTGCACACTCTACGCACCGTGACGTGTCTTATTTAATTAAAAAACAGAGAGGGAGAGAGTTTGAGAGATAGAGCGAGAAAGAGCAAGTAGCTGAGAAGAACGCCTGAAACGAGTTAGATGGGTGGGGGGCGGGGGGACGGCAGGAAACAGCCCCTCCAATAGCTCTCTTCCGCGCCACGCAAGTGTGTGAACTGTGTGTCACTGGCCCTCCGAAAAAATTTTTTACCTAGCTAGTAGATTTGAATGTAAATACTGAGTGCCATTATTCAACAGTTTCAGACTTTCGTTTTTTTTTTCTTTAGAGCTCCCCTGATAGAGGGGAAAATTCAAGCGAATCCTGAATGCAGACATCACAACCACAGTAAAAACAGAAAACAGACGACAGAATCTTACCGTTGGGTATCTATTAAGTGAATAAAACGAAACTTGTATCACAACAGAAAATGGAAATACACATGGAAGGCGTGAGGTGATTAATCACCGCTACAGTTTTCACATAGTGGCGTTAACGACTGTTTCTAGAACAGCAAAAAGTATCCTTTGTAAACTACGTCACTGTACTTGCTGCTACATTTCTACCGCGCAGATCTATCTGAGCTGCGGACACCGCCTTAGATTGCGGAAATTTCCATCACTGCTGGCGGGGTGTTGAGAGGTGGACAATTTTGTGATACGTCAGCTGCATCCTGCGATTGCGTGCGAGGCTCTAAAAAAATGGTTCAAATGGCTCTGAGCACTATGGGACTCAACATCTTAGGTCATAAGTCCCCTAGAACTTAGAACTACTTAAACCTAACTAACCTAAGGACATCACACACACCCATGCCCGAGGCAGGATTCGAACCTGCGACCGTAGCAGTCCCGCGGTTCCGGACTGCAGCGCCAGAACCGCTAGACCACCGCGGCCGGCCGTGCGAGGCTCTCCTACCAGACTCTACGTCGTCTTGATTTGGAGTGGGCAGAGCAATACCAAGCATTTTTTAATGTAAAAGCGTGTGAAGTTAATACCTCCCTTCCATCCGCCACAAAAGTTATAAAGTGCACGATTTTAGTCATGTTTCTATTACACCTAAATTACAAGAAAGTACTAACTGATTTTATGATCATGTGCTATGCTTTTTCCACCATGACAATTCGTAAATATCTTTTTTACAAGTTTTATAGGCAAGACTAAATTCTTTATGTCAGTTATCAGACGATATGTGTTGTATTTCTCCCACACTGTTCCATTCGGTATAAAATACTTTGTAAGAATAAACTGATTGAAACTGAATCGTAAGACAGACTAAAGTAGCAAAGTTTTTGGTACTTATCGGCTTGTAATCTTTGAAAACGTAGTTAACTATGAAACGTATAAGACATTTTCTGTTAAAGACTTTTTATTTTATAACATTAGGTGTTATGTTACCACGATCTTCTTATAACAAATTTGCCTTCGTCTCTTTTTGAAACGAACAGAAGCTGTTGAATATTTCTGACTACATGTATCACAGCCCACTATAACATTTCTCAAGATGGCACATATAAAAGACATCATGCTTACAACTGTGCATAAAGCCCTTAGGCAAACGTTGATTTGTTTCCGCAGAAAGTGATAGCAGTACAGGACATAAAAGATGTGGATCATGAAACGCGACTCTGATACTAAATGGTTTACATCTTTTATTGGGAGAAATGCTATTGATGTTCTTGATGTCGTCTTCTGTATACCTCTCCGGTCGTGTTAGTACACAAAACGCGCGATTAACGGTCAACAGTGCAGTGCTTGAAACGCTATTACATGATTGGAAAACTGAGATGTGGGTAGCAGTAACCAGACGGGGCATTAAGGGACCTTTATTTTTTGAAAAATCCATAAACAATGAACGTCATTGTTAAATATCCACGGTTTCACTTGCCAGCTGTAGGAAGATGAAATAAGCTGATCATTGATTCAAACAAGATGGCGCTCTTGCTCACACAGGTAACAACACTATACGGCTTTTGGAAGAGTCTTTTGGGGAACGTGTCATCTCAAAACACCTATGGCACTCTCACTCAGCGGGCCTTACTCAACCAGACTTTGTCCTTTAAGGAACACCAAAATTTTTAATACGGCACGATCGCGCACATACGTTTCGTGACCGAAGTAACTGATGTGTGTGTGTGTGTGGAGCATATTACGCAGAAAGTGTTTCGAAATAAAATTATGTGAGTTCAGTCTTGTACAGCTGCCTGTGAATGTCATTTTTAGCATACGTTGTAACTACTCTGCACTTTTCCAAACACCCTGTACAATCTTCACAAATCCGAATTCACAAGACTATACCTTTTACATGAATCATGACAGAAAGTTGTGGTAGATTTTAACTTATTCGCTGTACCACAAAGATATTACTTTGAAAACAGCCGTGTGAATTCACAAGGGTGTAACTTTTGCATCAAGGGTGTCCAACTCGTGGTCCGCGGCTGGCATGTGGTCCGTAGGAAACATCAGTGTAGCCCAAGAAGTGAACATCTTTTCCGCGACCGTGGAAAAGAAAATTCTATAAAATTCCGTTGATGTAAAGTTATGATAAATGGAATATATTCTAAGTGAAACTCGCACCACACGATGCTATTCACCGCATTGCTCCATTCCAATTGGTCGTTAATTTCCTGAGCAGCTATTGTCAGTAGTGTTAAGTACGTTACGAGCGGCCGAAATATACTCGTCTTCTTCCAGTGTGGCACAGGTCAGCTAAAAGTTTGGCCACCCTGATCTAGAGACTTCAGACAAGAGACTGCTTAAAAATATATATCCAAGCTCAATGTTCTCTTCTACAGAATGTGAATTGGGGTTCAACGACTCGCCTGTCCCTGGAGCACGCTTGGCGATGAGAACCTCTGCATTTGTTCTGACTTCACGACATCGGCTGCTGTGACCCAACGCCGCCCATACCCCAAAGAGTACCTCAAACAGAAGCTGCACAAACCCAAATAGACACAAATATCTGCAACACATGAGTAAAAAACGATTTTCCAGAATAACATCATATAACATGAAACAATGCGTGAATGACTCTGTAACTCTGCTCGTTTACTGAATATGTACGTCATAAAGGGAATAGAAATTTTATCGTGATAAACTCGCGCTATTTCAAGATTTTAAGCACTTAGTGAATTCAGCAAACTCTTTTCTCGTTCACACGCTTCGAGTACAATATTTAATACATCAATCATTTGAAAAGTACCCGCCCGGGGAAGCCGAGAGGGCTAAGGCGCTGCTTCGTGGACCCGGGTAGGCGCGCTGGCCGCGGATCGAATCCACCAGGAGGATTAACGACGAGGTCCAGTGTCCAGCCGGCCTGGATCTGGTTTTTAGGCGGTTTTCCACATCCCACTAGGTGAATACCGGCCTCGTCCCCACGTTCCCCCTCAGTTACACAGCTGGCAGACATCTGCACACATTCGCACTCTTCCATGGATTACACTGGACACAGACAGTTGGGGTGTACTAATTCCTTCCCGGAGGGTACAAGCATCTGGCCACCCCTTAACATTAACATGCCACATGCGATTAACCATCAGACCCCACAAGTCGGGATAAATGCTTGGAAAGAGAGAATCATATATAAAGTAATCATACGTTTAAAGCTGTTTTACACACTGACGTGACAAAAGTCATGCGATAGGTACATAAAGAGACTGCGGTAGTACCGCTTATATTAGTTGCAAAAGGGAAGTGCTTTGGCAGAGCTATCGTTTGTGCACAGTTGATTCGTGTGAAAAGGTTTCCGACGTGATTATGGCCGCCCGACGGGAATTTAGAGGCTCTGGAAGCGGAATGGTAGTTGGAGCTAGAGACATGTGATATTCCATTTCGGAAGTCTTTAGAGAATTCAATATTCCGAGATCCAAAGCGTCAATAGAGTGCCGAAAGAACTAAATTTCAGCCATTACCCCTACACACGGACAACACAGTGGCCGACGACCTTCACTTAACGACCGAAAGCAGCGGCGATTTCATACAGTTGTCAGTGCTAACAGACAAGCAACACTGCGTGAAGCAACAGCAGAAATCAGGGTGAGACGTATGAAAAACTTATCCGTTAGGACAGTGCGGCGAAATCTGACGTTATTGGGCAGTCACAGCAGACGACCCACGCGAGAGCCTTCGCTAACGCCACTACGTCGCCCTCAGCGCCTCTCCGGAGCTCCTTACTCCCTCTTGCACCTACAAACTTTCGTAATTATGGTCGTCTGTAGAGGCAGTATGAATCAATATTTCTGCAGGGAACTTCCAAGGACTTGTTGGGTCCATGTCAAGTCGAGTTCGAGCACTACGCTGGGCAAAAGGGGGGTCCGACACGATATTAGGAGTCGCCTAATGCCTTTGACGTTTAGGTGATCTTCCAATTCGTTCGGCATCTAACGTTAGCCTGTCTTTCAAAATTTTTTCAATAACTCTATGAACCGCATTACGAAGACGTACACCTGCTTCGGGGAATTTTTCAGCGAATGCCTCTTGCTTTAAATCCGAGTATTTGTTGCCTTGACAAAACTCATGTTCAACAAGGAAAGTACATTGTTCAGTTACTGAGCCGTGCGCGGCTAGTGTTCGAGCCGTTATTGCTTGACGTCTTGTCTTGGCGGTTCTCCCGTCTCGTTTCTTATTCGATTTACTGGCTTCACTAAGTTGCTGCCTTGCCTGTCCATGAGTTGCAGCAGCAGCGCTTATCGACAAGAGCACTGACGTACTGTCTTTGGAGCGACCGCTAAAATTTCCGGGTCGTCGTTTGTCGTGAGTTTAGTGGGGGACTGAGCAGCAGTGAGGTCTGGGCAGCCATGACTCGCCTGACCGTTGCCGGCGCACATGGCTTCAGTGGGGTCGACCTTGGTTGGTCGTTCCGTGTTTCCTCCTAGTTCTTCCACAGTGACCGGTTTTAGTATTTTTCCAGTTGTTTGTGGAGGTGTAGCACGGAACCGAGCGTAGCTTGTGTGGTTTTGACTGAGCAGTTATTTTAATGCTGTCTGTGTGCTGGGTCTTGTCAGTTGGTTGCGACAGAGCAGCGAGGAACTCTCCGCAGCGCAAGGCCAGGTCGGCACCACTGGCAGTGTGCATGCACTGTTGGATCGTGAGGTGCTAGCTGCGAGAGTGACAAAGTTCGTTGCCCACAGTGCATGGATGCTGAAGTTGAGTGATCAGTTAACATGTTACGAAGCCTCAACTATTGTGACATCCCTTCGTTTATTTGCTGGTTGCTGCTCCCTGGGCCGTTCGGACTAGCAGTAACTTATGGTGTGTTGGGGTCAGAAAAATCTTGCAACCGTCTTCCTATATTGTGATTAATTATTAAATTGACTGTTACTTGCCAGTGAAGTGCACCAGCGGTATATTCTGCCCTGTGGCTGTTAACGCCCCAGTTACCTGCCCTGGTCGTTAGCGCAGTTTCCCGGAAGTGTGCCTTTCTTCGTCGTGTTGATGCTGTCCAGCACGGCGTGTAGTTCGACAGCCTTTTAATTTGTTTGGTTCATATTTTGCTTAGAGTGGTTATTGTTCCCTTGACTGTTTTTAGACGCCAATTTCTGAAGACGTAGTCCTGTTCGTATCCTCGTCCTCGGCCGATATTTTCCATCGTCGTACCGTTGGTCGGACGGAAGGGAATTGGTTAAATTGTTGGTCGGTACTTGGGCCATCCCTAGTTTGGGGTGCAATTCGATAATTTAATTTCAACTCTTGGCTGCCTGTCTCACCTCACCTTACATTTGAGCTACTTTCTCAGGCCGACCCTTGGAACACTTCTGAGCACCACTTGTTCTGTTTGTTTTAGATTGTGAGTTTCATTTTAGTATGAGGTACTGAGTGAGGCCGTCGGCCATGTGTTATTTCAGTTCCTTTTAAATTTTACGTAAAAGCCTTCAGCTTTGTTAAATTAAAATTTTGAAGGTTGATTTTATTTAAAAACAAAAAATATATTTTCCTTAAAATTTGTTCTAGATGAAATTATTTGTAATCCAGGCCCTAAGCCATTAGTTGTTCGAAGTATTATGTGTGGCCTTCAGCCGAGGATTTGCGTGAATCCCTTTTAATGAGGCCTTCAGCAGTGTGTATTCATTAAAGGAAAAAATTTTAATAAGAAGGAAGGGCTTTCTTTTAAATTGTTTTCTGACTTGTTGTTCAGGCCTTCAGCCGTTGTTTCAAATTTGTTTGTGGCCATCAGTCGTGCAATAAGTTAATATTTCTTTAATAAGGCTTTCGGCTGTTCTGTTGTAAGTTTCAAAAGAAGTTTCTTGGTTGGAAAATTGTTATTAATGTGTTTCAATTATAGTTATCCTTCGGACGTTTAATGCAGGCCTTCAGCCGCTAATTGTTTCCAATTGCATGTTTTTTTTAAAAAAAGGAAAAAATTACTTTCTATTTTTAATTTCTTTGGATTTCTAAGCCAGGCCTTCAGCCGTTCTTGTTTTTGGTTTGGTTTTCCGTTTTCAGTACAGGAAGCATCTCAAATTCTTTAAATAGGCATTCAGCTGCGTTGTTTAGTTGTGATCTTTTAAAGCAATGTGTAAATGAGTGGTTCTTAGAAAAATAAAGTTGTGACTTTGATTGTGCAACTCACAGTAACTGTTTACGGCCCCAACCACGATCATAACCTTATCCTATGCGCTCTCCGAGTATCTACCAACGTGGTTTCAGATACATGGACCATATTTAAAAACATAGTCTACATGAAAATACCTCTCCCCTCCCACCCCCCCCCTCCCTAGCACACAGTTATCTGTCACACTACTGTAGGACGAATTATAAAACAATACCTTGTCCATGAAAAATCAGTTCTGCCAACTTCTGTTCCATCAACTTGTGCTCTGCCAGCTTCCTTTCAAACTCTCATCGTAGACACAATCTACGCCAGAACTCCGTAGTCCAGTACACAGCGACCTCCCGAAGGCGCCATATTTTCATTGAAATATAAGGCTGTGAATAGATGTTTCTTACTTAAAGCTTTTTCTTAATGGGCACAGCAGAATGTGCAGTATCAGCTGGACGAATATACAGCGAACGTTCGGTTAACAACTGCCCCGATATAATTGCATTTAGGAAAAGTTTGGAGGAAGCCGTATGGCGGATATACGACACTGCTGACAGCTTAAAGAGCTGTAGCTAAGTCGGAAGACACTGTGTGGGAAACTGACGCGAGATGACGCTTGATGGGTTTGCCCTATTTTAATAAAGCAACCTAATACTGTGTACCAGTAGCGATTGAAATCGATTGAACGATTAGCCTCCCAAGACGGATGAAGCTGCAGCTAAAATATTCAAAGGCTACAGGTTGTGTAGCTCTGGGAATGCCAGTAATCTGCCAGTGCAGTTCGAACAGTTAAACTCGTCCAATGGTCATGAGCAGAACCACAGCTAAGTGCTTCGTAGAGTTCACAACCGGCTCTCATTTCTCTCGTTCCGAACAATGTGAACATTAAAATTGCTTTTAATAAATACGTTGTCCACACAATGTACTCGTTATAACCTAGAAACTAACCCAACAACTGTCGTCCTCCACTATTTCGTGATATTGATTTAGCAACTGAAGTGAGTACGTTTTCTTAACTGACTGCTATTACATAATTTGAGAGTTATATTCAACCGGTAGCAGTAATATCCTTCTGTACACTACAAAAAGCTACGCAATAACTTCCACTTAACCATTTACAACTTCCAAAACAATGTTCTTCAAACAAAGGAAGCTATAAGTAAGTAATAGCGTCTTTCGTGAGAAGCTGGCTGAAATGGAACTAATTGTCAGTTTTGTGTTCATTCAGTAATTTAAGAATATTAGTTAAATTTTGTGAAAGTAGTTAGTTTGAATTATTTATTAATTGCAAGTACAGTCCCTACTAAATTTCATTTGCTGACATTAGAGTAACTCTGGGCACGAGACCTACTTCTTCCCATAAAAAATGATTAGTACTTTAATTTTAAACAATAAGTCACCAAATTTATTTCACAGTATTAGTGCGCTTTCCAAAGATTACCATTAATATTGTGCTTTTGCATTATTTCTGGATTGGCGTGTTGTATACTCGTGTTGGTAAAGACGTTTGTGTATCTATGGATGTGGTTCTATAGCGCTTGTACGTTCCCTGCTACATAGACGTATCAACTGTAGAATGTAGTGCACTACATTTCACCAACAGTCACATCACCGATTACCTTTAAAACAGTAAAATCCCTGCAATTTACTTATAATAATCTCGTGGTTATTCGGCGTATACTGTCGTCACTTTTTGAAGCATATTTATTTATTCGCAAAGGAATGAAATATCACAGCGAACTTTGTCACGCTAGATCCGATCACCATAATCAAAATTTCGATACCTAGTTAAGGAACATGCAGGTACAGGAGATGCTCAGCAAATGTTGTTTAGACTATGTTCGTGAAAACTTCACAGACTCCGAAAAGGTATGTTCTTCACGTCAACCTGAAATCCACAGCTGACGTTAAAGGCACAATTCTGCGTTTTTAATTATAGTTACGGAAATACCAGTAAATGTCACAATTTAAGTACCGTATTCCTGGTTTTGAACAGCCTATCTAATAGTGACAGGTAGTATTTCATGCTGATATAAAAAACTTTGTGTTACAGCAAATAAAATGATGACGCACAGTTACTTAGGAAGCAAAGACTCCTGTGATGGGAATACCTCAGCCGAAATAAAGAACACAACTGATTAAGTAACGACAGAAAATTATATGAGAAATATACTGCATACATCAAGCTACCTAAAAGTGGAGATCAAAAAGAAATTTATTAAGAGCATCAGTGTGACCATATCAACGTTGTGACCTTATATGGTCTGGATAGGTGGACTGTTGGTGGGTACGGTAGGAGGGGCGTTAAGACATTTGAAATACTCTGGCTGGATAAGGATGGAACATATCTCGTGAATATTAAAGCTGACAAATGAAGAAACTTTATGAGGAAGAGCTGAAAAATGTCTCTACTGCCAGCATTATGGAAAAGAAGGAGCCAGTTAACTGACCATCTAAACAAACACAGTAGTTTTCCAGTTAAAGTAGTGTCCGTAGCTCGTCGTCTAGTGGCTAGCGTTGCTGCTTCTGGACCACGGGGTCCCAGGTTGGATTCCCGGCCGGGTTGGGGATTTTCTCTGCCCGGGGACTGGGTGTTTGTGTTGTCCTCATCATTTCATTCTCAGCATCATCATTCGTGACTGTGGCTAGATTGAACTGTGTACAAATTGGGACTTTGTACGGGAGCTGATGACCGCGCAGTTGAGCGCCCCAAAACCAAACATCATCATCATCAGTTAAAATAGTGAAAGAAATACTTCAAGAGAATTGAGGAAGACCTACACAGCAATATTCCACAAAGATCAGAGATGATATGTGTGCAGGCCCATACAAGGAAATGAGGAGACTGAGAGTGAATAAGGACTTGACAAGAAAAATTGTAATCAACCAATCATGGGATTGAGAGTTAATAAGTTCTCAGAAAAGTTATTCATATTTTTTTACTGACGTAACTCCTTGTAACTATCAGTGACTTAACCTTCAGTCAGAACGATTTAGAGGATATATTACAGTTTGATTGCATTTGAGGAATAAATTTCTGTATTTGAAACTGTAGTTCATCATCAAATATAAATATACAGAAGGTGAAGACGCGCCTCCGACCAAGATGACAACAATAATTGTCTATCGCTTCTCGTTGTCTTGATTCTAAAAGCCGTCATGAATCATGTAATGTCTGAGTATGGAAAACTGAATTAATGATCTGTGAGAAGAAATAGGTAGGTGTATTACATATATAAGGGTGCTCGCATAGCCTAAGTGGTAAGGCGACAGCTCGCAATAAGTGGGTAATCCGAGTTCGAGGCCCGTTCCGGCATAAATTTTCATACGTCTGTTTAGGCCGTACATCTGTAATTGTTACAGTCGAATTTGAGGAATAAATTTCAATATTTGAAACTGTAGCTCTTCATCAAATGTAAATATTTTTTAATTGGACTTAGGAATGGCCGTGTCAGAAGCGTTTTCAGACATGTCTTAACACAGTATATATGAATGTCCGTTACACGATAAGTCACACAAATTTAAAGCCTGTCAGTTCCACTAATTACCTAAGGACAACGATTATGAACAACTGAAATAGGAACGGTAACACAGGTAATGTTGTGAGCGGGGGGGGGGGGGGGGGAGGCGGGCCAAAAAGACTGAGTTTTATTGGTAGACTTTAGAAGTTGCAACAGATCCACCAGAGAGACTGCCTACGCTACGCTTGTTCGTCCTCTGCTAAAATATTGCTGTTGTTAAGAAATAGGATTGGTGGAGGGCGTCCGAAAAGCTTTGAATAAGGACAGCTTGAATAGTATTATCGTGAAATAGAGGAGAGAGTCAGACAGTTATGATATGTAAGTTAGGTTGGCAGCCGTTAAAATAAAGGCGTTTATCGTTGCGGCGAAACCTTTCCACACAATTTCAGTCTCCAGTTTTCTCCTCGGAGTGAGAAAGTATATTGTTGACGCCCACCTTTAGGGAGAGAAGTGATCACCGTAATAAAGCTCGCAGTGGAAAGTTTAAGTGTCGTTTTTCCCGCTCTCTGTTCGAGAACGAATAGGTAGAGAAATAGCGTGAAAGTGGTTCGGTGAACTCTCTGCTAGTCACTTCAGTGTGAACTGCAGAGCAGTCACGTGGATGTAGATGTAAATGTACCGTAATGTGATTTCCGTATCGTTGTAAATCTCTGAGTCGCTAAATACAGCATACGGATTCTTTGTTTCGACTCTACAATTGCAAAGTTTAGCTGCAGCTATTTAGGTCGCGAACGAGCGCGAAATATTTAAGTCGAGAAACACATTGGGTCTTGAGTGCCTGCAGAACTGAATTAAACCCCACAGGCGGAAGCGTGTCTTTAAAGGCACCCGGCCGTGTCGGAGCGCCTTTCGATAATTTTTTTCCGCCAGAGTTCCCTGGCACGCCAAGGAATTCTTTTCTGTTCAATAGAAGAGGCAGGCGGAAGGAAAGGCGACGGAAGCCATATTGGCGTTGCGTGTTGTGTGGCTACCACCGGCGACGGGTTGCTTCCTTCCACGTATACCGAGACTTCTCGCAGAAAGGCGCCCAGCACGAAAAAGTACGCTTGAGGGAATTATGGCCTTCGAACGAGCCTTAACAATCTGGGGAGCAGTAATCAGAGTCACCATATCGCAATCTGTCAGTGTAGCTGGCAGCGAGCTTAAAAAAAGGAAGTGTTCGATTTAAATGGAATCAGCAGAGCTGCTTAACTGTCTTCACATGTTTATTTCTTTCGTCTGTCTTTTTCTTTACTGTCTATTCCTTTTGCAATTATATTCGTTCGTTAAGTTGTATCTTTATAGTAATAACTTCAAAGCACGTGCTCAAACGAGCACTGCATTCGCCACGTATGCATAGGAAGCGCATAAGATATAGTGAAAAGAGCTAGAAGAATTTGGACGAAATATCTCCCAAAGGCTTGGTGTGTCCATATTGTTTTCTTGACACATAGTCTTTGGAAAGGTATTAATGAAGAAAAGCGGTACATGTTTTCTGGACATCAACAACAGCTGAATAGCTTGAGCCTTCCAAATTGACATGTCGCAAACCATGTTCGGCGGCCTAAACAAATGAGTACACCCGGCTCTATGCAAGGAACGGCGTATACGTCTGATGAGTAAGATATGAATGCTCTCAGCTTAGAATAAGTACAGGAATTTTAATCCCAAATGCGAGGTCACGGCTAATAACGACTCATACCACGTAATAACTGATGCTTCAGTTACATAATAACATATATCAGTTTAATTAAATATTTATTAAATTCTTTTGCCTTTCAGCTATTCCAGTAGACACGGAAGGAGCCTTGCCGAAGATTCAATTCATATTTCCTGTCGCCCTGGCGAACGTTATTAGTCACGGTCGAATAATTGCACTCCAGGGGCACTACGCTTAAAATAGACTCATAGCGGCCCTCTTCAGCGCAGAGGTCACTATGATACCCTACAACGCTTAGGTTTTATTTGTACATGAGGAAGAGCTTCTATACAGAGATGACAAAAGTCATGGAACAGCGATATGCACATATTTAGATGTCGGTAGTATCGCTCATACAAGGTATGAAAGGAGAGTGCAGTAGTGGAGCTGTAATTTGCACTCAGGTGATTCACGTGAAACGGTTTGCGAGGTGATTATGGCCGCACAACGGGAATTAGCAGACTCTGAACGTGTAAAAGTAGTTGGAATTAGAAGCATAGAACTTTCCATTTCGGAAATCGTTAGAGAATTCAATATTCCGAGATCCACAGTGTCAAGAGTATGCCGAGATACCAAATTTCAGGCATTACTCTCACCACGAACAATGCAGTGGCTGACGGCCTTGACTTAACGACCGAGAGCAGCGGCGAGTGCGTATATACTCTGCGTGAAATAACCACAGAAATCAATGTGCGACGTACGAGGCACGTATCTTTAGGACAGTGTCGCTAAATTTGGAGTTAATGGGCTATGGCACAAGACAGCAGTGCCTCTCCTGGGCTCGTGACCATATCGGTTGGATCCTAGACGACTTTAAAACCGTAGCCTGGTCATATATCAGATATCAATTGGTAAGAGCTGGTGATAGGGTTTGAATGTGGTGTAGAACGCACGTTGTCGACCTGGCATTGTGCAAGCTGACGATGGCTGTATAATGGTGTGGGCTGTATTTAGATGGAATGGACTGGATTCTCTGGTCTACGTGACCATTAACTAGAAATGCTTATGCTCGTCTACTTCGAAACTGTTTTCAGCCATTCATTGGCTTCTTGATCTCAAACAGCGATGGAATTTTCTCCGGGCCACAGTTGTTCGCTATTAGTTTGAAGAAAATTCTGTACAATCAGACCGCATTACTTGGCCACCTAGCTCGCCGACATGAATCCTATCTACCATTCACGGAACATAATCGAAAAGTCAGATCGTGCACAAAATAATGCACCAGCAACAATTTCGCAATTGTGTACGCCTGTACTGTCAGCATGGCTCAGTATTTCTGCAAGGAACTTGAGAAGGAGTTCATACCACGTCACGTTGCTGCGCTACATTGGCCAAAAGGAGGTCCGTCCCGATATTTGGAGTTATCCCATGACCTCTGTCACCTTAGTGCAAGTCAGATATGTAAAAACCAAAACTGTGATACGATGTACATTAGAGAGAGTCAGAGAGATATGATGCTCTGGTGTCCGAGGATCAGCGCCTTATAGCAGAACATCCGCATCGGCAACATGACAGCGCTCTCTCTCTGTCAAGTCTCATGCAGAGGTACCCTATATAAGGATAATGTCAGTAGAGATTATTGGGAATGTCACAGTAGACAAGAGTAATTCCACTGTTACGGCTGCTTAGAAGCTACTAAATTCCCATCAGAACAAAATGATGAACTTCGTGATGCGTGATTTCTATGCCCATAACACGGCACGTGACGTTAACGGCAGGTTGGGCTGCGCAGGTTCAATTGGTCTGACTCTTTTCACCACTTCTTCTTGGAGACGAGTCTACAACAAAGATCTTATTTTTGTGATTGAGATAATAAGCCAATAGTGAGTAGGACAGGCTATATAGAGTACGGGTATCGAACAAGGCCCGACCATATGCCAAATAAACGCAGCAAATCAGTCATGTTCAATAATGGTTCCAATGGCTCGGAGCAGTATGGGGCTTAACATCTGAGGTCGTCAGTCCCCTAGACTTAGTACTACTTAAACCCAACTAATATAAGGACATCACACACATCCATGCCCGAGGCAGGATTCGAACCTGCGACAGTAGCAGGACCGCAGTTCCAGACTGAAGCGCCTAGAACCGCGTGGCCGCAACGGCCGGCGAGTCAGTCATGTCACAGACACAACTTTAAGAAAGCTAACTGCCAAATATTTGCTACATTTCTGAGAGAATATACTCTGAAGAGCCAAAGAAACTGGTACACCCGCATAATATTGTGTAGGGCCATAGTGAGCACGCAGAAGTGCCGTAACTCGACATGGCATGGGCTCGACTGATGTCTGGAGTAGTGCTGTAACGAACTGACAGTACGAATCCTGCAAGGTTGTCCATAAATCCAAAAGAGTACGAAGGGAAGTATTTAAACACAGAAGAGTGTTTCTGGAGCAAATCGTAGCAATTCTGGACGTGTGGCGTGTTGCATTGTCCTGCTGGAATTACTCAAAATTGTTCAAATGGCTCTGAGCACTATGTGACTTAACTACTGAGGTCATCAGTCCCCTTTAACTTAGAACTACTTAAACCTAACTAACCTAAGGACATCACACACATCATGCTGGAGGCGGGATTCGAACCTGCGATAGTAGGGGTCGCGCGGTTCCAGACTGTAGCGCCTAGAACCGCTCGGCAACGCTGGCCGTCGGAATTACTCTGGTCCATCAGAATGCACAATGGACATGAAAGGATGCAGGTGATGCTTAAGTACGCATTATCTGTCAAAGTCGTATCTAGACGTACCCTGCATCATACATACTGCACACGCGTCACACGATTACGAAGCCTCCACCAGGCTGAACAGTCCTCAGCTGCCATGCACGGTCCATGGCTGGCTCTGAACACTATGCGACTTAACTTTTGAGGTCATCAGTCCCCTAGAACTTAGAACTACTTAAACCTTACTAAGGACATCACACACATCCATCCCCGAGGCAGGACTCCGACCTGCGACCGTAGCGGTCGCGCGGTTCCAGACTGCACGGTGCATGCATTCATGAGGTTGTCTCCATACCCGTACACGTCCATCCGCTTGATACAGTTAGAAACGGGACTCGTCCGACCAGGCAATATGTTTCCAGTCATCAACAGTCCAATGTCCGTGTTGTCTAGTCCACGCGAGGCGTAAACCTGTTTGTCGTGCAGTCATCAAGAATACACGACCTTCAGCTCCGAAAGGCTATATCGATGATGTTCCGTTGTATGGTTCGCACGCTGACAGTTGCTGACAGCCCTGCATTGAAACTGATAGCAATTTGCGGAAGGGTTGATTTCTGTCACAATGAACGAGTCTCTTCAACCGTCGTTTGACCCGTCTTTGAAGCATCTATTTCCGGCCGCAACGATGTCGGAGATTCAATGTTTTACCGGATTCCTGATATTCACGGTACTCCCGTGAAATCTTCGTACGGGAAAATCCCCACTTCATGGCTACCTCGGAGATGCTGTGTCCAATCGCTCATGCGCCGACTATAGCACCACATTCAGACTCACTTGAATCTTGATAACCTGCCATTCGTTGTAGCAGCTGTAACCGAATTACAACTGCGCCAGATGCTTGTTGTCTTATATAGTTGTTACCGACCGGAGCGCCGTATTCTGCCTCTTTAAATATTCCTGTATTTGAGTATGCATGCCTATGCCAGTTTCTTTGGGGCTTCAGTGTATTTTACATGTGGAGTTATAGATTAGTTTTCTGATATTATGAAATACTATTCACTTAACTTAGTTTCCCGAGAATGGAGAACATAGTATCTTATGCGATTGTTATCAGATTCTGAGCTAGTAAGTGACCAAATGAAACACTACAACCTCAGAACAGAGGTTCACAGCCTAGAACTGACTAACGCCCGAGAGGTATAATGTATTTTTCTGAGGGGAAGAAACAGGTGTGGTTCATTCTGTTACGGCCATGAAATGAAACTAAACTGCTATTTAAAGTTCATTACAGTTATCACTATTTCGTGAGATTTTAATACAGATTACGTCAGTTACTCTTAATTTCTTTTTTTTTTTTTTTCAAACACTGGCAATAGCTCATAACACAACGAGGTGGTGGTGACAACTTTTGAAACGAGTGTATGGACATCTTCCTTACATAGTCTGTCTCTACACACATCTGTGACAGTAAAACTGAGACATCTAGGTCACATAAGCTTAACTATTTTATGAAAATGCTTTCTCTGAGGTATAGATACTCCACACAACAGACCAGAAATTGGTTCATTTTCTCTTTGCAACAGTAAAAGCAGCGAAACCTAACAGTAACAATGTAAGACTATTACACTGCTGTAGCGTTTACACGGTATTATTATTATCAGTTTTGTTATTATTTCTGTTATTAGTGTCAGAGAGTAGTCACAAACATTGGAAGCTTGAACTCTTCCTACGTCCGTCGTTTCAGAAATGAGATGGTCAGCAATCAAGTAATTGAAACAATAGCTCCTAAGAGTAGTGCATACATTTTAATTAGATTTATTTTGAATGAGATAGTAGGGTATAAGCGAAATAAATGCCACTAGATAGAGGGTTGCTTCAGACGAAGCACTAGTGCGTTTGCAGATAGTCAGCTTCCTTTACTAAGAAGGAATTTTAAGTATCACTCGTGATACTATGAGAATCGCTTCATCATTCCATAAAAAAGTTTGTTAGCATTAAGTAGTACCAATTACTCATTGACTCATTACCTTATCCTTTAATAAAACATCTAAAAAACTAAATATCATTCATCTGTCACTTTAAAAATGAAAGAGTTCGAATAAAATTCTTTTTGATTCTAAGCCTCAGTTGGGTGCTGATGTTGATGATGGCAGTGTGAGTGGGGGGGGCGGGGGAGGGGGTGATTGCACTCAGGGGTAATGGTCTCAGAAGGTTTGGGAACCAATGTGTGTAGAAGAACTAACCACATCATTAAAAGATAAACAAAGCAGGTAACACTGATGGAGGATTTGATTTGAGAAAGAATAGCCATAACAGCTTGGCGACATATTATGAGACTTAGCAGCAAACCGGCAACTACCTTGGGGCCAGCAAATATTAACGGCAAACAGTTAACCCAACGGCTCATGAACAATAAACCTGGAAACTTGGCAAGACCTTCATGCTCCGTGAAAGAAATCGACGTGAATCTAATGAACTAATGCAGCCCCTCAACGTAGCTGGACTGAATGCAGGTACTGACGTTTTTAGAAATGATGCTGTAGTAGGTGTCGATGCCATCAGAACTGAACAGACAAGGTATTTCGGAAAGAAAGGGGGAGAATAGATCCTTCAACTCTGTAACAGCTGACCCAAAACATGTCTTATCCAGAAATTCTAGAGGAAATTACGTGTGATATCTACTCTGAGCTCAGGTAAACTAATAACAGATGCTAAAAACTGGAAACAAATATCACTATTGTGTCACTTTCGTAAAAGCTGTGAATGAATTTTGCTGAATCGATCACAGCACGCGATGGAACCAGTATTAATTCCTCAACACGCAGGCTTCAGACCAGGAAACAGCTGTACGTATCAGAGTCTTAATTCGACCCACCATCAGACGATGAGTTCTAAACGCATTGCCCCGACAGCTGTTTGTCATACTTCCAATCACCATACATTTATGAAACTCGTTGAGAATATACTCGGAAACAGTAAGTTTCGTGTAGGTTTCAAGGCAAAACACAGCTGATGTTGATGTAAACCGATTCCCATAAGGAATCGTGCTGCCCCCATCTGTTTTTAACATGATGACTTCTCTTTATTTAGGTGATTTGTCTTTGTCAACTCCCGTTAACTCCGTTGAACACCTAACAGATGCTGTTAAGTAGATGAGCATTTACGTATTACAATTACAATCAACTTCAGTCAAACTCAGCTACTATTGGGATGTGTGTTTTCAATCGTAAACACAGTGACATACTAAACTCAGTGTCTCATGCCAAGCAGTGCAGCTGGATATTATATCATATTCAAAATATTAAGATGTCACAGTTTAAAACGCCTGATTTTTCAAGCGTGATTTCCATAACAGATGGAAGAAAGTGGAAGCCACAAGGAGCCTCCTAAGGGGGAGGGGGGTTGGGTGATTTGGGTTCTAGATGTTTATTTAGCCAACTTATTTTACACATTATTTATTCTTTGTTCTACTTCACATTGATGCTTCTGATACGATTAAGGAAACATCATTTCTGATATAATGGTAGATATTCGTGTTAAAAATCATTAACGTTAGCTTGATAATGCAGTCTGAATCATGGTTCGAATAATGCAACAAATATGCTTTTGTGTATTTCTCCGTCTCAGAATAATCATCACCTGCTTATGAGTATAAAGTATGCCATAATCCTTTTAATCTTAAGTCGTCGAAGTGTCCCAGTTTGGGGCATTTTCATGGTAAGTCAGTTTATTACAGTCACAAATGAATTTATTGACACTACTAGTTTATGTTCACAAATATAAGTTTTGCAATGCGTTAGCAGTTCAAATCAAAAATGTTCTTCTTGACAATAAAGGAATGACTTCTTTGACAGCTTAAAGTTCTGGGCAAACAAAAAAAGTAAATCACTGCTTGAAGAAGTCTCATGAAAAGTTCTCTTGCAAACGAAACAGACTTTCTTCTTAGATATCAACAGTAAGCAGATAATTGAAGTCCCATCTCACGAGCAGTACAAGAAGCTCCCGCATAGGATTGGTTGGTTGGTTTGTGGGGATTAAAGGGACCAGACTGCTACGGTAATCGGTCCCTCCCGCATAGGAGTCCACGGCTGGAGCAATGGGTCCCAAGGCATTGTGGTCACACCTGGCAAGGGCGACTTCGAGTCCGGGCAGCAGCGCGGTGTGACGGTCTTCTAATACCTCTATTGGCGAAGACGGAACTGCCTGCTGCTCGCAGGGCGAGGGCAATTATATCCGCATAGCAGATGACTACCAGATGGCTATCGGTCTAGAGATGTGGGCTGAGAAAAATGGCGCGGTGGATGTGGCGTCCTCTAATGTTTTTGCACGCACCCTCTGAGCTACCCTGCTTCCTGCAAGTCAGATGAAGTTCAGTTGAATTCGGCAGGGGTGCCTGTGGAGCTGGAGCGATTACCCACATAACGGGTAGGCGGCTTTGCTGGAGATCTCGGAGACATGACTGTCATCATCCGTGTTACTTGTAACAGTAAAATATTTTTGGTAAACCGAATCATTCATTGTTTCCTATTATATCTAAGGCAAAGAAATATTCCTTTTCTTTTTTGAGAGGTTTTTAATCCTGTTCCACTATCAGTATTTTTTAGCTTCTCATGTACTAGATACACAAAAGCATCCGGAAACTTGATAGATTTTGACAAGAGAATATTACTAAGAGAATTCTTTTTCATTGGGGAAAGAGTATCATTACGTACATTCACTTGCGTCATTACTAAACAAAACAAATAAGAAATGGCAGTTATTGTACGAAGGACCACTTGAGGTAATTAGGATACCAAATCCAGGACATATCGGCCGGCCGTTGTGGCCGAGCGGTTCTAGGCGCTTCAGTCTGGAACCGAGCGACCGCTACGGTCGCAGGTTCGAATCCTGCCTCGGGCCTGGATGTGTGTGATGTCCTTAGGTTAGTTAGGTTTAGGTAGTTCTAAGTCCTAGGGGACTGATGACCTCAGATGTTAAGTCCCATAGTGCTCAGAGCCATTTGAACCATTTTTGAACCAAGACATATCTATTAGGAGATCCTGAAACAAGAAAAATAAAGGGATTATATTCCCATCATGATTTAAAAAAGTTTCATTCCTGAAAGAACGAATGAATGGCAGAGAAATAAAATAATTTTAAGTAAGAATAATATAAGCAATTTTTTTCTAATTTCAGGTAAGCATATGATGATTCAACATAAATGCATAAGAGATGATTCATAGTGATTATGCGAAGATATATGTTGGTTTCAGTCATAAAGACAGAAAATCAGTCTTAAAATGTTGATATGGAAAAGTAAGAAAATGAAATCATGAAAGCATAAGTGTTATAAAGGAAAAAGGTGAACCGATTATAGTGATGTAATTGAGACACATTTCCTGTCTTCATGATATTTCGTTACAGTGTGAACACTATGTGTGGCACTATTGTCTTATGACATGGTTCAGCGTATTTTTCAATGAAGTCTCTCCTAATTACCAAACAATAGTAATTTTTTACTGTGTTTTGTAGTCTTACAATGAAAATGTAATGAGTTTTAGCAATGTTTATTAATACAATTAATAAATATGTACCTAGCGAAGAGGTGCAGTGGTTAGCACACTGGACTCGCATTCGGGAGGACGACGGTTCAATCCCGCGTCCGGCCATTCTGATTCAGGTTTTCCGTGATTTCCCTAAATTGCTCCAGGCAAATGCCGGGATGGTCTATCTGAAAAGGCACGGCCGACTTCCTTCCCCACCCTTCCCTAATCCGATGAGACCGATGACCTCGTTTATTGGTCTCTTCCACCAAATCAACCAATAAATACATTACAGTTCATAGTGACCAGTGTTTGTGTGGCAGGCATTTTATTTTACCGTCTTTGTACCATGGATCTCTCTTTTTATATTTTTTACCAATGTATACGTAGTATAAAATTATTAGATAATCACAATTTATGTTCCATAACACATTTGTATTCTATTGTAAGCTTGATGAATTTGTCGAATTGTAGTGGGCAATGAAGACCGTGCCAATGAGACAACCAACAAAATTATTCCATAAATTTATATCTGGTAGATATCTGGGGTCTCATCCTCTGATAGATACGGACTGTTGAAGACTACGTACGCTTGTTATAATACACTACATGAAATCAGTGGAAGGAATAACTCGTGGGTTGCAATATGTTACCAGTAGTTTCGAGTACTAACACCGCCACCAGTCGAACTGCGCAGCTTCAGAGGTGTCGAAATAGTCCTGATACATTTCCTACATTTCATATGCCATCCAGTGACTGTTCTTCGTTCGAAGTAACCGGGCCCTCCTGACCGACCCATCTGGCTGTCACTACTCTTCCACTGACAATACAACTTTCTTCGTCTCCTGTTACATTGATAGGTCCGCCTGTCCTGACATCTAACGGTTAGTTCCGCATTACGCACAACTGTCCGTTCACCTTTCATCAAATAGTGTATATTCAAAAAATGGTTCAAATGGCTCTGAGCACTATGGGACTCAACATCTTAGGTCATAAGTCCCCTAGAACTTAGAACTACTTAAACCTAACTAACCTAGGGACATCACACACCCATGCCCGAGGCAGGATTCGAACCTGCGACCGTAGCAGTCCCGCGGTTCCGGACTGCAGCGCCAGAACCGCTAGACCACCGCGGCCGGCGTGTATATTCAGCAATATATCTTCGAACAAGCGTTTCGACACTTTTTTGTAAATGATAAACTTCAGTTTAGGAAAATATCGGTTAATATACCTGATACACTATTACCCATGGCTGCTCCCTCTGCTTGGGTATAAATTTTGTTGTTAAGTTCGAAATAATTTTGTGATAGTGCTGTTTCCTAAAAATTTATAATTTCAAGTGTTCCTGACATGGGTATTTTGCTATATTGTAACAGGCTGTACTTTATTATTTGGATTCGTTCTTGCACTGGTACGTTGGTGTATAAATTAGTGACAGCAACTGAAATAAATTTTCCATTAGGTGGTAATTGTATCTCAGTTACAGCTTTTGTTAGATTACGCGAATTTTTGGTCATGTACTTTTTGTTGAAACTATAAAGTTTTATTATTAGTGCGTTAACTTTTTTATTATCAAATATGCTGGGCTATTAATGCAATGAATTATGGGCCGAATCGGAACCGTCGGTTTATTTGTCTTTGGTCGCGTTCGTAATTTTGGTGTAGTTGGATTCATTACTATGTATGTTCGTTTTTCACGTTTGGTGAGAATTTTATTACAATTCTTGATGGCTTTCTTTATTTTAGCTGCAAATCTGTTCGTAGGGTTGTGAAACTATTGTGTGATATTTTTAGATTCAAATAATGACATGACCTTATCTAAACAAGGTGCCTCACGGAAATATGCAAGTATTTTAAAGTGTTATCCTACAAGTAAAACTAAAGAAAAAAATGAATATATATTGAACCGTTAATGTTTAGTTACAGAGCTACACGTAATACAAGATTTTGCCTGAAATTTAGCAATTTCACTAATATGAAACCATCGCAGAGCTCCACGAGGTTAAAGTAAAGCACGATTTCCATTTATTTTGTTGCTATCGATCTGGTGAATCTAATAGAGCTTGTCCCAGACGTGTATCTGCAATTGTTTTCCAGGACACCCAGAGAAGCAATGATTATTATAGAAGTAAATTTGTTTACTTTCCATTAAGAACGGAGAAACGTTTATGTCACTGTTGGTAATCGTTGGTGAATTGTTTCAGTCGTTTCATTACCTTGAAACAAGCTAATTTTCTGTATTATGAAATTGCGTGTGCACTGTACAACTTCCTTAACACTGAGCTTTGTTTTATCCAGTTTAATATGAATTCATGTATGCTATCGTAAAAACAAATTAACAAAATAAATGGAAAGTGTACATTACTTTCACCTCGTACAGTTTCGTGATGGATTCATATTTGCGAAGTTCCTGAATTTCAGGCAAAATCTTTCATTAGCCGTAACTCGGTAACTAAAGTTTGCGGACGTAGGTTTGTATGAACTTTTTTCCTTTAGTTTTATTTGTAGAATAACATATTAAAATATTTACATATCTTCTTGAATCAATCGGTATAGTTGCTTTTGTTAAGTGTGCGCACGATAGTCTCTTTATCAACTTTTAATGCTACAGCATCATTTAATAGCAGATTATGGCTTGTATTATTCAGAATTTTATGTGATGTTTTGGGCTGGTATTTGTATGAAGACTGTTTGCAAAGTGCCTTTTTTATAATGTTTGTTACATTAACAGTAATTTCATTCTGTTTCCTATATGACAGATTCACTACAACTACTGCAACTTTAGCAGTGGCTACTAAGTGCTATACATAATTTTCTGTACTGCTGTGGCTACGTTGTATTTCACAGCTTTTTTGACATGATTTGTTTCGTGATGTGTAAATTCTATACTTGTGAAATTTTCTAAACTTGGGTGAAACTAGAAATCAGATTTATATTCATATGTAGGTTTCCGTATATGATGTTGAACGCGTAAAAGTTTTGCGAATTCCTTGTTCTGGGCACGGCGACTATGTCTGCTTGTGATCCATACACATCTATATACAAAATGTGCAGTATTATCAAAACTCAAAGGTGTTACACCGGTACTTAACTTTAACTGTGCCGCATAGAGTGCTTGATTCACAGTTTCTTTACGATGTGATTTGTTCTGTATTTCTTGTCTTATTCACTATCTTGCATCATAGTTCTTGATTTGAGGCGCAAGATCTGATCTTTCAGTCACTTTTATGTAGGCATTTGTAGGACTTACATTATATCGAAGACAATGCTCATTATATTTGATGAATTCAAATATCTTCACCAATTTGACATTAAAACGAATAAAACGCAGAATGTTTCCTTTATTTCATGAGACGATATCATCAACAGTTTCTCTTCTTTAGGGTCAGCAGCATTATTTATCTTTGATAACGACGTCATTATTTGAATAGATACACCATTTTCGCCATTGTCAAGTAAGTGCGAATACAATTTTGACGAGAAAGTGTATAAGTCTGTATGTCATTTATATTAAAGTGACTACGTTGTACTCACCTCTAGAGTGATGTGGCATCCATATTATACCGTTACTGAACTGTCTTACAACTGCCACTGTTTTAATAAGGTAGTAAATGACGCAATATGCGGCCACTTTCTACTTACACACATTGCACTCATTGTTTTATTGCATTTCAGTATGGTTTGTTTTTTTATCTCTCTTTTGAAGAGTTTATGTTGTATATCTGTTTCTCCTAGGTGGGACATTTCACAGTTCCAATTCTCCCGTTTCAGTAGCCTAACTCCGATATTTTTCTGTGTGTCCCAGCATTCGGCTTCCACTGCAGTCAATTTTGGCCGTCTCTCAGCGACCGCCCATTTCTTTACTCCACGATGCCCCAACGCAGACTTTAATTTCCTGCTGTCACGGTCAGATTGTAATGGTATCACGCCCCATGGTGGATAATTGATTCTCCGCTCACTAACTAAGATCGTCGGCAGGCTTAAACAGTGTGCGTACCACTTGTCGCTACTTTTCAGCTGTCTCCCTCCAGCAGCTAACGAGTTATTCAGGCAGCTAACACTACACCTGATTGATCTCAAGTTGTAACAGACCACACGAATGTGTACTTTCTAGAATAAGAGACTGCACAATAAGACTGGAAGGCCAAGAACAAAGAGAACGGATCAAAAAGAATGTAAGAAAGGGATGTAGTCTTTCGCTCCTACTGTTCAATCTGCACAGTAGGGGCGAAAGAGTACATCCCAACGAAGAAGCAAAGAGGGAAATAAAAAACAGGTTCAAGGGTGGTATTAGAATGCAGAACACAAGTGAAGAACAGTTACAGGGTATGTTGAATGGAATAAACAGTTTAATGAGTACAGAATACTGATTGAAAATAAATTGGGGATCGCGTAGCAAACGGGACAAGGAAATTCTGCTATCAAGGTATCATAATAACTCGTGATGTACGGAGCAAGGACATTAAAATCAGACTGGCGCCGGAAAACATGCTTTCCTGGGCAAAAGAAGTCTACTAGTATCACAATCCTTAATATGAGGAAAAACTTCGTTAAAGATTTGGAGCAAAGTGCAAGTGCTACTCTGAGATTAAACGTTTGCAACAGAAGAGGAATTCATGGTGGGCCGCAGCAACTAGCTACCAGACAGATGAAAAAAAAATCGTTTGCAGGCCATCTGCACGTATGGCAAGTTGTTGCTGATAAATATTTTGGTTTGCAAAACTAGTGCTTGGAACAAGATTTTTGCAAACGAACAGCAGAGAAGAGATTTACTACAAAAGTTCCTCTCCCTTCCCAAAAATAATAGTCTTTCATTCCTCACGAAAAGTCCTTTGTCCTCAGACCGCAAAAACCACAGTACAACAGAAATTCCGCGACAAACCGTCTCGCTTTCTTACGCACAGAGAAAGCAGCGCGCCAAGCTGACAGAAAGTGACATTTCTGAGTACGGTATCGGATGAGTGCCTGTTCTGTCGTTTATATCGATTCATAACATATCTTTTACAATAGGGAACCATTGTAGTACCATAAAATCGACAGTAACTGAAAAATGACACCACATTTTTCATTCTTTAATTTACTAAGGATCACGGGAGGCATGAAACGGTAGATTACAGGGAAGTTTATGTATGATTCTCTTGTGACGTACAGAACCTCCTGAAGAGTGTTGTTTTCCTTTAACAATAAAAAACTGCCAAAAAACACTATACGACCGAACCTTTTGCAAAAAGATGTCGTTTATGTACCCAACAACGAGACATTTGGTTCGCTGCACTTCCAGCCAAATGAGTGGATGTGGAACGTAGGAAACCTGTACGTAATGTAATACCTGCAGTATTTAACATACCGAATAAGCCACCACACCTGTACCTGAAGCGTAAACCGCAGAGACGTCATAATAAAACTCAAAAAGCAATAAAATAGTTTATCAACAGAGAAGAAACCATTTCCACAACTCTTGCTACATCTGTCACAACTGGCAATAATCTTCAGCATAATCGCTTTTGAAGCAGAATAACATTTACAAAAATATTCGTGCGTCAGAAAGTCGAGTAAAGTGTAAAAATGGAAAATCAGTGGACTCCCATCAAATATTTTACGTGTCAAGGAACGTGCCTGTGATAATAAGAACAAAGAACAACAGAAAGGTATGCACCTCACGCATGGGATACGTATTTATGTTTGCGTGCTGTCAGCGGAGTAAGCTGAAATTATGACCATATTCGAAAGTACACTCCTGGAAATGGAAAAAAGAACACATTGACACCGGTGTGTCAGACCCACCATACTTGCTCCGGACACTGCGAGAGGGCTGTACAAGCAATGATCACACGCACGGCACAGCGGACACACCAGGAACCGCGGTGTTGGCCGTCGAATGGCGCTAGCTGCGCAGCATTTGTGCACCGCCGCCGTCAGTGTCAGCCAGTTTGCCGTGGCATACGGAGCTCCATCGCAGTCTTTAACACTGGTAGCATGCCGCGACAGCGTGGACGTGAACCGTATGTGCAGTTGACGGACTTTGAGAGAGGGCGTATAGTGGGCATGCGGGAGGCCGGGTGGACGTACCGCCGAATTGCTCAACACGTGGGGCGTGAGGTCTCCACAGTACATCGATGTTGTCGCCAGTGGTCGGCGGAAGGTGCACGTGCCCGTCGACCTGGGACCGGACCGCAGCGACGCACGTATGCACGCCAAGACCGTAGGATCCTACGCAGTGCCGTAGGGGACCGCACCGCCACTTCCCAGCTAATTAGGGACACTGTTGCTCCTGGGGTATCGGCGAGGACCATTCGCAACCGTCTCCATGAAGCTGGGCTACGGTCCCGCACACCGTTAGGCCGTCTTCCGCTCACTCCCCAACATCGTGCAGCCCGCCTCCAGTGGTGTCGCGACAGGCGTGAATGGAGGGACGAATGGAGACGTGTCGTCTTCAGCGATGAGAGTCGCTTCTGCCTTGGTGCCAATGATGGTCGTATGCGTGTTTGGCGCCGTGCAGGTGAGCGCCACAATCAGGACTGCATACGACCGAGGCACACAGGGCCAACAACCGGCATCATGGTGTGGGGAGCGATCTCCTACACTGGCCGTACACCACTGGTGATCGTCGAGGGGACACTGAATAGTGCACGGTACATCCAAACCGTCATCGAACCCATCGTTCTACCATTCCTACACCGGCAAGGGAACTTGCTGTTCCAACAGGACAATGCACGTCCGCATGTATCCCGCGCCACCCAACGTGCTCCAGGAGGTGTAAGTCAACTACCCTGGCCAGCAAGATCTCCGGATCTGTCCCCCATTGAGCATGTTTGGGACTGGATGAAGCGTCGTCTCACGCGGTCTGCACGTCCAGCACGAACGCTGGTCCAAGTGAGGCGCCAGGTGGAAATGGCATGGCAAGCCGTTCCATAGGACTACATCCAGCATCTCTACGATCGTCTCCATGGGAGAATAGCAGCCTGCATTGCTGCGAAAGGTGGATATACACTGTACTAGTGCCGACATTGTGCAAGCTCTGTTGCCTGTGTCTATGTGCCTGTGGTTCTGTCAGTGTGATCATGTGATGTATCTGACCCCAGGAATGTGTCAATAAAGTTTCCCCTTCCTGGGACAAAGAATTCACGGTGTTCTTATTTCAATTTCCAGGAGTGTATTTCTTCATGAATAACTTGTAGCTTACGTCATTCAATCAGTGAAAATTGACTGTATTACATTTATTTCATGACAATTTTTTAATGCTTGGGACTCAAATATAGAACAATTATTTCCTTAATTAAGGAGGAAATCAAATACAACAGACTTTATCCTTACGGCACGGGTCACTGTGTATTTTCTAGCCGCTTCAAATGCTATTGTCGCTCCAGTTACCAAATGGTAACAACTTTCATACCAAAGTGTGTGGCGACTGTATGTTTTACTCACTTCCACCGAAAAATTAAAAGGAACTAGTATTTTTACGTAATAGATATGTACGTCGGGGCTAAATATGACCTGACAGTGTCATCGTCGTCTCACACACGAGTCACATACTGCCTTAAGTTCCTTACTGTTGTTTTCCTGGGGAACTAGTGTTGTGTAGTACAAGTTAAAACAATCCAGGTATAAAGATACCACTAAATACCGTTTCTTAACGACGCACGTGGTTCCTCATTTGATCTTTATATATTTGCACTCAAAAATGCATCGTAATGTCACTTAAGCCGAAACGTAGTCAATGAAAAGTAAGAAACTTTTTTGTGGTTTATACGTAAGGTGCGTACCTTAACAGCTATGAACACTTGCTTTGTAGAGGAGATGTGTTTCACATTAGCCAAGATGAACGAATGGCCATAGCTCCTCAGGTATGCAATTTAGAGCCCACGTTTATTGGATATTTTTTCTCGTTTTTGTCCACACTACTACCACTGAAAGTTACCAGCTCTACACTCTTCTTAACACAAGAACCTGTACATATAATCAAGTATCAGAGGTATCAGAACGGTTTTCGTTTATAACTTTCGACTCGTTCGTTACCGGTACAGGGATCCTTACTTCAAATTAATACATTTATCGTTCTCCATCATCCTAGAAAGCCTGTAACATCACCACGGGTTCACCCCGTGTATACGTTCATTTACAGACGCCCGCACATATAACTTTGACTCTCTGTAGCCTCGTTGGATGACGTTTCCGGACATGAGTTCCTATTCAAAATACGATATACTCACTCCCCTCTACAAACCCTAGAAGTCTGCAACGGGAATTTTCGACCATCATGTAGAATATAACACGGAGATTCTGATGTGCACTTGCAGCTATTGGGATAGTATTATAAAGGAAGCTGTTGAAATTAAACTATCATGTAACCTTAGAAACAGGGATGGTGCTTTTTGTTTAAATTGTGCATAGAATTCTGCTCACTCACTTGTCAAAGAGCAGAGGATCAGAGTTCATGCTACCTGACCCGTTGATTATTAATGTTCTATTGATAACTTCTGATGTCGGCCGTCTTTGGTTCGTGATGAGCGAAGTGTGTGTGTGTGTGTGTGTTTGTGTGTGTATGTGTGTGTGTTATCTTTACGGAGTTTCCGTGAAAACCGAGGTTTTAAATTCGCTTGCACAGCGCATACTTGCTGCAGTTTTGTCTTGAAACTGGTTCGGTGCTCTCTTGTCGAAATATCGGCGGTTCTACGTTTTATTGAAGAAGATGTCGGTCGCTGAAGCCTATGCTGGCACAGAGAGCGGACACTACATTCACTTGTACAATTTCGCCTGCTTGATATTCTGCGAAGCGTAGTTCAGTGTGAGTGCAGCAAGTTCCATAAATAGGACCCTAATGAATCTGCATTCCGTGGGATAAATTCAGCGTCAGGTGTGTGCTCCAAGTCCTATAAATGAGGTTCCTCTGAATGTATGTTGCGTAGGATAAACTCAAAGTCTCGACCTAGTTTGTGACTGCGGCTAACCAGCAGCTAATTTGGAGTTTCCTACAACCGCACTCTCTCTTGACTCCCCCAGGCACAAAAGTAGACGGCGATGAGCAAATTTAGGCTGACCGGTTAAATAGCAAGCTATCTCATTAGTCCATATAAAGCGAACGAACTTCCACGTTACGTATTCCGATACATGTTTCACTGAGAAACAGAGGTAAGTCTAACTTTATCACGGCTCAGTCCTTTCTCGTGAAAAATTACGCGATGTATTTTCTCAAAGTACTACTACATTCTTCTGAGAATTAAATATTTAACTATGTTAGAAAGAATGTTTACTGAAAGAACGACTTGCTAACCTCCGACTAAATTGAGAACAATATCCGCAGTTGCTGTCGTTTGTACGAGTACACTGTGATTTTACTTTAGATTCTCAGTTGATGTACAGTTTCGGCTGCGAAGCCATTCTGAAATTATTGAAATTGTGTCACGTCCCAGATATTATTAAAAGCAGGAGTCACATATATACATAACAAAGGCACTGTTCGGAATATAATCTTTATAAAAATGTTTAGTAAAAGTGAGGTATACGTACGGAGTGTCAATTTCTGACAGCCATATAAGGAATACACAAGATAAACTGGAAAATAATCATGAGTAACCTTTAGTATAAAACATCGCTAATCAGCAAAAAATGGTTCAAATGGCTCAAACGTTACGAGACTTAACATCGGAGGTCATCAGTCCCTAGACTTAGAACTACTTAAACCTAACTAGCGTAAGGACATTACACACACCCATGCCCGAGGCAGGATTCGAACCTGCGACCGTAGCAGTAGTGCGGTTCCGGACTGAAGCTCCTAGAACCGCATCTGTGTCATTTACTATGTACTGCTAAACTGTCAGATATGGAGTCTATCTTATTGTAGCTTATAGTTTCTCCTGTTTGTAAGCTGCATGTAGTGCGCTTGATACTTCATCTTCAATGTAGTTTATAGCGTTCGAGTCATCTCTGACGCCCCAGGGTGAGGAAACAACTAATTGGCATGGGAAAAGAGCAGGCCATTTATCATGAGTTATTTGTTACTTCACAAAACAACAATTTTTATTGCACTGGTGCCCAAAATACTAATAAAATATAAATGATTCATGTAATTATTCCTAAATTCCTTCAACTCAATCACTTGATGATTAATTAGTTAATTTAAACAAATAAAATGTATCAATTTGGAAAGGACTAACAATCAAGTTGTGCAACCAAACACACACATCAGAAAAAGCTTTGCATCACCTCCGAGAGTTCCGGAAGCTGAACAGAAAATTGGAATAGAGATTTACATAAACGTCATTTCCGCCCTTTCTATTGCTCATGAAAACGACACATTGCATGTTGTACGACCATACAGCGAGACCTACAGAGGTGGTGGTCCAGATTGCTGTACACGCCTGTACCTCTAATACCCAGTAGCACGTCCTTTTGCATTCATACATGCCTGTATTCGTCGTGGCATACTATCCACAAATTCATCAAGGCACTGTTGGTCCAAATTGTCCCACTCCTCAACGGCGTTTAATCGCAGATCCCTCAGAGCGGTTGGTGCGTCACGTTGTTCACAATCTATCGCAGGCATGTTCCATGTGGTTCATGTCTGGAGAACACGCTGGACACTCTAGTCGAGCGATGCCGCTATCCTGAAGGAAATCATTCACAAGACGGTGGCGCGAATTGTCGTCCGTGAAGACGAATGCCTCTCTAATATGCTGCCGGCATGGTTGCCCTGTCGGTCGGAGGATGGCATTCACGTATCGTACAGCTGTTATGGTGCCTTCCATGACCACCAGTGCCGTACGCCGGCCACACATAATGCCACCCCAAAACAACAGAGATCCTCCTCTTTGCTGCACTCGCTGGACAGTGTGTGAAAGGCGTTCAGCCTGACCGGGTTACCTCCAAACACGTCTCCGACGATTGTCTGGTTGAAGGCATATGGGACACTCATTGGTGAAGAGAATGTGACGACAATCCTGAGCGGTCCATTCTGCATATTGTTGGGCCTATCTGTACCGCGATGCATGGTGTCGTGGTTGCAAAGATGGACCTCGCCGCAGACATCTGGAGTGAAGTTGCACATCATGCAGCGTATTGCGTACAGTTTGAGTCGTAACACGACGTCCTGTGGCTGCACGAAAAGCATTATTCAACATGGTGGCTTTGCTGTCAGGGTTCCTAGGTAGGTAGCGGTTATCTACTGCAGTAGCAGCCCTTGGGCGGCCTGAGCGAGGCATCTCATCGACACTCCTGTCTCTCTGTATCTCCTCCATGTCAGAACAACATCGCTTTGGCTCACTCCGAGACGCCTGGACACTTCCCTTGTTGAGAACCCTTTCTGGCACAAAGTAACAATGCGGACGCGATCGAACCATGGTACTGACCTTCTAGGCATGGTTAAACTACAGACAACACGAGTCGTATACCTCCTCCCTGGTGGAATAACTGGAACTGATCGGCTGTCGGTCCCCATCCGTCTAACAGGCGCTGCTCATGCATGGTTGTTTACATTTCTGGGCTGGTTTAGTGACATCTCTGAACAATCAAAGGGACTGTGTCTCTAATACAACATCCACAGTCAACGTCTATCTTCAGTTGTTCTGGGAACCGGGACGACTGCAAAACACATTTTGATGTGTGTATATCTCGAACATGCACTTTGCGCTGGGTAAGCAATGACAACAGTTATGCTAAACGTTACAATTCCAACATTTGGCTGGCTAAACGGGTGCTTAACATTAATGAATATAACTTACAAAAAGTGTAACAGTATACAATTACACAAATTTGATATCAACATATCCAGTACTTAATCAATCAGAGAAGCCCCTTGGGCATATTCAAGGCACTGACACAAAAAGAAATAAAATACCGTTTAACTAATTGAGCATTACACCAATATTAAAACTATTACGTTAAAATCCAAACTTCAAACGGGGAACACATGGAAGGGGTAACTACGTCAGTCCAAAACTGAATGAGATGGTTTAGAATAATGAGCAGTTCTAGTTAAATAACGCCCGATTGCAACGAGATACAAACTTAACTTATGAGGGATGCCGCAGCAAGCCAGTAGGCCACACCGCCCGAGCGCACGTACACAGCCGACGCCGACCGACTACGCCCGATCAACCGGTGGGTAACCGATAACACCCATGTGCAGCGCCTCCAAACGTTTCGAACAGCTCGGAAGACCGAGAGCCAACAAACATATAATTCATATATAATAATCACACGACATATAAATAAGTTCAGATCAAGACACGAAACTCAGTGTCAGTATGTCCCCAAGCCCCAACAAAACTTTACGTGTAACAACAAGAACTATACAATAACAATTACTAAAAGGATGAACTGGTTAATGTAATAACCAGGAAGGCAGACGGTACTCAGACACATTAACTTAAGTAGTTTAAAAGATAACAGGCAAATCTTGAGGGCTAAGAGTCAAACAACTTCAATAGTAATTATATTTAAAACAATAAATATTAATTTTCTAGAAAGGGGCAAAATATTACCAGACTTGTGGAATTTAATTACCAAAATGAGTGAAGATTCACTAGGCTGCTAGCATTTGTAAGCAGTTTTATAATCGCTACAACTGTCAGCGAAGAACAGCTTCCTACACAAATAAGACTCAATTTCGATCTCAATGGTCCTACACACGTGGCGGCCTCGAACATATGATAATTAATATCAGGAGCAACTGGTAAAACAAGGAGACAGTCAACAAACTGCTCCAAGGAAATACAACCAAAGATTCAACTAACAGGCGACTGAAGCGCCACCCGGCGGTTAGACAGAGACGGATCTCCCCATGAGGCAAAGATGTAAAAACATAGAACGAGACAACAAGGGTAGTCTTACTGGTCTGTGTCGTAGTCTTACATGTCCTAGGGCTTCGCAAACGACCGCTACGTGCTCAGGTGTGCCACTCTCATCACAAGCACAAGTGTTGCACCAGTGATGCAGCTAGCAAAATTACTGTGCGGGTGTTAAATACAAAGCGATACAATGATCGAGCAGCCCCTCATAAGCCATTTACACTCATGTTCACGCGTTGAGCAACTAGAGACAGGATGTTCATATTCACAGGACACGTAAATTAGCATGTTCTGCAGAGACGATCAGCATTTGAACCATAGCCTCCCCGTGAATTCATTGTCAACATCAGTACCGCGGCGCAACACCACCTACCGGTAAAATGTGTCTGTGGCTCTCGTTGTCGCTATAAACCGAAGGTAATGGATCAGTGTGACTCGAACAGACGTGCAGGACACCTCTCATACGTAAGCGTTAACCATATTGGCAAATCGTTAAGTTGAAAGACGGAGCATTATTGGCATGAGAATAAGCGATGCAGTCATCCGTGAAACTAATGTTCGTGTGGGACAAAGTGTTTCGGCAGTGCAACTGGTATGTTCAGAATGGTTGAGGCAGGGCCGCAGAACACGACGAGATTGGTCAGGTCGCACCGTCCAGACCACCCACCGAGAAGATCAACGCAGCATCCGAATGGCATTGCGGGACCGATCTGCTCGGCTTTGGAGAAACACATCGTACACGATCAGGGGTGAAAAAATGTTCAAATGTGTGTGAAATCTTATGGGACTTAACTGTTAAGGTCATCAGTCCCTAAGCTTACACACTACTTGACCTAAATTATCCTAAGGACAAACACACACACCCATGCCCGAGGGAGGACTCGAACCTCCGCCGGGAGTAGCCACACAGTCCATGACTGCAGCGCCGAGACCGCTCGGCTAATCCCGCGCGGCATCAGGGGTGAGAGCTCTCTCAATTTATTACGGCACGGGTAACATGTGCGTCGTTCACTTCTCCGCCTACCTTTGATTAATGTGCAGAAACGGCAATGGTGCGTGGAATGACATCACTGGGGACAGGAATGGCATCAGATAGTGTTTTCGGAAGAATCCAAGTTCTGTTTATTTGAAAGTGATGGCCGCATTTTGGTTCGCCACAGGTAGGGGAAGCGGTGTCACAGTGATCGGGTGCACACAAGACATACAACGCCAGCTCGAGGCCTTGTGGTGTGGGGTGCTATTGGGAACAACCACAAATCACAGTTGGTGAATGTGCAGGGCACTGTGACCATTGTGAGCTATGTGAATGACATCGTGCGACCCACAGCCATAACCTTTCTGTATAACACCCCAGACGCCATTTTCCAGCAAGACAACGCACGACCATATCTTGCAGCACGAACATCCGCCTTCTGGGTGTCAAAGGATGTCAGCCTTTTGCCCTTGGTCACCAGATAACCACATTTATTTCAATATTTGATGTATAATGTATAGCTAAAAATAGTCCAGTTACAATTTGAATTACCAAGCATATTGTCGCGAAACGAAAATGTTTCGAACACACATTTTCACCCATTCCCGATCATATATACCAACGCCCGTCAGCAGCTGAACGTATTGACATATAATTCTAAAATCGTTCTAGATGGCTGCAGGTTATGAATGGTGCCTGTTCTTTCGGACATGTCCGAACATATCCGTATAAGTGTATATTCTGTTTGGTGTCCTCCCCCGTGGTTTAACGATCAACTCTGAAGTGTACTGTGCTACTCTCAATTAAACTGTGAAACGGCTTCACTGTATTCGGCTCCACAAAAATACAAACGAACTTCTGCTTCTCCGTGCAAGGCCTGCCACAATTCAGCGCACCCGAGAGGAGCTCACGTCACCGAACTATCGTCCTCATCCACCCTACGTCCCGAATGTCGCACCTTCCGGCTTCCGTCCGTGATGCACTCCGCGGTAAGGATGTACGTGCATGGGGAGGTTACTGATACAGCAAGTCGTTGGTTCCGACGTTGACCAGCAGAGTGGCACCGTGCGGATATACAGGCCCCCCAGTAGGATGGCGTGAGGACGTTGTACTGAACGGACATTATATTAAAAAACAGCGTTGTGTATCCAAACGAGTAGGGAACAGAATGGTGTGGTGGAATCCTAAGTAGAACCAATTTCCTTTCAAAAAAGGGTTGCGTTGCTTATTGAACGCCCAACGCAGGAAAGTTTGGAAGATGTTTCTTTCAAATTGTTTAAGGAAATTGCCAGTGTCATTGTATTAAACATCTTTCAGAGAGCATGTCTTTATAAATATACAGTGCTCAGTAACGCAAATTTTACTACAGTTTTTTGCTACCAGTATAGAAGGAATATACATCTGACCTGTATTTTTTGCTATACCCTTTTATTTGTCACAGCCAGATTCTCTGGTTCCATCCTACTAAAGGATCCCAACGTAGACATAAATGGGCTGTGGTGGTTTTACTGTTGCAGATGGTGAAGCGGTAGTGTTTAGTGTATTTCCTGGGTTTTTTTCTGTGTCGTGGAGAACGTGTCAGTCACTGCGTCAACGCAAATTGGTCGAACGCCTGTTGTTAAATTACATTGTTTCCCTAAGCTTGAGCCTACTTAACGGACTGTTACTTAAGTTTCACAAGGCGCCGAGACGTGTTTTCCGCTACAAACAAGTAATTACAGAGTATCGATAATCTTACTGTTTCGTTACACTCTCACTTAGTTCGAGGCAGTAAGCACTCGCAGACTCCTACGCTATTCCCTAACAGCGTAAAAACAAGAGATCTCCTCCCTTCTGTAATTTAATATACGTGCTTTGTTATCTTATCATCTATATCATTTAAGATTTCTTGATGTTTTCCGCGTTGGACACACGTGGCACCGTCTTCGCTTGGTGTATAATCTGCAGGCCATAGGGAGAGTTTATCCCGTAATTAGTAAAAAGAGGTGATGGTTGTGGCGAAAATGCATCATTGAGGTGAATCAAACAATCGATACGAATTCGAATTTTGATGCGATGACAGGAGCTGTCCCCACGATTTCTTTTTCATTTATTTCTCTAGTTAATAGCATATCGGTACCAAACCGAGACATTTATCCACTGCTATATTACACACGTCATTCAGCTGCATTAAAATATACGAATGCTAGTGCGACCGGCAACCATCGAGTCATATCTAGAGACTACTTCTGAAGCGAAAAACGTGGCGAGAATGTTGAAGAAATGGCGTCGGAGGCAAGTCTTTTGGACCTTGTGATTGATTAAGACAGAGCTGTGGTCGTGGGAGGCACCATGGAGCCAAGTCTTTCGGATCTTCTGGTAGGTTAAGACAGAGATGGAAAGGGATACACCATCGAGGTGTACATGGGCAGACCTGGAAAAGAAGGGGAAGCCAGATTTTTGAAGAAAATTAATATATGCAGATGGCAATCATAACCGCAGACCTAGGCTGCCATTGTGAGAGATGAATCTCCATATCTGGAATGGGGAGAGGCTAGTTTTAATGCTGCGGGGTAGCAGCAGGTGTGTAAGACATAAACGACCAACTGGTGTTCGTGGAGAACCCGCAACACTGGAAACCCTGCCCCCACTAGGTGGTTGATCATGGGGTTAGTCCAAACAGCCATCATCTGTAACACCGAAAGTAATGCCAAGCCATATGTAAGACACCAGTAACGTAGATGTGAGTGAAACAATGCTTTGTAGAGCCATAGCAGAATAGAGTGGTCGATGGCCCAGTTGATCCTGCTGGGCCACTGAAGAGCATGAGGTACGACCAATACGTCCGCCATAGTTGATTATCATAGGAAAGCCCTGCCAACTGGGCATCAAAGGCCAGTTGTGAGAAATGAGGAGAGTCCATTACATTGAGGGATTGCCCATAAGGTACAGGTTCAGATGGAGATGCAGTGTACGGCGACGACAGAAATGCATAAAGCAGGTCTTGGCAGTTGAAACTGAAGCCTCGAGTGAGAGGCCAAGATTGCACTCAGTGCATTGCTTCCCGTGATTTAAGTTCACCAATGCCTACCATAGATCAGAAAAAGCAATGCAAAAGAGATAATCACAGAAAGAGGGTGATAAAGTAGATTCCACAGCTGTCACCAGACCAAAGATATTCACAAAAAACAGAACACAGAAGATTTCAACAAGTTGTTGACGTCAGACAAAAGCAATTTGAGTAGTAGACTTCAGGCTGTCCAACTTATCTGCAGTAGAGCTGCCCTGGCGAAAACCACGCTAGGTCGAAATAAAAAGGTTTCGGGAATCAAGAAGTGAGTACGTCCAAGTAATTTGCAGAGGACATTGGGTAAAATGATTAGACAATAGCTGTTCATAATTGGAATAACAATACTTTCTCGCCCCGAGAAGGGAGATTCCCCTCGTTCCAGAGACAGTGATAGGGATCACTAATAAGTGTTGAAGCATTTGGTTGTACACTCATTCCGGTATAAGAGCCATGTTGGAACAGAAAACAAGCCATTGGTCAATTCCCACACACTAAGTGGAGAGTAATAAATCTCCAATCGACAGGGAGCAAAAGATGAAAGGAATCGTTCCAGATAGTGTTTGAAAAGATGGAACCCAGGCAGATTGTCGACCAATGCTGAGGTCTGGGCAAAATGCTGAGCAAATTGCTTAGCGATAGAGTCCAGACAAGTGGGAACAGCACCATTCAGGAAAATTCCTGGGGTACATCTAGCAAGGCGGCGGCCAAAAATGAGCCTGACCTTGGCCCATACCTGTGACGAGGGAGTATACAGCCTTATGGGGGTGACATATCGTTCCAAACAAATCTCTATCTGGCATTTAGAAGTTAATGGGCCCGAGTACAAACCGATTTAAAGGCTAGGAGGTGATCGGAAGATGGATGTCATTTGTTGCGCTGGAGAGCACGACAGCGGCTTTTAATAGTCGCAGCAAGTTTGGATCCACCAAGGAGCAATCTTCCATTGGGGAGAACCCAAGAGAGAGGGAAATGATGAAGCAGCTGCCAAACGAATGGCGTCAGTCAATCTCTGTAGTGACTCAGCAACGCAGATATGTTGAGGAGCAGTTGAGAGGGCAGCCAAGGAAAAGGCATCCCAATCCACATTAGTGAAGGCCTGCCTGGAAGTGTATAGAGGCGGTTGATGCTAAAGAAAAAATGAGACAGTCGGAAAATGATAGCTGTTGCACAAATAATCATGAATTCCACATTGAATGGAGGGAAAGAATGCAGGTTTACATAAGGAAAAATTAATGGCTGAGAGAGTGATGTGTGCTACACTAAATTGCGTGAGATCTCTATTGTTGAAGAAGCAAAGATCAAGCATTCCCAATAGGTCTTCAACAATAGTGGCCTGGACTGTTGTCGCAGTACCACTACACAGAGGGATATGGGTATTAATATCCCCAAGAAGAAGGAAGGGAGGAGGGAACTGTACAAGGAGGGCAAGAAGAGCAGGAAGCATAGGAGGTCAGTCTGGAGGAAGATACAGATAGCGTATTGTTACAGCAGAGTCTAAATGGATCTGAACGACCACTGCTTCCAGGATGGTATCATGAGGAGCCCAATAACTAACCATGTCCATGCAGACCAATGTACAGACACCATCAGAGGCTCGCAAAGGGCTGACACATTTCAAGCAGAAGGCTTGGAAACCACGAAGAGTCGGTGAATGCGTATCCATGAAATGAGATTGCTGTAGTGCACGACAAGCTACAGAGTAGAGGGGAAGAAGGGACGGTAATTCCAGAAGGTGATGCTAGTAACCATTGTAGTTTCATTGAAGTAGAGTAGTTCAGGAGTCTGAATATACTCGAATGGGCCAGAATCGATCATTGTCTCAAGACATCAACCTTCACTGGTAAGAACAGAGTGATTTCCATTAGTGTCAGATCAGACCTTTATTGACAGGAAGGAGGTGACATCCCTTGGGATGTCTGGGTGGGGGTCGGGGCGTCGGGGCGTCGTCCAAAGCTTATGCATCTTATTCTTCTCCCTCAGAGGGCGAGAGGAAGCGTGGTTCAGAAGGGTGAAAGTCTTAATCCACATTAGTGAAAGAGAACAGGAGGTGTTGAGGCCAAAAAAACATGGGCTGAGTCAGGTTTCCTGTCCTGTAAATGTCAGAGAATGGAGCTCCTAGAGGGAGCACAATCCCAGGCAGGCGTCCAAGAAAATGGTATCTTTTCCAGCCAGAGAGAAGGTGTGGTTCTGTAAGAGAGGGAACGCCATGGAGGGCGAAACAGAAGGGGACAAGATGAAGATAAGAATGCCTCCTGCAGGGGCAGGAAAAGACTTGGTGAAGATGCTCGAATTTCTGTCAGGCCTCAGAATGGGATAAACGGTAGAGAAACTTCCTTTCCTTTTTATAGATCAAGAAATCTGGTGGGCGAGGAGAATATGGGCCAGAACATCTCACACACTTGGGCTGTAAGTTGCAAGCACTCCCCACATGGAAATGGCGACTGCAGTCGCCTCAAATAGGAATTGCCTCACATCACTCAAACATGTGACCAAAATTGGTACACCAGAAACAGAACATGGGAGGTAGGATATAGAGCTTCATATCGCAACAGTGAACCATAGCTCTGACGTTTACTGGAAGGGTGTCTGCCTCAAAAGCCAGGATGAAAGCACTAGTATCAACCCAATTCGTCTTTCGACCTCACTGGAATTGCCAGACCAAATGAGCGTTGTACAGTGCCATGTTAGTCCTAAATTCCTCATCAGACTGAAGAAGGAGGTCCTATGGTGGGTCAAATTTAAGGACTGGTAAGGAATAATGCTCAATGGGATATCTTCTAAGGGCTCAAAATCACAAAGGCAAGCCGATTGACCGCCAGAATAGGTTTTAACCAGTAGGGAACCAGATCGCATTTCGCTAAGGAAGTCAGCTTCACCAAACTTATTTTCAATGTGTTCTACCAAAAAAGAACAGTTTGGTGGCGGAAAATGTCTCCCCAACTGTACTGGAACAAACGAAGTAATGGGGAAAGAGTTTCACGCTAGGCTGGTGGGTCTTGCCCTCCTTCCGAGGAGTGGCCAAGGAGACGAAGGCCAAGAAAGAAAAAGTAGGAGCTAAGAGAGAACCTTCCTGTTCTGAAGAGATGGACACGGGAGGGCAGCCAGTAGTTGGGAGTTTAGCATGCATCATGTGCAGAGCGTTAGCCTTTGTACCACCCGATCAGATCACGACCTCACCATGTTGTCACGTACTTCGAAAATGCAAGCCAGAAGGAATAAATCTTTCTAAAAAGTATTCAGAGTACAAAGGTAACGCCATAGGAAGGGCTTGGGCATTGGCCAGAAATGTTACATAAACTCAAGAGGTATGACATGAATTCACGTGGAGAAGCCGAAAGGCTTGTCAAGGCATTAGTGGGGACCATAGGCTACTAAACGATGCCTAGCTTCGCTGTGAAGCGTCAGTGAACATTTTGTATCTATCAAAAGTCGTCCTCCATGACGTGGTCTGTCACCCATAGACAACTGTTGGAAAGACTTTGAAACAATATGCTATCTGGCTATGGCAGGGTACGAAACTACAGGCAGGAAAGGGGCAACATCCTAGAAACGCCTTCTATCAGAATGTCACATATGACTCCCAAATAGCGGTGGCCAGAAGCGCCAGCATGGAAGGAGCGACACAGCCTGTTACACAGATAAAAGGTGGGGGCAGGACAGCCTGCAGGAGAGTTCATTAGTGGTCCAGGAGGGACATCTGTATAGGTAAGGCCCAGGGTCTCGACTTGTAGCATTCACTCTGCGTCTGCTCACACTCATTCTTCATGTATCTCCCTCCACAGGATTTGGCAATCAGGAGTAGTGTACTTTCGTTCAAGTTATTATCCAGTTCCTGCTCAGACAAGCAGTTCAAGTGTTGAATGAGATTTTCGCTCTGCAGCGGAGTGTGCGCTGATATGAAATTTCCTGGCAAATTAAAACTGTGTGCCGGACCGAGACTCGAAATCGGGACCTTTGCCTTTCGCGGGCTAGTGCTCTACCAACTGAGCTACCCAAGCACGACTCCCGCCACGTCCTCACAGCTTTACTTCTGCCATTACCTCGTCTCCTACCTTCCAAACTTAACAGAAGCTCTCCTGCAAACCTTGCAGAACTTGCACTCCTGAAAGAAAAGATATTGCGGAGACATGGCTTAGCCTCAGCCTGGGGAATGTTTCTCATTCTTGCGATTTTTATTCAAAAATTAACCAAATAATGGGTGCTAAGAAGGGAACAAGGAAGATTTAATTACTAGGGAAAACTGCTGTTAATAATTCCTTCTTCCAGTGGCAAATTTACGCTCTTCCAATTCCAGGCTTTCGCTCCTCATTAACTATCCGATATAATGCAGATTTCTTATGCCACGTTATTTGAAAAGTTGTCATGTTGGTCATGGTTGTCTAGTGGAAAAGCGCGTGCATGGAAACTACTAATAAATCGTGGTACCGAATCCCGGTCTGATCACATGGGTTACCAGTCTGCCTTTAATCTAACCTTCATCTATCAGCGATGTGGGGAGTGACCAACACGGCACCTGGTTTGAATTCCACTTCAATTCTAGGTCCCTAACTGAGGTGGATTAGGGAGACGCAAGTTGCCGAAATAGCGTGTTATTGAAAGAGCTGCACACGTCTACGGAAGCACACAAAATTATTAATACAAAAAGCTCCCATTCTGTTCTAATGAGTCAACCTTCTTCTGTCTGGTTTGATGACGCCCGCCACGAATCACTCTGCTGTACCAATCTGTTCTTCTCAGAACAACACTTATGACCTACATCCTCAGTTGTTTGCTAGATGTATTTCAATCTCTGTCTTCCTCTACTGTTTTTACCCCATACAGCTCCCTCTGGTACTATGGAAGTTATTCCGGGATGTCTTACCAGATGTCCTACTATCCAATCCCTTCTTCTTATCAGTGTTTTCCATATATTCCTTTCCTCGTCGAATCTTCGGAGAACCTCTCCATTTCTGACCGTATTGGTCCACCTAATTTTCAACATTATTCTGTAGCAGCACAATTGCTTCGATTGTCTTCGTTTCCGGTTTTCCACAGTCCTTGTTTCACTACTATACAATAACGTACCACGAACTTCTCCTCAAATTAAGGGGAGACGGAAGGCAATTTTTATCCCTATTCTGCCAACGCTATTGTACCCTTTGAGTAGGTACACTTTTGAAAAGAAGTATAAGTGATAAAACAATGAAATTTGTACTGCATATATATATATGCATCAATTTACAAGTAAAATAAATGTAATACCTCTTATGGTTTCGAAAAAAAATTATTCTTTCACTAGTAAAAGTTAACAATTTTTGTACATTAATTATAATAAAATAGTTTCTCATTGCTTGGTGGTTCCCAATTTACTTGTAATAACTTCTTACCATCTGCAGTAGAAATTGACCACATTTCATATTTCTAGCCCCATTAGTTTATCGAATAATGGTACCTGAAAGTAAAAATGTGTAGTATTGTGAAAATTCCTTTTAAAGTTTAATATTTCAATTCTAGTATATTTATTGACGAGAATTACTTACCACTAATATTATCCTGCACCACACTGAGCTTCATCTGAATCGTACTGATCTTCTTTTCAACTCTTGGTTCCTCTACTTTTCTGTCTGGCTTGTTTTGTGCATTTTAAATTAGCAATATCTGAAACTTCCTCTTTTTGTCATCAGTCTACTGACTGGTTTGATGCGTCCCGCCACGAATTCCTTTCCTGTGCTAACCTCTTCATCTCAGAGTAGCACTTGCAACCTACGTCCTCAATTATTTGCTTGACGTATTCCAATCTCTGTCTTCCTCTACAGCTTTTGCCCTCTACATCTCCCTCTAGTACCATGGAAATCATTCCCTCATGTCTTAGCAGATGTCCTATCATCCTGTCCCTTCTCCTTATCAGTGTTTTCCACATATTCCTTTCCTCTCCGATTCTACGTAGAACCTCCTCATTCCTTACCTTATCAGTCCACCTAATTTTCAACATTCGTCTATAACACCACATCTCAAATGCTTAGATTCTCTTCTGTTCCGGTTTTCCCACAGTCCATGTTTCACTACCATACAACGCTGTACTCCAGACGTACATCCTCAGAAATTTCTTCCTCTAATTAAGGCCGGTATTTGATATTAGTAGACTTCTCTTGGCCAGAAGTGACTTTTTTGCCATAGCGAGTCTGCTTTTGATGTCCTCCTTGCTCCGTCCGCATTGACTTCGTGACCATCAATCCTGATGTTAAGTTTCTCGCTGTTCTCATTTCTACTACTTCTCATTACCTTCGTCTTTCTCCGATTTACTCTCGAACCATACTGTGTACTCATTAGACCATTCTGTTCAGCAGATCGTTTAATTCGTCTTCACTTTCACTCAGGATAGCAATGTCATCAGCGAATCGTATCATTGATATCCTTTCACCTTGTATTTTAATTCCACTCCTGAACCTTTCATTTATTTCCATCATTGCTTCCTCGATGTACAGATTGAAAAGTAGGGGTGAAAGACTATAGCCTTGTCTTACACCCTTCTTAATACGAGCACTTCGTTCTTGATCGTCCACTCTTATTATTCCCTCTTGGTTGTTGTACATATTGTATATGACCCGTCTCTCCCTATAGCTTACCCCTACTTTTTTCAGAATCTCGAACAGCTTGCGCCATTTTATATTGTCGAACGCTTTTTCCAGGTCGACAAATCCTATGAAAGTGTCTTGATTTTTCTTTAGCCTTGCTTCCATTATTAGGCGTAACGTCAGAATTGCCTCTCTCGTCCCTTTACTTTTCCTAAAGCCAAACTGATCGTCACCTAGCGCATTCACAATTTTCTTTTCCATTCTTCTGTATATTATTCTTGTAAGCAACTTCGATGCATGAGCTGTTAAGCTGATTGTGCGATAATTCTCGCACTTGTCAGCTCTTGCCGTCTTCGGAATTGGGTGGATGATGCTTTTCCGTAAATCAGATGGTATATCGCCAGACTCATATATTCTTCACACCAACGTGAATAGTCGTTTTGTTGCCACTTACCCCAATGATTTTAGAAATTCTGATGGAATGTTATCTATCCCTTCTGCCTTATTTGACCGTAAGTCCTCCGAAGCTCTTTTAAATTCCGATTCTAATACTGGATCCCCTATCTCTTCTAAATCGACTCCTGTTTCTTCTTCTATCACATCAGACAAATCTTCACCCTCATTGAGGCTTTCAATGTATTCTTTCCACCTATCTGCTCTCTCCTCTGCATTTAACAGTGGAATTCCCGTTGCACTCTTAATGTTACCACCGTTGCTTTTAATGTCACCAAAGGTTGTTTTGACTTTCCTGTATGCTGAATCTGTCCTTCCGACAATCATTGCGTTTTCGATGTCTCCACATTTTTCGTGCAGCCATTTCGTCTTAGCTTCCCTGCACTTGCTATTTATTTCATTCCTCAGCGTCTTGTATTTCTGTATTCCTGATTTTCCCGGAACATGTTTGTACTTCCTCCTTTCATCAATCAACTGAAGTATTTCTTCTGTTACCCTGGTTTCTTCGCAGCTACCTTCTTTGTACCTATGTTTTCCTTCCCAACTTTTGTGATGGCCCTTTTTAGAGATGTCCATTCCTCTGCAACTGTACTGCCTACTGCGCTATTCCTTATTGCTGTATCTATATCGTTAGAGAACTTCAAACGTATCTCGTCATTCCGTAGTACTTCCGTATCCCACTTCTTTGCGTATTGATTCGTCCTGACTAATGTCTTGAACTTCAGCCTACTCTTCATCTCTACTATATTGTGGTCTGAGTCTATATCTGCTCCTGGGTACGCCTTACAATCCAGTATCTGATTTCTGAATCTCTGTCTGACCATGATGTAATCTAATTGAAATCTTCCCGTATCTCCCGGCCTTTTCCAAGTATACCTCCTCCTCTTGTGTTTCTTGAACAGGGTATTCGCTATTACTAGCTGAAACTTGTTACAGATCTCAATTAGTCTTTCTCCTCTTTCAATCCTTGTCCCAAGCCCATATTCTCCTGTGACCTTTTCTTCTACTCCTTCCCCTACAACTGCATTCTAGTCGCCCATGAGTATTAGATTTTCGTCCCCCTTTACATACTGCATTACCCTTTCAATATCCTCATACACTTTCTCTATCTGTTCATCTTCAGCTTGCGACGTCGGCATGTATACCTGAACTATCGTTGTCGGTGTTGGTCTGCTGTCGATTCTGATTAGAACAAGCCGGTCACTGAACTGTTCACAGTAACACACCCTCTGCCCTACCTTCCTATTCATAACGAATCCTACACCATGTTATACCATTTTCTGCTGCTGTTGATATTACCCGATACTCATCTGACCATAAATCCTTGTCTTCCTTCCACTTCACTTCACTGACCCCTACTATATCTAGATTGAGCCTTTGCATTTCCCTTTTCAGATTTTCTAGTTTCCCTACCACGTTCAAGCTTCTGACATTCCACGCCCCGACTCGTAGAACGTTATCCTTTCGTTGATTATTCAATCTTTTTCTCATGGAAACCTCCCCCTTGGCAGTCCCCTCCCGGAGATCCGAATGGGGGACTATTCCGGAATCTTTTGCCAATGGAGAGATCATCATGACACTTCTTCAATTACAGGCCACATGTCCTGTGGATACACGTTACGTGTCTTTAATGTAGTGGTTTCCATTGCTTTCTGCATCCTCATGTTGTTGATCATTGCTGATTCTTCCGCCTTTAGGGGCAATTTCCCACCCCTAGGACAAGAGAGTGCCCTGAACCTCTTTCCGCTCCTCCGCCCTCTTTGACAAGGCCGTTGGCAGAATAAGGCTGACTTCTTATGCCGGAAGTCTTCGGCCGCCAATGCTGATTATTTATCAAAATTTAGGCAGAGGCGGGGATCGAACCGGTGACCGAAAACGTTTTGATTATGAATCAAAGACGCTACCCCTAGACCACGGGTACCTAATAGAAATTTGCTGGCAGATTAAAACTGTGTGCTGGACCGAGACTCGAACTCGGGACCTTTGCCTTTCGTGGGCAAGTGCTCATTCTGAAAACATCCCACAGTGCTGTGGCTGAGCCATGTCTCCGCAATATCCTTTCTTTCAGGAGTGCTAGTTCTGCAAGGTTCTCTGGAGAGCTTCTGTAAAGTTTGGAAGGTGGGAGACGAGGTACTGGCAGAAGTAAAGCTGTGAGGAGGGGGGGCGTGAGTCGTGCTTGGGTAGCTCATTTGGTAGAGCACTAGCCCGCGAAAGGCAAAGGTCCGGAGTTCGAGTCTCGGTCCGGCACACAGTTTTAATCTGCCAGGAAGTGTCATATCAGCGCACACTCTGCTGCAGAGTGAAAATCTCATTCTAGCAATTTCTGCTTTGCGGATTCTCTCTTTATCTATTTGCACCAAAGATTTTGCAGTACTTCTGTGGTGTCACCGCCAGACACCACACTTGCTAGGTGGTAGCCCTTAAATCGGCCGCGGTCCGTTAGTATACGTCGGACCCGCGTGTCGCCACTATCAGACTGAGCGCCGCCACACGGCAGGTCTAGAGAGACGTCTTAGCACTCGCCCCAGTTGTACATCCGACTTTGCTAGAGATGGTTCACTGACAAATTACGCTCTCATTTGCCGAGACGATAGTTAGCATAGCCTTCAGCTACGTCATTTGCTACGACCTAGCAAGGCGCCATTATCATTTGCTATTTATCTTGTGATGCATGTATCGTCAGACCGATGTTCATCAATTATGGATTAAAGAGAAGTATTCCCGAAGCCACGTACTTTTCTTCCTACTATAAACTCCTATAATTGTTCCAGACTTCACGCCAGCCTGCGTGAGCTTAGACGCGTGCCTTTCGACTACCAATCATAGTGGCTTGGCTGTCTTGCCAAGTCACAACAATTTCAACTAGATTTTATGTCCAATAATTCCAAAACATCCAGTTTTGTAATTACACCATCATTGAAGCACTAAATAGCATCATAAACACCAAATTTGGAGGTTGTAAGCTGAACAAATACAGTTTCGATAACCGGTTCCAAATGACGGAATTCATACATTCATTTAAATTCTGTGTTTTCCCATGAAGACATTTCTTCAACAAGGTATCTTTACAAAGTTCTCTAAATATGGGTTTAATTTCGTTTCATTTAATTAAATGCTGTGCATTATCTGGAAGTAATCACCTGACGTGCTAAGACAATTGTCCCACTGTTCGACGAGATGCTCAGTTCCTCTTTTGTACAACGCTGTCTGTTGATGGCGGATTAATATGTGCAACCACTCTTGGTCTCATTGAAAGGGACGTCTATGCATGTCTTCCTTCAGGTCGCCAAATATGTGATCAATTGGTGAAAGATCGAGGCTGTACAGAGGGTATTGCAGTATTTCCCAACCAAATCGCTGAAGCGTAGCATTCGTCCGATTGGCAGCGTGGTAGAGGGCTTTATCATGGAACAGAATGATTGTCTGACAGGGAAGCTAATAGTGGATAACACCCGCATCTCCCCTGCCCAAGAAATGCAATGATGTTCACCCAAGCCCTGGTAAGGTCATGACGATCACCTCATACTTCGAGGGGCTAACTGCTTCTCGAGATCCTAAAGTGTGGAACCGAAAGCAGTGCTCAGCGCTATGAAGACACTTCGTAGAAATTCTGACCATAGTCAGAACGCCCAGGGAAGCTTTGGGACGGATTCATCATGTGGCACGATGACGCTCGTCCTCGCTATCCCAATTGGATTAGACAAAGGCTACAATTCAGCGAAACACTGCAACATCCTCTGTACAGTCCAAATCTTTAACCGTGTGATTTTCACACCTTTGACGACCTGAAAGGAAAACGTGCTAGATGTCAGTTCGTTGAACGAGGGAGTGCAAGAGTGTGGGCAGTCGAGGATCCGTCAGCAAACGAGCGCGTTCTACGAAACAAGAATCGACCGTCTCGTCTCCCAGTGGGATAAATGTCTTAAGGTGTGTGATGATTACTTTCAGCCGGCCTCGGTGGCCAAGCAGTTCTAGGAGCTTCAATCTGGAATCGTGGTGCTGCTACGGTAGCAGGTTCTAATCCTGCCTCGGGCATGGATATGTGTGATGTTCTTAGGTTATTTAGGTTTAAGTAGTTCTAAGTCTAGAGAACTGATGACCTCAGATGTTAAGTCCCACAGTGCTTAGCCATTTGGACCATTTTTTGATTACTTCCGAATGGAACCATTCCTTGCCTCCGTCGTGGCCGATGTTCGGTTTCCATTTGACTACGCTTTATAACTATGCATTCTAGATACTTTGCGTTAGGATCATTAGGATAAGCATATTTTAAGTTAACATTCTGTAAGGTACAATATCACATAACATTTGGAAATTATTACAGTGAAAAGTAAAAGAAAGATCACAAGCTTATATTCATTTATAAAAAGCATATAAAATTACAGCCAAGCTGATTTTAAACTATCGGTAATGGTGACACGTTTTCAATCAAAACGTAATCAAATAAAACGAAGACAGGGGAAATGGCATGACTGATTAAGAAACGAAAACAAACCTGCAAGAATAACTGGGAGAAGTTAGAGCAATTGCTGCATTGTTTGACGGAGGGAAATATGGCCTTACAGATCAATTTTGGGGAAACGTCACGGACGTGACAGAAGAAATTGTTTTAGTTGCTTCTAAAGACCAACAAGGTATTTAATTCGGTGCAGAGTGGATGATAGGTTGTTGCACAGTTGGACGGAGGAAGAGTTCGTGAAATGTTTTCTTTTACAGGTGGTTTGTAACTAGGGTGTATGAGAAGTGAAACATTCTTCCGATATTATTGACATGATAGGTGCTTAAATCTGTGATGGGAGGTACTGGGGTGCATGTGCACAGAAAGGCCGATGTATCTGCAGTCTAGCATTCGTCTACATAACGTCATGGCTTGCGGAAACTGAAGGCAGAGACGACGACGACGACGACGACTGTGTTGGTCGTCGATATGTTGTGTGCAAGACAAGATACGAACAGTTCAACAACACTTCATCAATCGTCCTGATAAAATCTGACAGATCAAAGAAGCACGCACCTCTATACAGAATAAAAAAGAAAGAGGATAGAGAGAACAATCATTTGCGTGACAGATTACTAAATTAAAAATTCCACAGGCTACAATTCAATCGAAGAAACACCAGAACAGGTGTTCGTGTCTTACAGAATGAGTCAGGAGAATTTTTTAATACACTACTGGCCATTAAAATTGCTACACCAAGAAGAGATGCAGACGATAAACTGGTATTCATTGGACAAATATATTATACTAGAACTGACACGTGATTACAATTTCACGCAATTTGGGTGCGTAGATATTGAGAAATTAGTACCCAGAACAACCAACTCTGGCCGTAATAATGGCCTGGGCATTGACTCAGAGCTTGGATGGCGTATACAGGTACAGCTGCCCATGCAGCTTCAACACGATACCACAGTTTATCAAGTGTAGTGACTGGCGTATTGTGACGAACCAGCTGCTCGGCCACAATTGACCAGACGTTTTAAATTGGTGAGAGATCTGGAGAATGTGCTGGCCAGGGCAGCAGTCGAACATTTCCTTTATCCAGAAAGGCCTGTACAGGACCTGCAACATGCTGTCGTCCGTTATCCTGCGTAAATGTAGGGTTTCGCAGGGATCGAATGAAGGGTAGAGCCACGAGTCTAAAACATCTGAAATGTAGCGTCCAATGTTCACAGTGCCGTCAATGCGAACAAGAGGTGACAGAGACGTGTAACCTATGGCACCCCATACCATCACGCCGGTTGATACGCCAGTATCCCGAAGCCACGTACTTTTCTTCCTACTATAAACTCCTATAATTGTTCCAGACTTCACGCCAGCCTGCGTGAGCTTAGACGCGTGCCTTTCGACTACCAATCATAGTGGCTTGGCTGTCTTGCCAAGTCACAACAATTTCAACTAGATTTTATGTCCAATAATTCCAAAACATCCAGTTTTGTAATTACACCATCATTGAAGCACTAAATAGCATCATAAACACCAAATTTGGAGGTTGTAAGCTGCACAAATACAGTTTCGATAACCGGTTCCAAATGACGAAATTCATACATTCATTTAAATTCTGTGTTTTCCCATGAAGACATTTCTTCAACAAGGTATCTTTACAAAGGTCTCTAAATATGGGTTTAATTTCGTTTCATTTAATTAAATGCTGTGCATTATCTCTGCATGGAGCAAAAAGGAAGGCGTGGCATTTAAATGTCGGATTGCACAGAGCGTCAGGAAAACTATCATATCTCACGAAAAAGTTGTCGTATTTATATAAAACAAACACTGTTTCACGCAGGAACGACAAGGCATTTCGAATATGCTAAAATCTAAAAATCGAATTTTTAAGCCCATTGGCCTTCTGTCTCCACTTAAGGCCCTTGTTTGATACTAGTACACTTCTCTTTGCCGGAATGTCCTTTTTTCTAGTGCTAGTTTCCTGTCCTTGCTCCGTCCGTCGCAGGTTATTTCGCTGCCCAGTTAACAGAACTGCTTCACTTCATCCACTTCACGGTTACCAATCCTGATGTTAAGTTCTTCGCTGTTCTCACTTCTGCTACTTCCGTCTTTCTTCGACTTACTCTCAATTCATATTCTATACTCATAGGCTGTTCACTCCATTCAGCAGACCCTGTAATTTTTCTTGATTTTCACTGACGATGGCAGTGTCATCAGCGAATATTATCGTACTTTGACCTTGAATTTTAATTCAACTCTTGAAACATTTTTTTTCTCTCTGTCCTTGCTTCTACGATGTATTCATTGAGCACCAAGGGCAAGTGATTGCACCCCTGGGTCTTATACCTTTTTCAATTCGAGCACGTCAAGCTTGGTCTCCCAGTTATTATTCCCTCATGGCTACTGTACGTATTGTACACTAGCTGGGGTACCGGCTTCGCTTACTGAGTTGATGTGAGATTGTTTGGGAGGCGGAATAAAAGGATAAACTTTAAAGTACAACAGGATAAAAATTGTATTGAAAATAAATTCTAACTGTTAACAATACTTCTTAAAGTATAAGAGGTAAAAAACTTATTTAAAACAGAATCTAACTATTTACAATACTTAATTATAAATAACATTTTCATTTCGTTATCCGGGATGTATACTTATAAATTTTTCGAATTTCCTACTCGAGAGTCATCTACATATAGTTGTTCGTGAGAGAAGCAGAAATCTTTGAGGGTGATGCCGCAATGTTTTAAGATTTGTCTTTGTGCTTTGTTAATTGTAAATCTGTTGGGTAATTGATTGAAAATTGCAGTATTTTGAGTAGGACTGGCAGTTCAGTAGAGACCAGTGGTATTCTGGGAATAAATAGTGTGTGTCCTTTGTACTTTCCTGTCACAAGTTAGTCTTCGAAGATGTTATTCGGTAGCTGCTTGATAGTTCAAAAATGGTTCAAATGGCTCCGAGCACTTTGGGACTTAACATCTATGCTCATCAGTCCCCTAGAACTTAGAATTACTTAAACCTGACTAACCTAAGGACATCACATACATCCATGCCCGAGGCAGGATTCGAACCTGCGACCGTAGCCGTCACGCGGTTCCAGACTGAAGCGCCCAGAACCGCACGGCCACACCGGCTGGCTGCTTGATAGTCATTCTTGTTCCATTACATAGTTTTGGTGAGGTGAGATTTCGGAGTAGTATGATCGGAGGCAGTGTAATGGCTTCCCGGTACTTGCATGGAGTTTAGAAATTCTGTTGCGAAGTTCATACTTTCTTCAACTGTTACCACCGCGTGGATCGATAGTTATAGTCTCTACTCATTGGCACTTTCCTTTTGAATATTTAAATTGGTATCATCGACAGTATTAATTTTAGTTGCTACAATTGCCCTTTCATATAGCGAATGCGGATTGGTATAGTTGTGAACAGTGTTTGCATAAATTTGGTAGGCGAGTAAGCCGTGCACGGCTCTTGTTCAGGCCATTTATTGTTTGTCATCTTCTATTACGGTACTGCCGCCTCGTTATCTTATTCCATGTACTGGCGTCACTACTTCCTGCCTTACTGGCCCATGAGCGGCACCAGCAGCGCGTATCGATAAGTGCACTGTCGTACCACCTCTGGAGCGACCGATAGTATTTCCAGGTCGCCATGTGTCTGGTAGTCAGTTGGAGACGGACCAGCAGTGCAGTCGGGACGCAGCAGCAGTGAAGTCGGGGACGGAGCGCCGGTGAGGCGCCGACTGCCAGTGCTCGCCGACTTCTGGCGACACACATGGACTGTCCGACGGAGGGAGATTGGAGCGGGGCGACCGTTGGTTGGTCGTTCGGTTGGTCGTCTCATCGGCCGACGTATATTTGGTCCTTTCACCGTTTCCGGGTCTGGGCAGTCGGTCGATTGGCGTGGAGCAGCAAGGAAGTCTCTGTCGCGCAGACTCCGGCTGGGTCCGCTGCCGGTGTGCAGTTGGAGTTGGAGTGTGATGTGCTGCTTGCGAGTGCTACGAAGTTCGTCGCCCACCGATCTTGGACATGAAAGTTGAGTCCTCACTTAACCTACTATCGAGCATCAACTGTTTACATTTCTTCGTTTGATACTGGTTGTCGCTTTTGGGACATTCTCGCGAGCAACAACGTGTGTGTATTCAATTCGGCTAAGATTACAGCCTTTTTCCTGTGAAGTTTAACTTAATTTATTCCCTGTTGTTGAAGTTGACCAGCGGTTCTTCTGCCTTGTGGCCGTTGACGTTCCGGTTACGTGCCCTGGTTGTTGACGTAATTTGCGGCAGTGTATTTTCCTCGTCGTGTTGTTGCTGTCGAGCGCGGCGTGTAGTTCCATAGCTGAGGTGTTGTTGGTCGTTGTGGGAGCCAATATTCTGTGTGTCGTTGTATTGAAATCTTATGCTCATTTTGCTGGTTGCGTGGAGCGGAACTGATCTTGTTGGTTGGTCGGTCGGCTGCTTGTCGGTTGGGTTGCCTTCAGATTAAGAAGTCGTTGGATAGGTTGCCTGTCTCACATAAACGGGCGTTAGTGTTACAACTCCAGGCCGATACTTGCAAACTTCTGAACGCCGTTCATTGTGTGTTACATAGTAATTTCCCTGTTTGGGTTTAAGTTACTTGGCTGATGTGTGGCCCTCAGCCGAGTATCAATATCTCTTAAATAAATGTTCTTGTTTTGCTCTTAAGGCATGAGATTGTTATTCTTTTAGATGGGGCATTCGGCCGAATTTTACGTGAGATGTTTTAATATTAGGGCTTCCTTCTTTTCAATTGAAACTCTTTCCTAGGCCTTAAGCTGTTAAACATATTTTGGTGATATGTGGCCTTCAGCCGAGTATTATATCTCTTAAATTAATGTTCTTGTCTTCCCCTTAAGGCATGATATTGTTATTCTTTATAGGGGCCTTCAGCCGAATTTTGTATGAAATGTTTTAAGATATGGCCTCCTGCCTTTTAAAACTGAAACTATTCTTTCTAGGCTTAAGCCGTTAAATTATTTGCTGATGTGCAGCCTTCAGCCGAGTTTTAATATCTCTTAAGTTAATGTTCTAGTCTTGCCCTTAAGGCATAAGATTGTTATGCTTTTGTATGGGGCCTTAAGCCGAATTTTGCATGAAATGTTTTAAGATGAGGCCTTCTGTCTTTTGATTGTGACTCTTCTTATTGCTTAATATGCAGCCTCCAGCCAAGTTCCACTAAAATTAAATTATTAAGACCTTCAGCGTGTTTAGATTGAAGATTTAGAAAATATTTTTGACTGAAACCTCCAGAAGACACTTGTAGTTCAATTTCTTGCTTACGCCTTGTGTCTTGGATTTTGAGTGTGGCTTTCAGCCGATCTGAAGTTAATCAAAGGAGGTCGATCAAAGTTTTGAGTGTTTAGCATCCTTGTAATATTGTGTGTTGATAAATAAAGTTTGTATGTTGTGTGCAAATGACAGCAACTATTTTGACCCTTTTCCACAACCTAATCCGCTCCGTCCTGCTAACCCAGGCATTTCAATTAGTATGTTTTCAGCAGTGGCTATGTTGCAACAATCACTGTTGGGTTTAATGAGGCTGGTCGTCTGGTCAGTTCGGTATATACACACATCAAAATATGTTTTGCGTCACCTCGGTTCCGAGAGTTCGGGAAACGGTACCGAAAATTGGAATAGAGATCAACATAAATGTCATTTCCGCCCTTTTTATTGCTCATGAAAACCACACATTGCATGTTGTACCACAATGCAGCGAGACCTTCAGATCTAGTGGTCCACATTGCTGTACACACCGGTACATTTAAGACCTAATAGCATTTCCTCTAGCACTGATGCGTCCTTGTATTCGTCATGGCATACTATCCACATGTTCATCAAGGCACTGCGGGTCCAGATTGTCCCACTCCTCAACGGCGACTCAGAATAGATCCCTCAGAGTGGTTGTTTTGTTACGTTCATAAACGGCCCTTTTCAATATATCCCAGGCATGTTGAACAGGGTTTATGTCTGGAGAACATGCTGGCCACTCTAGTCGAGCGATGTCGTTATCCTAATGGAAGTCATTCACAAGATGTGCACGATGGAGACGCAAATTGTCGTCAGTGCAGACCAATGCTTCTCTAATGTGCTGCTGATATGGTTGCACTATCCGTCGGAGGATAGCATCCACGTATCGTACAGCCGTTATGGCGCCTTCCATGACGGCGCCAGTAGCACACGTCGGCCCCCCATAATGCCACCCCGAAACAACAGGGGACCTCCGCCTTGCTGCGCTCGCTGTGTCTAAGGCGTTCAGCCTGACCGCGTTGCCTACAAAACACGTAATCTGACGATTGTCTGGTTGAAGGCATATGCGACACTCATCGGTGAAGAGAATGTGAGCGCAATCCTGAGCAGTCCATTCTTCATGTTTTTGGGCCCAAATGTACAACGCTGCATGGTGTCGTGGTTTGAAAGATGGACCTCGCCATGGACGTCGGGAGTGAAGGTGCGCATCACGTAGCCTATCGCGTACAGTTTGAGTCGCAACACGACGTCCTGCGGCTGCACGAAAAGCATTTTTCAACATGGTGACATTGCTGTCAGGCTTTCTCCGAGCCATAATCCGTAGGTAGTGGTCATCCACTACAGTAGTAGCCCATGGGTGGCCTGAGCGAGGCATGTGATCGACAGTTCCTGTCTCTCTTACATCTCCTCAGTGTCCGAGCAACATTGGCGAGACGCCCGGACATTTCTCTTGTTGAGAGCCTTTCTGGCAGAAAGTAACAATGCGGACACGATCAAACTGCGGTATTGACAGGCTAGGCGTGGTTGAACTACAGACACCATGAGCCGTGTACCCCCTTTCTGGTGGCATGACAGGAACTGATCGGCTGTCGGACCCCCGCCATCTAAGCCTGCTCAGGCATGGTTGTTTTCATATTTTACATTTCTAAACAGTTAAAAGGGACTGACTGTCACCCAGGTTCTGGGAAATGGGGTGATGCAATACTTTTTTTGATGTGTGTACTTCCCCTATTTGTAAAAGGTATTAAGTAAAATTTGCTGTTATTTCGCCTTCCGAGAGTTCAACTCTCACATTGTGTTTTTAGTCGCAGTATTTGTATGTGAGGCCAGAGATTTTTTTATACATGCATTTATATCATGTGCTGGCGTTGACTTAGGGATAACTGGAAGTGTTTGTCGAAAATCTCCCGAGATTTTTGCAGAGCTCCACCCATCAGTTCATGGTTTCCTCGCAAGTCTTGTAATGTTCTGTTCATGCCTTCACGTGATGTTTTATGTGGCATTGTGCATTCGTCCCAGAAGAAAATTTTAGCTTGCTTTGGGAGTTCACTCTGTCCAGATAGTCTTTAGATTTTACACTCCGGAATTGTTCTCTAGCTATATACTACGGTAGTTGTAGGGCAGAATGGGCAGTACGTCCTGCTGCAATGCTAGATGGTGCCAGTGCAAGTTCGATGTGTTGTGTAGCATGTTTTCCGCCAGCAATAGATTTATCAGAAACATTTTCCCGATGGCGCCTGATAAGTCCATGTTAATACACTATGTGATCAAAAGTGTTCGGACACCTGTCTGAAAATGAATTACTAGTTCGTGGCGCCCTCCATCGGTAATGTTGGAATTCTATAAGGTGTTGGCCGATCCTTAGTCTTGATGACAGCTTGCACTCACGCAGGCATACGTTCAATCAGGTGCTGGAAGATTTCTTGGACAGCCCATTCTTTGTCGAGTGCTGCACTGAGGAGGTATATCGATGTCGGTCGGTGAGGACTGGCACGATGTCAGCGATCCAAAACATCGCAAAGATGTTCTACAGGATTCAGGTCAGGACACTGTGCAGGCCAGTTCATTACAGGGATGTTATTGTCGTGTATCCACTCCACCACATGCCAAGCATTATGAACAGGTGCTAGATAGTGTTGAAAGATGCAGTCGCCATCCCCGAACTGCTTTTCAACAGCGGGAAGCAAGAGGGTGATTAAAACATCAATGTAAGTTTATGCTGTGATAGTGCCACGCAAAACAACAAGGGGTCAAGCCCCCTCTATGAAAAAGACGACCACACCATAAAACCACCGCCTCCGAATTTCATTGTGGCGCTACACTCGCTGACAGATGACGTTCTCCAGGTATTCGCGATACCCACACCCTGTCATCGTATCGCTACGTTGTGTACCGTGACTTGTCACTCCACACAACGTTTTTCCACTGTTCAATCGGCCATTGTTTACGCTCCATACACCGAGCGAGGCGTCGTTTGGCATTTACTGGCGTGAAGTGTGGCTTATGAGGAGCCGCTCGACCATGAAAACCAAGTTTTCTCACCTACCGCCTAACTACCATTGTACTTGCTGAGGATCCTGGTGCAGTTTGGAATTTCTGTGTGATGGTCTGGATAGATGTCTGTCTATTACACATTACGACCTTCTTCAACTGTCGGCGGTCTCTGTGAGTCAACAGACGAGGTCGACCTGTACGCTTTTGTGCTGTAAGTGTCCCTTCATGTTTCCACTTCACTATCACATCGGACCTAGGGATGTTTAGGAGTTTGGAAATCTCACGTACAGACGTACGACTCAAGTGACACCTCATCACCTGACCACGTTCGAAGTCCGTGATTTCCGCGGAGCGTCCCATTCTGCTCTCTCACGATGTCTAATGACTACTGAGGTCGCTGATATGGAGTACCTGGCAGTAGGTATCAGCACAATACACCTAATATGACAAATGTATGTTTTTAGGGGTGTCCAGATACTTTTTATCACATAGTATAATTCCGCCAGTTTTGTTTCGATCCGGTCCATGATAATGTTGTAAATTCTCTTTTGATTGTCATTGAGGTGGGATTTATTGTGAGCGATGTATTGAAGTAGTTCTTAGATGTAGCTTTTTTACTTTGTAATTTCAATGTTTAGCACACTGATAGCATCACTTCGTGGTGCTTGTATCCCATGTTATACTAGTACCCACTTGTTTATTCTAGAGCAATGAGTGTTTCATTGAATATGTTGTTGAATTCTATTGTCAGTCAGGACGAGCCTGTTTGATTTCGACAGTATGTCATCACACTTAGTTTCTTCGAAGGAGTTCCATAGCTGATTTGCATTTGATGGGTTACATGTTTTTAGAATTATGGCGAATACATCACTTGTTCGTCTGAAATTGTGAGTGAGGCTTCTTGTAGTTTTAGTTCCCAGCAGTTTCCCAGTACTGCTAAGCGTTTGCGTGCTTCGCTGTAGCTCTGGCATAGTTAACCGTCGAAAATTTTAGACCTGTGAAACTTGTTCGTCCCCGTATTTTGTGTACAATTAACCGGAGATAAAAACATTCGACGATGTTCGGATGTAGGTGAATACTCGGCCTAGTGCTCCAGTTTTCACGAGTCCTGGATGATCTTCTGCTGGAAGTCCTTGTTTCCGTTGTTGGAAGGTTGTGTATAATAGGTAAAGACATCAACGTAACGTTTTCGCAAATAGATCCATTTGGCACAGTTGGTTAAAAGCTGTTAATATTGTGTTTATTGTGTTCTGAGTTAGTTCGCTTCCAGTTACTGTGGCGGCGTGTCTTTTGTGAAGTAAATTTTCTGCCTATTCTCCAAATGTGCTGCTAGATGTTGCACAGTTGGTTCGCGTTCGTGCGTGGGAAAACTGAAAATCCGCCACGCTGCTTCGTTACTGTTGATGTGTCTTCCATTTCGGTTCATGAGGATCTCGTCGTTTCTGTTTTATTGTTCGTTGTCTTTGGCTATTCGAAATACTGCAATGTCACTGCCTTTGCATACATTCTTACAGACATATTTGTTTAATTTCACTCAGTTGCAGTATTTTACGTTTGTGTGTGCCTGGAACATTTTGGAAAGTTGTGTGTTATTGATTATCTATTTCCAGTTCGTCGCTGCCTCGTATTCGTGTTTTTGCTGTGAAGCCACTGGTTTTGGGTGATCGTCTTCTGCATTTGGGATAGTCATCAACTCCGGTTGGTGTGTCGTCCAAAGTATGGTTTTGGGTACATTTTTCTACATTTTCCATTACTCCTACTTGGCGAATTGGGGTTTAATGGCCCGCATGGTCGGTGACTCATGTTTCTCACTACTGTGTCATACAGTTCCTGATCTTTTTGTGGAATGGGAAATTTAGCTTGGATGATTTCGTCGATGTCCGTGTGATGAATTTTGTCTTGTAGCCAGATGAGACAGAGTGAGTGAGACAGTCTTCGCTTTTGGCCATTCGATTGTGTACATCCAGTATCTAACGGTACCCACTTGCTTCTGTCGGAAAACTCGGGCTGTTATGTCGTGTCAATGCATGGTAGCTTGTCGTTATCAATAAAACATGCTGGAACCTACCCTGAAATTTTTTACACAGGAAGAAGACAACGAAAGAAATGCACTGTCAAAATTTTAGCTGCTAAGAGGCACTGCAAGTATTAAAAAAATAGCTGAAAATTGCTGAATTCGTAACGGGATAGGCGGCTGGAGGTACGTACACCCCTACTGGCGCTGAAGCAACTGCGCATGCGTAACTAGGTACACACACACACACACAGACACACTCACACACACGAGGTCGGTGGTACATTTGTAAACAGAAAACACGACACAACCCGATCGTAATTTGTAAAGGACGTTACGGGTTACCATTCGTTGATGGTTTCTCTGACATTACAGTATACAGTTACTATTCTCTCAAAATAGCCACTCAAGTGAGACCTATTAGAAATTATCAGTTGCTTTTCGCAGTATTTGTAAGTATTGGCAATGCAAATAAAGCTGAATTAATATTTATTGTGCTTTCGTTAGGCATGCCTCCTAATAATACCTTTTTCTTCTATCAGTTTCACACTAATGTTCTCAATTTACCAGTGTTGAAATATGAAGAACGTAGTTTCCATCCAAAATCACCTACTTCTCCTGAGGACGTACATATGTGTCATTTGTTAGTTGATTTCCTTGACATTCGTTCGAATGATATCGACATTTCATTTGAAATTGTGGACACGTTAGAAGAAACAGGAAATAACTGTGACGATTCCATGAATTGTGGTTCGGACGGCATCTGTTGTAACAGTATTCAGAATGGATAAATTATATACATGTGACGGTGGAAATACTTATTGCTCTCAGAACTAGTTTAACTTGTAGTGACATTGGAGTGGCTAGTTCCTGTGAGTTAGTATAGATAGAGGTTATATTTGACAAACGTAATAAATTAATAATTGGTTCTTTTCACAGAACCCCCGACTTAGATGATATAATTGCTGATCAGTTCAAAGAATTCTTGAGTCTCGCTTCCAGTAAGTACTGTACTCATATAATTATGGTTGGTAGTGACTTCAATCTACCCTAGATATGTTGGCGAAAATACATGTTTAAAATCGTTGGTAGGCAAGCTACATACTGAGTAAGTTCACAGAAAATCTTATTGAACAATTAGTTCAGGAGCCGACCCGTAGTTTAATTAGTTGTGAAAACATATTTGAAATCTCAGCAACATATAATTCTGAGGCAACAGGGAGCATCACGACGGATACCGCGATTAGTGACCACGAGGTTGTTCTACATCTACATCTACATTTATACTCCGCAAGCCACCCAACGGTGTGTGGCGGAGGGCACTTTACGTGCCACTGTCATTATCTCCCTTTTCTGTTCCAGTCGCGTATGGTTCGCGGGAAGAACGACTGTCTGAAAGCCTCCGTGCGCGCTCGAATCTCTCTAATTTTACATTCGTGATCTCCTCGGGAGGTATAAGTAGGGGGAAGCAATATATTCGATACCTCATCCAGAAACGCACCCTCTCGAAACCTGGCGAGCAAGCTAAACCGCGATGCTGAGCGCCTCTCTTGCAGGGTCTGCCACTTGAGTTTGTTAAACATCTCCGTAAAGCTATCACGGTTACCAAATAACCAGGTGACGAAACGCGCCGCTCTTCTTTGGATCTTCTCTATCTCCTCCGTCAACCCGATCTGGTACGGATTCCACACTGATGAGCAATACTCAAGTATAGGTCGAACGAGTGTTTTGTAAGCCACCTCCTTTGTTGATGGACTACATTTTCTAAGGACTCTCCCAATGAATCTCAACCTGGTACCCGCCTTACCAACAATTAATTTTATATGATCATTCCACTTCAAATCGTTCCGCACGCATACTCCCAGATATTGTACAGAAGTAACTGCTACCAGTGTTTGTTCCGCTATCATATAATCATACAATAAAGGATCCTTCTTTCTACGTATTCGCAATACATTAGATTTGTCTATGTTAAGGGTCAGTTGCCACTCCCTGCACCAAGTGCCTATCCGCTGCAGATCTTCCTGCATTTCGCTACAATTTTCTAATTCTGCAACTTCTCTGTATACTACAGCATCATCCGCGAAAAGCCACATGGAACTTCCGACACTATCTACTAGGTCATTTATATATATTGCGAAAAGCAATGGTCCCATAACACTCCCCTGTGGCACGCCAGAGGTTACTTTAACGTCTGTAGACGTCTCTCCATTGATAACAACATGCTGTGTTCTGTTTGCTAAAAACTCTTCAATCCAGCCACACAGCTGGTCTGATATTCCGTAGGCTCTTACTTTGTTTATCAGGCGACAGTGCGGAACTGTATCGAACGCCTTCCGGAAGTCAAGAAAAATAGCATCTACCTGGAAGCCTGTATCTAATATTTTCTGGGTCTCATGAACAAATAAAGCGAGTTGGGTCTCACACGATCGCTGTTTCCGGAATCCATGTTGATTCCTACATAGTAGATTCTGGGTTTCCCAAAATGACATGATACTCGAGCAAAAAACATGTTCTAAAATTCTACAACAGATTGACGTCAAAGTTATAGGTCTATAGTTTTGCGCATCTGATCGACGACCCTTCTTGATGACTGGGACTACCTGTACTCTTTTCCAACCATTTGGAACCTTCCGTTCCTCTAGAGACTTGCGGTACACGGCTGTTAGAAGGGGGGCAAGTTCTCTGGCTTACTCTGTGTAGAATCGAATTGGTATCCCGTCAGGTCCAGTGGACTTCCCTCTGTTAAGTGATTCCAGTTGCTTTTCTATTCCTTGGACACTTATTTCGATGTCAGCCATTTTTTCGTTTGTGCGAGGATTTAGAGAAGGAACTGCAGTGCGGTCTTCCTCTGTGAAACAGCTTTGGAAAATGGTGTTTAGTATTTCAGCTTTACGCGTGTCCTCCTCTGTTTCAGTGCCATCATCGTCCCAAAGTGTCTGGATATGCTGTTTCGATCCACTTAGTGATTTAACGTAAGACCAGAACTTCCTAGGGTTTTCTGTCAAGTCGGTACATAGAATTTTACTTTCGAATTCACTGAACGCTTCACGCATAGCCGTCCTTACGCTAACTTTGACATCGTTTAGCTTCTGTTTGTCTGAGAGGTTTTGGCTGCGTTTAAACTTGGAGGTTGTTGTAGCGATACTGAATATAGCAACGCCCAAACCCATCAAAGCAAGGTCAAATTCATATACTAAAGAAAGTAGGTAAATCTTCGCTTAACACCGTCCTAAGAGACAGTCTCAGCTCCTTCTAATCTGACTATCTGAGCAAAGACCAGAAATGGTTTAAATTAAAAGAAATAGTGTCAGCGACGATTGAGAGATATATACCAAATAAGTCAATAAAAGATGTTACTGATCCCTCATGGTACACATAAAGAGGTAAGAAAACTGTTGTAGACGCAACCAAAAAATCATGCCAAATTTAAAAGAAAAAAACATTCAAGTGCAAGAAAGTTTTACAGAAGCTCAAAATTTAGCACGAACTTCAATGCGAGAAGCTTTTAGTAGTTTCTACAACGAAACTTTGTCTCGAAATCCAACAGAAAACCCAAACAGATTCTGTTAGTATATAAAGTACACTGGCGCCAAGACGCAATCAATACCTTTATTTTGCTGTAACAATGGTGATACTACTGAAGACAATGACACTAAAGCAGAGTTACCAAACACAGGATTTCGAAATTCCTTCACTAAAAGGAGACAAAATAAATATTCCATAATTCGAACCAAGAACAATAAGAAACTTGAGTAACTTAGATGTAGACATCCTCGGTGTTGCGAAGCAGCTTAAATAACTGAATAAAGGCAAAGCCTCCAATCCATACTGTGTACCAGTCAGGCTCCTTCTGAGTACGCTAATTACAACAGCTCCATGCTAGGCAATCACAAACAACCACTCGCTCGTCGAAAGATCCATACCTTTCAGACTGCACAAATCACACCAGTACCTCAGAAAGGAAATAAGAGTAATCCACTGAGTTACAGACCCATATCGCTAACATCGATGCGCAGTAGGATTCTGGGACTTACACTGCATCCAAACAATAAGATTTACGTCGAAGAAAACAATTAATTGACAAACAGCCAACACGGTTTTAAAAAATTGCGTGACTGTGAAACACAAATAGCTCCATTCTCACGGAGTAAAGAGCGCAGTCGATAAGATATGCCAAACCGATTCTATAGTTATAGATTTGTTTTGACACCGTTCCTCGTAAGCGGCTTCTGATCAAATGTGCCTTATAGTCTCGGTGGTGTGAGTGGATTCATGAGTTCCTCTCAGAAAGATCACAGTTTGAAAAAACTGAGGGAAAATCATCGAGTAAAACAGAATTAATGTCTGGCGTTCCCATGGAACTGTTATAAGCCCTCTGCTGCCCCTAATGTACATAAACTAGACTGGTGTTCAAAATTGAAGAATCAAACCGTTATTTCCCCGACCTACACTTGTGTTCAAAATTAAAGTTGGGAAGCTGGCAATCCCGTCAGCGGACAACTGTGATCTCTCCCTTAGTCTTTCTTCCATCTATTGCCCACATTAAACAATGCCCGGTCCAAGTAATTAATAAACAATGCCTTTTATGAAGATTTGAGAGGAGCGAAGCTGAAGTTGAAAACCTAACATCAGGGCTCGATTGGCTTGAACTAAGTAAATTGGATGATTGTTGTTCAAAATGGTTCAAATGGCTCTGAGCAATACGGAACTAAACTTCTGAGGTCATCAGTCCCCTACAACTTAGAACTACTTAAACCTAACTAACCTAAGGACATCACACACATCCATGCCCGAGGCAGGATTCGAACCTGCGACCGTAGCAGTCATGGGCTACCGGACTGAAGCGCCTAGAACCGCTCGGCCACCGCGGCCGGCTGAAGATTGTTGTTGCCGAATCTTTTACGTAAATATATATTTCCATTGATTTCTCACATTTTAGTACATCGTGCAGTATTTTGATTTTTCATATTAACAAAGTCGAAATTACATTGTTCGCACCCATTATACAAAAATAAGTCCGATCACATCAGAGGCAAGCTTACTACTCTCACACTCTACGGAAATAACAATATTCCAATGGGTTCACAACTTTTCGTAACATATGAAATCCTTCTAGTTTTCGTAACATCATTAATTTCGATTATTATTTCGTAAATGAATCCATAAATAAACGTAGTAAACAGTAAAGGATTGCGTAATTAATAAAACAAATTTTAAGTGAGCCAATAGTTCTTAATTTCAATTTTTTTTTAAATTTTAACTATATATTCAGAACTAGTACTTACCGATTATAACATCGAAACTAAAATATTTTATAGAGTAATTCCTTTCACAATTTTAGCTTGAAATATAACATACCGTGTATAAAATTATATGGAAGTTTTCAGAAAAGCAGCTAAGATAATACTGACTTCTCCAAAATTCGAAAAATAATACTGGTATCGACAACTACTGTTGAGGAAAAGTAATGCTAGGGAACAATGTCCCGTTACAAAACTATGCCAACGATGCCGTCAAGGCACCTATGAAACGACGTAGTGTTTGCCGGCTAGCTCCACATCCGCAATCGCTGAGTACACAGTCACAGACGGTGCAGTATGGCACAGAGAAGATGCCTGCCATACTCTCTGCGGTGGAGGGCCAGACAAAAAAAATGAAGCAGGACAGTCGCAAACTGATAAGGGCCGATGCCTTAGTGTGAATCGTTCTGTTGTTTCTCGGATGTAACGACAATGTATACGGACCGAAACTGTAACCCGAAGAACAGGACAGAGCCGACGACGTGTGATTTCAGAAGTGAAGACCATTATTTGGCTGAAAGGACACGACAGTACCACCTTAATACTGCACGGCTACTGGCATGTGACCTTGCAGCATCCACTGTGCGTGGTGTATCGAGGCAAACGATGTGCAGAAGGTTTCGACAGACTGGTCTTCATTGTGTGAGACCTGCTGTATGTCTACTTCTCACGCTTCTTCACAGAAGAGAACGTCTAGAGCGGAGTCATCAACATGCCGCCAGGGCTGTCAAACAGTGGGACAATGTTGTTTTCACAGATAAATCCCTATTGAGTTTGGAGTGTGATTCTCAAGGGATTCGCATCTGGAAGAAATATAGAACACGTTTTCGAGATCCAAGCGTTGTGGAAAGAGTTCGATATCGAGGATGATCCCTAATGCCTTGGGCAGGCGTTATCTTGACCACTCGAACCCATATTCATAAAACTGTACAGGTGAATCGGCAAGACTTAACTGCCTTCAGCTAACGTGACGAGATTTTAGGAGTTCATTTGCGATTGATGCGATTTTCTGTGGGCCCAGACTTCGTATTGATGGACGATATTGGGCAGATTCATAGATTACAGGTGGTTGATGTTTTCTAGGAGAGGGAAGATATTGCATGCATGTCGTGGCCTGCTCGCTCTCCCGATTTGAATTCCATAGGGTATGTCTGGGATACTCCAGACAAGATATCTGTTTGGTGCAAAAAGTGGCAACTGACTCTAAATAACTAAAGGTACCAAAAGGGGATCCACTACATTTCGGCTACACGATAAACAACAAAAATCTAAAAGTTGCGAATTCAACAAAATACTTAGGGTTACAGTAACGAACAACATAAGGTGGACGATGGCATAGGTATTGCTGTGGGTAAAGAAAACCAAAGACTGTGATTATTGGCAGCAAGCTTATAAAATGCAAGTAGTCTACTAAAGAGACTGCCTACACTACGCCTGTCAGCCCTCTTTGCTGTGTGATGAGAGATCCGAGTCAGATACGATTTACGGATGACATCGGAAGAGTCCAAATAAAGTCCTTACGTCCGAAAAAGAAGAGAGAGGGCCACGGATATGATGTGCAAGTCGGGGTGGGTGTCATTAAAACAAAAGGATTTTTCGTCGCTGCATGATCTTCTCAGGAAATTTCAATCAGAAACTTTCTTCCTCAGAATCGCTCAAATTTGAGTGAATCCCTAAGTGACCAAACTACTGATGTCATCGGTCCCTAGACCTACACACTACTTAAACTAACTAATGCTAAGAACAACACACACACTCATGCCCGAGGGAGGACTCGAACCTCCAACCGGAGGGGCCACGCAATCCTTGACATGGCGCCTCAAACCACGCGGCCACTCCTCGCGGCCTCACAATCGCAAATATTTACTTGGCGCAAATCTACATAGGGAGAAATTATCCTAATAATAAAATATGAGAAATCAGAGCTCGCACGGAAAGATTTAAGTATTCGTCTTTCTCGCACGCTGTTCTAGAGTGGAACGGTACAGAAGCATCCTGATGCTGGTTCGACCAAACGTCTGCAGTTACTTAATTGTGAACTACAGAGTTTTCATGTAGATATAGATGTAGATAGATCAATGGGAAACTAAAAGGCGAACAAGTCACCCTGGATACACATTAAAATCCTCTTTTTAAGAAGGTATGTGTTAGATCGGAAATCACGCTTAAAATACACGAATCACATTCCTTTCATCGCCTCCTAAAATACATGACGGGTCAGCTAGTACGCTGGATGCAGCCCTCATATCGGGATATAAACGCATTCAGTTAACGAGGTCAGACCCCATCAGGAGGCGCGTTAAAAGTACTTCTTCCAGACGCTGAATTTACCTATTTTCAATGTTGATTCCATATCTTACATCAACATATTTTCAGTGGTTTATTTTCCATTACTTTCCATCAAATTCCGTTAATTTTCTTTTTACAGTTGTTGTTAACTGCGTGATTCTTAAGAAGCGCTTCACACCACTTCATTTGAAATTTCAGTGTAATACTTACTAAATTTCTGACTACATTAGTTGATTTTACAAAACATATTGTGCCTTTTCTTTCCGTTAACAAATAACGAATATAACACTGTCGGTGAATAGCTTCACACTGCAGAGTTTTAGTTATACAGTTTTAATACTATCGAAGGATTGCATATAACCAAACCAAAGTCAGTGTACAGGTTTCACTTTTGTTATAGATCGCATTTTTATTATGAATGAAACTCCTGCACAACTCATGAAGATACTACCACTTTCTGTTAGCGTACTCGATACTGTAGTTACCTTCCCCATCTAGTGTGTTTCTTCATATCCGCTAGCGACTGACACCTGTGTACGTAAAAACCTTCCTGCCCACACCACCGCATGCGAGCCTCTCCCTGCCCTAATCTCATGGACCTGTCAACGTCACCTCGCATCCACCATCGAGAAAATGCGCCTCAGGAAACACGAATACTGACGAGAAGACGCCGCCCATTGGGGTTACCTTCTTTAGAAGGCGGATGAGAAAGATGCGCCGCCATTTCTCTTGCGTCTGCTCCGGAAAGAGTCACTCATTCGTAACACAGAAGTCGACTTTACTCACGGTAGCCACCGATATAGCCTGATTAGACCAATTGAGATGAAAGGTGCGAGCAACATTAGGTACATCAAAGGCAATTCAGACAGAACCCTGACGATGCTTTACAGCGAGCTGAAGTTGCCAAGTGACGCACGTGAAAATACGGCTGCCTCACAATATTACAACTTATCTTCCACAAGTAAACGAAACGCTTTATATTTGTCTCTTTTCAGACCATTTCGTATCTAAAACCGCGTTAATTAACACGTTACGATCTTTTAATTCTCTTTTTTTCGGCTATTTTCAATGTGTAAGACACTAATACACATTATTACAACACTTGTGACTGTTTCACCCATATTTTTATTTACTTTGTCACTAAACGCAAAGCTTGAGTCGTCATTTAGCAAACAGTCGCAGTGACACCCCTTAAAAAGTATAATAGTTGAGTACCCAGCGCTATCCGGTTATGAGTTTATTTCAGTCATTTGTTATCCCATCCCATCGTTCCCCTCCGATCTCCACCACCTCGTCTCTATACACCTCCACCACCCCGAACTCTCCGTCCACCTGCTCCTGCCCCCTCTCTGTCCATCTCCTCCTCCCCTATGTCACTCTGCTCCTCCTCCCTCCATCCATCTGGTCCTTCTCTCTTTGTTCATCTCCTCTTCCGCCCCCTCTATTTCAATATTCTGCTCCCTCCCCTATGTCAATGCCTCCCCTTCTCTCTCCCCATCTCTTCCTCTTCCTCTGTCCTCATTTCCTACTCCTCTGTTGATCGTCTCCTCCATCACACCTCTGCTATCTCTTCGTTCCACGTGTCTGTTCAACTTCTCCTATTTCCTTTCTCTGTCCATCTCCTCCTCACCCCTCTCACTGTCTACGTCCACCTGTCCTGTCTCTGTCCATCTTATCCTCCTGTTTGAGTCTATCTCCTTCTTTTTCATTTCCTCATCCTTCTTTTTCTCTCCACGTTATCATACTCATATAACAATAGGAGGCTGGTGGTTCTTAGCACTACAGTATTTCTTTTTAGACTGTAACTGTATTGTATACTAGATTTGATTGAAATCGGTCAAGCGGTTTACGATGAGCTTTTTGCCCGTGGCTTTGTCCGCATACACACATGGAAAATATATTTCACACGTGTTTAACATATTTCACCCGTATTGTCCACGTATTTCACTCGTATGTGTAGCAAATTCGGCACTGCAGTTTGATTCGTGGGCACCTCAATGCTTACGATGAGGTATCTGCTGAATTATTGATGTAAAATTATGTGAGTTAATTTTGCAGGTACATCCAGTGGTTTATGTGTCTACTGTTGCAAAATTTTTTGTGAATATAATTAGCAGTAATGAAGTAATAAAACGTCATACAGGAGCGGCAGTCTTGGCGCAGACTGCACATCCTTGAATCTTGACCTAGTGGAGATAAGTAGTTAATTCTGTAATAACTGTCACTAAAGTTAGTATTACGCCGTAAGGAAGTTAGTTGGAGCCTACCTCATCTTATCTGTTGCAAGTTTTACTTGTTTAAAAGTGTTTCTCAAAAAAAAAAAATCTTCAGTTTCCGAGTACATTAAACATAAGTATTCATACAAATATAAGACGTTTGTGTAAGTATGAGTGTTAAGTGAAGAATGTAGGCTGTTTCGTTACACATGTATTTAGTTATGGTGTATCTATTCGAGGAATTAAAAGTTTTAAGTTTCGCCTTTCACTTGTTTCCTAAACTGGTAATCAATGTAGCTCATACGTGATATTAGGCCTAATTTTTCGGGTATACTAGTTTCGAGTTTTAATGTTATTTTAAGTGAATTACATTACTATATTAATAGCACACACATATATTAGTGTTTCACATAACTTTACTGAATCTTGTGATCTGTAGTTAATAGAAAATTACTGTTATTTTCTGGATAAATTTTGTACAATGCTTGTAAATAACCATGACCGAGAAGTGTTTCAGCTTCTGTAAGAAGGTTATTTCTGTGCTTCTACACAGCTGTTGCAACAGTTGGTTTCGTTTGGGGAATGTAGCCGCATGTGTAAGTGGGGAAGTAAATGGATCTCTTCCAAGGTATTGCTAAATACTTTTAAGGGTTAGGAAAAAAGCCAGGAAGGGATAATTAAGCCCCTTAGGGCGGAACTAGACAGTGCTAAGTAGGAACCGATGAGGTTAAGGGTGGAGAAGGGTGAAGACAAGTGGGAAGTGGTAGCAAGAAACACAGAAAGACAACAAAGACAGTATCATCATAGACACAAACAGTAGATTTGCCCTGCTACCTCAGTTACTTAAGGAGGAGGCTCAGGTACAAGTAAATGTAATAAATACTTAACAGACTTTCACCAGCAAACCAACTGTTTCAGAAAAAATTGTTAAATAGGAGGAAAGTTCTTTTGTTAATTAGTAGCCATGGAAGAGGTACGGGCCCGATCTTGCAGAAAAATTAGGTGACAGGTGCCAGGTCACATGTTTTTTGAAGCCTAACACATGTCATAGCCAATTAATAGAGGATGGAGGATCATTGTGCAATGATTTTACGAAGTACGATCATGTTGTGATAGGGGGTGAAGCAGGAAAAGGAATTTATACGGATCAGGGCTACAGTCTTGAGTGTGATCTGGTAAAAATAACATCTGCAACGAACCATACAAGTGTTGGCTTGTCTTCTGCTTTCATGGTGTATGATCAGCCCCAATTGAACCGCTCTGTCATGAGGATCAATACGGTGTTATATCAGCTTCTTTAGGCGGCTACTTTGTCAGGAATAGGTTTGGTTCCTGTTGATGAAACTGGTAGGTGGGACCTCACAAGGCACAGTGGTATCTAAATATGTAGGGGTAGAGTAAATTGGGCATGGTGATAGGTAAGGGCGGGGAGCACTGAAACTCATGGGAGTATCTCTTTTTTAGGATAAGATCAGTGTCTAATGATTCAACATTTAATGAAATGAAGTTTAATGAGAAGCTCAGACAGGCTGATACTAGAGATGTTAAAATATCACAAGATTCTCATAAAAGTACATTGAAAAATAACATTATTACATAATAAATACATCATTACATAAAAATAATGTTAGTGTATTGTGTCAGAATATCCAGGCATAGAGAATGAAAGTAGATGAGCTTCATGTTTGTTTAGGAGATTTAGAAACTTGGGGTGGAATATTTGTACTATACCTGCCTAAACATTGTGTAGCCACAGAGCTGACCGGAGTGGCAGAGTGGTTAAAGGCGCTACAGTCTGGAACCGCACGGCCGCTACGGTCGCAGGTTCGAATCCTGCCTCGGGCATGGATGTGTGTGATGTCCTTAGGTTAGTTAGGTTTAAGTAGTTCTAAGTTCTAGGGGACTTATGACCACAGCTGTTGAGTCCCATAGTGCTCAGAGCCATTTGAACCATTTTTTGTAGCCACAGATATGGAAAAGGAAAATGCACGTGAGTATATACTTTCATTAAATAAAAATAGAGACACTATGGAGAGAGGAGGAGTTCCCATATATGTTGAAATTAATCACAGAGTGAAAAATCTAGAAGCTAAAAAAATTTCTAGAGCAGTTTTGCAACTTAAACTAAATAATGGTACTTTTATAGTTGTACCTGTGTATAGATCCTCACTAGGAAATTTTCAGCTATTTCTGAAATACATGGATTCTCTGTTGGGCTATTGGTCAGACAGAGAGAAGAAAATTATTGTTGTGGGGATTACAATGTAGATTTTCTGAAAGAGTATATTAGAAAGCATGACCTTGAAGTATTGCTCAGTGCTTTCAACTTGATGACAGTTACTGATTTTCCTACAGGAGTACTAAAGAAATCAGCACAGTGATATATGTTTTATAGACCAATATAAATTTAATGAAATAATGACTTTTCCTGCTAAGAACAGTACTTCTGATCATAATGCACTGCTAGGTATAGTATCTGACGTAGCTCTCTACAGTAATGCAAAAGAGTCCTCAAGAATAGTGCATTCGCTTAACGATTTAACAATTGCAAATTTTAGGGAAAGCTTGCAACAGATTCTAAAGGCGAGCTGATGCTAATTTCTGATTCAACCATTTCCTGATACCTTTGTGAGTATATATGAAAAGAGCTTCTCTAAGAAAACAGTGAAACATAATTGTAAGAAACCATCTAAAAAGCTATCGATTACAAAGGGGATAACAATACCTTGTAAGCAGAAAAGGGAAATGTATTTTGTAGCTAGAAGGAGTAATGATCCAGAAATAGTGAAACATTATAAAAAAATACTGCACAGCATTAAGAAAAGTTATGAAAGTGAATTGAAGTACGTGCATTATGACTGAAATTAGGAATGCTGATAATAAAATTAAAACAATTTGAAATATTGTTAAAAGGGAAACAGGGCAACTGAGAGTAGAGGAAGACAGTATTTCTATCAAACTCAATGAAAAATTTGTTAACAAAAAGTCAGAAGTAGAGAATATTTTAGTAATAGTTTTTAAGCGCTGTAGAGAAAATAGAATCCAGCTGTTCATTAGAAAATGCAAGGCAGTATACGGAAGAGGCAATACATATGAAATGTAATAAAATTGAAATTCAACCCACCTCTCCTAAAGAACTCAGGAAAATAATAAAGTCACTCAAAAGTAAAAGCTCAATTGAAATTTATGTCGTTTACAACAGATACTAAAAGCTTGATCCCAACTGAAAAGTAGGATTCTCAGCCTTCTCAGCCACATATGTAGTAGCTCACTGAAACAAGACATTCTTACAGATAGACTGAAATATGCTTTTATGACACGACTGCATAGAAAAGGGGATAGGTCTGATGGTAGCAACAACCACCCAGTCGCACTTATGACACCTTTATCCAAAATTCTTGAAAAAGTAATGTGTTCAAGAGTAGCTTCACATGTTTGTAAAAATGAACTATTTTCAAAATGTCCATTTGATTTTTAGAAATGTTTGTCAACAGAAAATACTGTATATACTTTCACTGATAACATGTTAAATAATCAGAAGAACTGAAAGTCACTAATTGTAATTTTTTGATCTCTCAATTGCTTCTGCCTGTGGGAATCATAAAATTATTCTATATAAGCTTAAAGTATTGTCATATGCATGGGACAGTGCAAAAATATTGTAATTCATATTTTAACTGGAGAAATCCAGAACACTGAAATTAATAATACATATAATCTGCAAAAATCAGCAGAGTCCTCTAACTAGGAAGGTATCAACAATGGCATCTTTGGCCCCTTATTAGACTTGATATATATTAGCGACTTACCACACTGTATTCATGAAGATGCAAAGGTATTTCTTTCTGAGGCCAATACAAGTATAGTACTCTTTTTGATAACAATACAAATATAGTAATCACATCCAAGAAATGAAAATTACTTGTGGAAGTTGTGAACAATATATTTCAGAAAATTATTATGTGGTTCTCTGCAAATGGACTCTCATTACATTTGGAGAATACGCAGCATATATATTTCTGTACAGTAAATGGCATAACAACATTGATAAATGTTGACTTTGAACAGAAGTATGTTGCTAAGGCAGATTACTGAAAATTTCTGGGTGTGTGCACTGATGAGAAATTGAATTGTAAGGTACAGATTGATGATCTGCTGAAACACTTACATTCAGCCACTTATGCTGTTAGGTTTACTGCAAATTTTGGTGATCAACAAATCAGTAAATTAGCTTATTATGCCTATTTTCCTTCACTGCTTTCATATGGCGTCGTATCTTTGGTTAATTCATCATTAAGAGAAAAAGTATTAATTCCTCAAAACCATGTAATCAGAACAATAGATGAAGCCCACCTGAGATCACCATATAGACATTTATTTGAGGAACTTGAGATATTGACAGTACATCCATGATGCATATATTCACTTATGAAATTAGTTGTTAGTGACCTATCCCAGTAGAAAAATAAAAGCAAATTGTATAGCTACAAACTAGAAGAAAACATGATTTTCTCTGTCCTGGGTTAAATTTGACTGTGGCACAGAAAGAGGTGAATTGTGCTGCCACAAAAACCTTTTGTCATTTACCAAATAGCATTAAAATGTGACAGAAAGCAAACCAGCATTTAAAAACAGACAGAAAGAATTTTTGAATGGCAAATCCTTCTACTCAATAGATGTACTTTTAGGTATGAAGCAGTAATTACAAAAAGTAAAGATTGTATTGTGTAAGGAAAACTTACAATAAACTGAGTCGTTCCACATCATTATGAAATGTTGTATTCATGATCTGTGGAATAAGTGTTAATGAAATGTAATGTCTCATACATCTCAGTGATTATGACATTATATCTCCTAAAGCACTAGTCACACAATGATGTAATTTTTTCAGTTGTATATCTATTTGCTGTCTCCAAAATGTCTCATGAGAACAGTTAGTAACAAAGAAGTAATCAATTAACACATCACCCTTCATGTGGCTGTTTTACTGCATTATTGGAGAGAATGTAGAAGCAAGAAACTTATCTCATTTCATCACTCTGTGAGGAACATCTGTGAGAAAAAGTTTCATGAAGGTTTAAAACTATGTTAAAAATTTTATGGAAGTCATTAAGTGCCCTAACTCTCAAATAATAAATGAAGAAGGTATGGGTACTCTTGCGTCATGGGCTACAATGCTTATTCACCCCAATGCTCAAACGTTTGATAGGTGGTTGGTTCTTATGCCCAGTGTTTGTATGCATACAGTAAATTATATATGTACCATGTTTGTTGAAATCGGTCCAGTAGTCTAGGAGGAGATGTGCAATGCACATACATACATTCATATATACCCATGAATGTACACACAAAACTTCCTTTTTAGTAAGTGGCATGGCTGTGTACCCTTGAGATGAAGTTTAAATGTTACCATACTATCAAACTTTTGAGATTTAACAATAAAAAGATTCCACAGAAGATACCATAAGATGCACCTAAACGTGTGTGTGTGTGTGTGTGTGTGTGTGTGTGTGTGCAGTAAAACTAATAAACAGGGTCTTGCAGAAGGCCAAATATCTCTCGAAAATATTTTGATTATCTGTAGAACTTCTCTTTATCCTGGTGACATTTTCCACACTCATACACAACCTGATCATACAGTTAAGATGATGAATCGAAAATGCAACACTTAAGACACAGAGCAGAGCAACTGATTCTGCATCTGGAATCTGAAATTATTTGCAGTCCGAGAACTGGAAAAGAACTTCATGGGTACAGCAGTTCGTTGTCACAAGGAGATAGTAAGTGTACAACTGAGATTGGTAACTGAAAAAACTACTTTAAGCAATGTGCTTTTTTTGTCACAATGAATTATGAATTAATGGTTCCAGATCCTTTCTTTACCAACCACGAGTAAATTCTACGTTTTTAGGCAGTGGGAGTGTTTCAAAATGCACATTTCACATGTGTTTTCATCCTATGATAGGTGGTAATTAAGTCACAGTTTTACAAGAGTAACATCATTGTTCAACTTTCAAACAGCACCTACATTACTGAGCTGGCACACAATACGTGCAGGGGACTAACCGAAAACAGTTAAATTGTACAATGACAAGAATACTATAGAGTGCACTCACTTTCAGGAATCAGTGTTAAGAAAGCTGATGTCTGCCACCGATTTTTCTGTAAATGACTGTCTCAGATGGTGGGAGTATGTATATCGATATTTTGGGGGGACGGATTGTACATTATTACGATAATGACCCTCAAGGAAACACTGGAGGAAATTTTCGCTATTATTTGCGATATTTGTTGTACGTCTGCATACAGTTTTTATGCCGCATCACCACTGTTACATATCGCTAATGAAATCCATCGATAATTGGATATGTCCATATACATAGACTACATTGTTATCTGAAATAAAAAAGGAAATAAATGTTTTTTACCTCTACAACTTTCTCTTTAATTTCGAATAGGCTACCCATACTAGGTTAAACTGCACAGCCACAGCAGTTGAGTTAATAAGGTAATTGCCCTAAGAAATAGGGTGCCTTCATTACTATTGTACCCCTCTCAAATGGCTAAGTTGTAGTGGCTGCCCAATTTTATATCCATTAGAACAGATAATGTGATCAGGTTATTGTAAGTAAGACTATATATAATACTTTTATATACTTTTTAAACCGATACTGTTTGATACTAATGAATAGCAATTTTTATTACACTAATACAAGTGACAAAAAATAATCTATACACTACAGCTCCCATGGCAGTCTTTTAAAAAGAAAATTCACAGCTACAATTCTTCGATAATGCTGTTTCCACATACATTATTTATTGACATTCATAGTGCATTTGATATAATATTAGGGATACAGCTATCGTTCTTTAATGCCATGTTCTTCTTCTTTAGCAATAAAGCTTTTTTTACATTGGATGTATATATACAGAGTGTCTCTCCTAAGAGTTGTCAGGCAAATTTTCTCTGTTGTTTTGGCAGATATTTACAGTCTCGTATTTGCATTGTGTAGCTGGAGTCACCCAAAACAGTTGTTGTTCATCATGTCTTTTATGCAATGCCCAATGCCAACATCAGCATTGGTTTGCTTCCCACTACAAAAAAAATTAAAGTGAGGTTTTACACGCACGTTAGTTAGAGCTCTCCCAGATCAGTATAGTCTGACATTCATATATCAGTATATATGAACAGGGACAGTAAAACTCAAAGAATAAACAGTAATCCAGCAGCGACTCAGTAGAGCTGCATGCTGGGCAGTAGCAATCAGTGTGTGCCAGGGCAGTGCTGTCACTACTGGGGTACTAGTTATTCTTCGTTTTTACCAATCCTGTTAGTTTTTGTTAAGTCAATAGTCTTCTGACTGCTTTGATGCAACCAACCACGAATTCGTCTCTTGCACCAACTCTTCATTTCATATAGTATGTAAAAGAAAATTAAAAGAATTTCTGAATGGCAATTCCTTCTATTAATTAGATGAATTTTTGGATATAGTAATTGGGCAAATCGCACCCTCCCCCCCTCCCAACACGTTCCACATCATTATGAAGGTATTCATGATCTATGGAACAAGTACTAATCTAATCTAATCTACATATCTCTGTATGTGAGTATGCAATCTTATATCAGTTCCTTTGACGGTTCAATGTATATAATCCAGAGGAAATCGTTCATTATTTTTACATCGAAAGTCAATACCTTAACCTGAACTACAGTATCCATATTGGCTAATACAGGTTTAATAGTATTTTGATATTTTCTACGGATCTAGCTTTTCTCTTCCATCTGGTGTGTTACCTTTGCTGTGTACCTTAGTCTTATGCAGTATTTCAGCATACATTTCTGTCTATTTCGGAATGTACTTATTGAGATTTGAAGTTTTTAGGATTATTCGATCCATTAAACCAGGTGCTCTTTCGAATTTCCTATCCCCAACATATACAGTATGCTTGGTTAACCTTATAGAGTGTTTACCCAACATGTACAGCTGTCTCTGCTGATTCTGTAAGCCCTGTACATTTCACTGTCACTGAAGGCATTAATAGTATATCCTTATTATTATTATTATTATTATTATTATTATTACACTTTTTCTCCTCTTCTAACTCCATCCATCAAATTAATACAGACTTAATTAATGAGGACTCGTCAGTTATGACCTTCAACGTTTCTGAGAGATTATGTTCTTATCCAACTGCCTTAATTTAGCAATCGTAGTATCCAGCGAATTGAGCTCCTTACCTCATAAATTTGGGTTTTGTTGGCATGCTGTTGCATACTAAACAGGTTTCAAGTTGGTACAGCTCATATACTAATGGTGGTGGTGGGCTGTTCTTTCAACTGCCCTGTCTCGCTCATTCACATCCCACATCTCACTCATTCACATCCCACATCAAGGATTCATACAGCTCAACGTTTATGTTTATCCTTGATAAAAGTATCCTGTTTTGTTAATCTTGTGTTGAGAATTTTGTTCACTGTTTCAGTTTTTCCCTCGACATATAATTCACGTCACTGGATTATTTCATTCAACTGCTCCTCTTAGATCCATACATCTCAACTTCCGTAGCTATTACTTTGATAAAACTATCCAGTTTCATTAATCTTGTGTTGATTGCTTCATGTATAAACACATCTACACAGTCAGTTCATCACTAACACTCAGAAAGGTACCTCCTGAAAAAATTAATAAGGTCATTATACTACACCCTAAATGTGATAAGAAGAGGCTGATAGAATTACTATTATGCTCTGGAGACGATTGTATACGGCACGTTCTCAGCACTGAAGCAGTATTGAGCAATTTGCGGTCACCCATTAACTTCCTGAGAATGATTAATATAGGCCATTGGTGGTTTCAATGAATGTACTGACCAGTCGTCCTGAAAATTCTGTAATAAAAGATGCAAGAATAAGTCACAATGCTGCAACTGGAAGACAACGGATTTGACAAAAAGGATAGTGTTGAGGCATTTTATACGATCAGGTGGTTTAAATCTAAAAATGAGTAAGATGGTTCTTGAAATTTATGGCACAGTGCTATAATTTGAATGCAGCTAACAATTACGTGTCTGCCAAACAAATAACAAACGTTTTATGTAACATTACACACAGATCTGACAAGTTACTGACAGCGATGAGTTTATTGTCAAACATAAATATTGAAAGAAGCATTTTTAGTCACATGGAGACTGTCAGCTTCATGGACCGTCTCCCATCAAACTGCACCGTGAAGGGGTATAAATGGGAACACATAAGGTAAATGTTTTACACGTGCACTTTTTTCTTTCGTGTGTCAAACGTATGTTCATTATTGCTTAGGCACCTGGTAATGACTGAACTTTATTTTCTAGTGCAAGTACCTTTTCGATTGAGCTACCGTTCCAGCAAACCTCTGTCTACTATAAACAGTATACACATCATAATAATTGTATGAGAGGCAACAGCAGTGACCGAGACACCAAACCATGCAGGTACCAGTTTGCTGCTTGTACATGATGCATCGAGGCAATAAGATGGGGCATGTATATGGCTCCCAGGCCAGACGCTGAGATCGGTTATTATGCCAATAGTGAGGTGAACGGAGCAGAGACAGGAACTGCCTTGCCAACCGAGTGCGCTGCAGGCACGAACCACACTTCTTTTTGCTAATATCTGGACACTTGGCTGGAAACGAGTTACAAGTTAGTGGCGCACTCCATCGGCAATGCTGGAAGTCAATACGGTGTTGGCCCACCCTTAGCCTTGATTACAGCTTCCAACCTCGCAGGAATACGTTGTATCAGGTGCTGGAAGGTTTCTCACGGTTCGTCAGCCCTTTCTCCACGGAGTGCTGCACTGAGGAGAGGTATCGATGTCAGTCGGTGAGGCCTGGCACTAATTCGGCGTTCCAAAGCATTCCAAAGGTGTTCTATACGATTCAGGTCAGGACTCTGTGCAGGCCAGAGAATTACAGGGACACCCTGCCATCGGATCACCATATTGTGTACCGCGATTCGTCACTCCACACAACGTTTTTCCACTGTTCAATCGTCCAATGTTTACGCTCCTTACACCAAACGAGGCGTCGTTTGGCATTTACCGGCGTGATGTGCGGCTTATGAGCAGCCGCTCGAAAATGAAATCCAAGTTTTCTCAGCTCCCGCATAACTGTCGTAGTACTTGTAGTGGATCCTGATGCAGTTTGGAATCCCTGTGTGATGATATGGATAGATTTCTGCCTATTATACATAACGACCTTCTTCAACTGTCGACGATTCGACGATCTCCGTTAGTCAACAGATGAGGTCAGCCTGTACCCTTTTGTGCTGTACGTGTCGCTTCACGTTTCCACTTCACTATCACTTCGTAAACAATGGGCCTTGGAACGTTTAGGAGGGTGGACGTACAGACGTATGACACAAGTGACACCCAGTCACCTTACCACGTTCGAAGTCCGTGAGTTCAGCGGAGCGCCCCATTCTTCTGTCTCACGATGCCAAATGACTACTGAGGTCGCTGATACGGAGTACCTGGCAGTAGGTCGCAGCAGAATGCACTTAACATGAAAAGCGTATGTTATTGGGTGTGTCTGGATACTTTTCATCACATCGTGTAAATTGCATTGCTCCCCTATCCCAGGACTGGATTCCCACCGTCATTTACTATACTGGTAAACTTGCTGTATTAGAGTCCTCTAAGATAGCCACTGTTTTTAAAGCAAGGGCACTGAAAAAGTAGCAAGCGCATATACACTGAAGCGCCAAAAAATCTAGTATAGGCATGCGTACTCAAATACAGAGATATGTAAACAGGCAGAATACGGCGCTGCGGTCAGCAATGCCTATATAAGATAAGTTTTTAGCGCAGCTTTTAGATTGGTTGAAGCCCCTACAATGGCAGGTTATGAAGATTTAAGTGAGTTTTAACTCTGTTGTTATAGTTGGCGCACGAGCATCTCCGAGCTAGCTATGAAGTGGGTATTTCCCTCTTAGACCATTTCACGAGTGTACCGTGAATATCAGGAATCCGATAAAACATGAAATCTTCGACATCACTGCGGCAGGAAAAAGAACAGGACTTACCACGACTGAAGAGAAACGTTCAAAGTGACAGAAATGCAACCCTTCTGCAAATTGCTGCAGGTTTAAATGCTGGGACATCACCAAGTGTCAGCGTGGGAACCATCGATATGGACCTTCGGAGCCGAAGGCCCACTCGTGTACCCTTGATGACCGTACGAGAAAAACCTTCACACCTCGCCTGGGTCTGTCAACATTGCACCGTCGATGACTGGAAACATGTTGCCTCGTTTCAAACTGTATCGAGCCGATAGACGTACACGGGTGTGAAGACAACCTTGTAACACATGGATCCTGCATGTCAGCAGGGAACTCTTCAAGCTGGTGGGCGCTATGTAATGGTGTGGAACGCGTGCAATTGGAGTGATATGGGACCCCTGATACGTCTAGATATGACTCTGACAGGCGACACTTAAGTAAGCACCGCCGGCCGAAGTGGCCGTGCGGTTAAAGGCGCTGCAGTCTGGAACCGCAAGACCGCTACGGTCGCAGGTTCGAATCCTGCCTCGGGCATGGCTGTTTGTGATGTCCTTATGTTAGTTAGGTTTAACTAGTTCTAAGTTCTAGGGGACTAATGACCTCAGCTGTTGAGTCCCATAGTGCTCAGAGACATTTGAACCATTTGAACGTAAGCACCCTGTATGTTCACCTGCATCCATTCATGCCGATTGTGCATTCCGACGGACTTGGGCAAGTCCAGCACGACAGTGCGACACCTCATACGTTCACAATTGCTACAGAGTGGCTCCAGGAACACACTTCTGAGTTTAAACACTTCCGCTGGCCACCGGACTCCCCACACATAAGCATTATTGAGAATGTACGGGATGCCTTGCAATGTGCTGTTCAGAAGAGATCTCCACAGATTTACGGACAGCCCTGCAGGATTCATGGCATCAGTTACCTCCAGCACTACTTCAGAAATTAGTGAAGTGCATGCCACGTCATGTTGCGGCAATTTTGCGAGCTCATGGGCTCCTAAATGAAATTAGGTGGGTGTACCAGTTTCTTTGACTTTTCAGTGTATGTAGCACTGTGTTAACTCGTAATTTATCAGGGTATCAATGTAAATTGCACTGTATTGGTAGTTGTTCAACATTTACAGTTACATATTTATTTGAATATTGTCACCAATGTTGATAGGTCGCTAACAAGTCAGCAGATGTTACTTGCCCTCCTTTATCACTTACGCGTTTCAGGTATAGTCCAACATTAATGGTCTGTCGAAAAAATGTTTTTCAAAACATTCATATTGTCACACACTGCATTGTAAGCAGTACAAAGGATATATAACAAATAACGAAGCTGATAAAAAAATTTAAACACAGTCAGTGTGGCATATACAAAATCATAATTGTAAGCTGTTAGTGCCAAGTGAACAAGAACGACGTCAATAAACATTTGAAGAAATTTTGCCTCTAACAATTAACAACTGTATGTACCAAGTCCTCCCCCCATGAACCATGGACCTTGCCGTTGGTGGGGAGGCTTGCGTGCCTCAGCGATTCAGATAGCCGTACCGTAGGTACAACCACAACGGAGGGGTGTCTGTTGAGAGGCCAGACAAACGTGTGGTTCCTGAAGAGGGGCAGCAGCCTTTACAGTAGTTGCAGGGGCAACAGTCTGGATGATTGACTGATCTGGCCTTGTAACATTAACCAAAACGGCCTTGCTGTGCTGGTACTGCGAACGGCTGAAAGCAAGGGGAAACTACGGCCGTAATTTTTCCCGAGGGCATGCAGCTTTACTGTATGATTAAATGATGATGGCGTCTTCTTGGGTAAAATATTCCGGAGGTAAAATAGTCCCCCATTCGGATCTCCGGGCGGGGACTACTCAAGAGGATGTCGTTATCAGGAGAAAGAAAACTGGCGTTCTACGGATCGGAGCGTGGAATGTCAGATCCCTTAATCAGGCAGGTAGGTTAGAAAATTTAAAAAAGGGAGATGGATAGGTTAAAGTTAGATATAGTGGGAATTAAAGAAGTTCGGTGGCAGGAGGAACAAGACTTCTGGTCAGGTGACTACAGGGTTATAAACACAAAGTCAAATAGGGGCAATGCAGGAGTAGGTTTAATAATGAATAGGAAAATAGGAATGCGGGTAAGCTACTACAAACAGCATAGTGAACGCATTATTGTGGCCAAGATAGATACGAAGCCCACACCTACTACAGTAGTAAAAGTTTATATGCCAACTAGCTCTGCAGATGACAAAGAAATTGAAGAAATGTATGATGAAATAAAAGAAATTATTCAGATAGTGAAGGGAGACGAAAATTTAATAGTCATGGGTGACTGGAATTCGAGTGTAGGAAAAGGGAGAGAAGGAAACGTAGTAGGTGAATATGGATTGGGGCTAAGAAATGAGAGAGGAAGCCGCCTGGTAGAATTTTGCAGAGAGCACAACTTAATCATAGCTAACACTTGGTTTAAGAATCATGATAGAAGGTTGTATACAAGGAAGAACCCTGGAGATACTATAAGGTATCAGATAGATTATATAATGGTAAGACAGAGATTTAGGAACCAGGTTTTAAATTGTAAGACATTTCCAGGGGCAGATGTGGACTCTGACCACAATCTATTGGTTATGACCTGTAGATTAAAACTGAAGAAACTGCAAAAAGCTGGGAATTTAAGGAGATGGGACCTGGATAAACTGAAAGAACCAGAGGTTGTACAGAGTTTCAGGGAGAGCATAAGGGAACAATTGACAGGAATGGGGGAAAGAAATACAGTAGAAGAAGAATGGGTAGCTTTGAGGGATGAAGTAGTGAAGGCAGCAGAGGATCAAGTAGGTAAAAAGACGAGGGCTAGTAGAAATCCTTGGGTAACAGAAGAAATATTGAATTTAATTGATGAAAGGAGAAAATATAAAAATGCAGTAAATGAAGCAGGCAAAACGGAATACAAACGTCTCAAAAATGAGATCGACAGGAAGTGCAGAATGGCTAAGCAGGGATGGCTAGAGGACAAATGTAAGGATGTAGAGGCTTATCTCACTAGGGGTAAGATAGATACTGCCTACAGGAAAATTAAAAGGACCTTTGGAGATAAGAGAACCACTTGTATGAACATCAAGAGCTCAGATGGAAACACAGTTCTAAGCAAAGAAGGGAAAGCAGAAAGGTGGAAGGAGTATATAGAGGGTCTATACAAGGGCGATGTACATGAGGACAATATTATGGAAATGGAAGAGGATGTAGATGAAGATGAAATGGGAGATACGATACTGCGTGAAGAGTTTGACAGAGCACTGAAAGACCTGAGTCGAAACAAGGCCCCCGGAGTAGACAACATTCCAGTAGAACTACTGACGGCCTTGGGAGAGCCAGTCCTGACAAAACTCTACCATCTGGTGAGCAAGATGTATGAAACAGGCGAAATACCCTCAGACTTCAAGAAGAATGTAATAATTCCAAACCCAAAGAAAGCAGGTGTTGACAGATGTGAAAATTACCGAACAATCAGTTTAATAAGCCACAGCTGCAAAATACTAACACGAATTCTTTACAGGCGAATGGAAAAACTAGTAGAAGCCGACCTCGGGGAAGATCAGTTTGGATTCCGTAGAAATACTGGAAACGTGAGGCAATACTGACCTTACGACTTATCTTAGAAGAAAGATTAAGGAAAGGCAAACCTACGTTTCTAGCATTTGTAGACTTAGAGAAAGCTTTTGACAATGTTGACTGGAATACTCTCTTTCAAATTCTAAAGGTGGCAGGGGTAAAATACAGGGAGCGAAAGGCTATTTACAATTTGTACAGAAACCAGATGGCAGTTATAAGAGTCGAGGGGCATGAGAGGGAAGCAGCGGTTGGGAAGGGAGTGAGACAGGGTTGTTGCCTCTCCCCAATGTTATTCAATCTGTATATTGAGCAAGCAGTAAAGGAAACAAAAGAAAAATTTGGAGTAGGTATTAACATCCATGGAGAAGAAATAAAAACTTTGAGGTTCGCCGATGACATTGTAATTCTGTCAGAGACAGCAAAGGACTTGGAAGAGCAGTTGAACGGAATGGATGGTCTCTTGAAGGTAGGATATAAGATGAACATCAACAAAAGCAAAACGAGGATAATGGAATCTAGTCGAATTAAGTCGGGTGATGTTGAGGGTATTAGATTAGGAAATGAGACACTTAAAGTAGTAAAGGAGTTTTGCTATTTGGGTAGCAAAATAACTGATGATGGTCGAAGTAGAGAGGATATAAAATGTAGACTGTCAATAGCAAGGAAAGCGTTTCTGAAGAAGAGAAATTTGTTAACATCGAGTATAGATTTAAGTGTCAGGAAGTCATTTCTGAAAGTATTTGTATGGAGTGTAGCCATGTATGGAAGTGAATCATGGACGGTAAATAGTTTGGACAAGGAGAGAATAGAAGCTTTTGAAATGTAATGCTACAGAAGAATGCTGAAGATTAGATGGGTAGATCACATAACTAATGAGGAAGTATTGAATAGGATTGGGGAGAAGAGAAGTTTGTGGCACAACTTGACCAGAAGAAGGGATCGGTTGGTAGGACATGTTCTGAGGCATCAAGGGATCACCAATTTAGTATTGGAAGGCAGCGTGGAGGGTAAAAATCGCAGGGGGAGACCAAGAGATGAATACACTAAGCAGATTCTGAAGGATGTAGGTTGCAGTAGGTACTGGGAGATGAAGAAGCTTGCACAGGATAGAGTAGCATGGAGAGCTGCATCAAACCAGTCTCAGGACTCAAGACGACAACAACAACAACATGTACCAAGTGGCTTGCTGATCACTCGCACTGCGTAAGTTAATGGAAGAAACGTTTATTTACATTTATATTTATTCGTTTCATTTGACTGCAGAAAGGTGGCAGATTAATGAAGCAGCAAATTACCAAAAGTAAATCATTAATCTCTATCCTTTTTCCCCTAATTATTTTATATTTATCATCAACCAACTATTTTATTATACTCGTTTTTATACATTTTTCTATTGTAAAAAGTAATTTTTTGTTATATTTTTGTAAGTTTTAATACAAATGGCTATCAAAAGTTTTTATCTTGTTCGGTAATTCGTCGTTATTATTGTTCTTTCATGTATACAATTACGGGAGTGGCATCGTTACTTTAACAGGAATGTAGTGGTCCAGGAGACATTATTTTGCACTCAGAATCGTCAAATACCGTTATTTTTCATTATCGACATCACACTCCTCGGAGTTCTGCAACGAGGTGAGGTGTACCAAAAGCAGAGATTTTTGAAACGAACTGTTAAATACGATCAGGCTCTCAATAGCAAACGTTGTATATTTTTTCGTTTTGAAATAAAATGTTATTCCACTAGTAAGATCGCCCTAGATCGAGTGTACTTTAACTAGCTGCACAACAGCATTAAGATTTAAATGTGTTGTTTGCTCTACATCTTTCAGTACATTTTTAATATTAATTTGCAAAATAGTGGTCACACGTGTGCCCATTCATTCAGTTTGTTTGACATATCCTGCAGCGTCTGGTTTCGGTGTAAACAATAATTTAAATTATAAAGTGGGCTGTTTGCAAATCGCCCTTGTAGAGCGTGCGTACATACCTATCAAAGTTGTGCTTTATTCTGACTGGACGCTGTATTCAAATGAGACCGATGATGTACACATGTTTCGGATGGTTTGTTCAAAATTTTACGCTAGCCGCGACGGTTGGGCGTGTCATTGCATGTAAGTGATGGAGTGTATTTCTGGCTGCATGATAACTCATTATTCAACACCATTTGTATTATACACTTACTGTAACAATATGTATTGTCAGCGACTAATGTTATGGTAATGCTGAAATGTATTTTACATCACAACAGAAGTTTTCTCGAGCCATATTCCTAATACAACGCTGTCGATTCTGAGGTTGATACGCAGAGGCTCAATAGTAAAGCTAACATGACGAAAGGTGTCACACGAGTGGAACATACTGAAATATATAATTGTGACCACCATTTTCTCTGATATATATGGAGCATTATACTGTCGTAGGAAACGTGCCTGTAATGGCCGTCGATAACAGATACATTATCACTGCATCGAATTACGTTTGTACTTAGTGTAGGTGTGAATCAAACCTTGTTCTTCACGTTATCTTCTAAAACGACAACACTGACTTCATTTTTCGTAGAATGTATAAATAGCAGGTTTGAAAAAACCATCATACTTAACATGACTGTACCTTAATGAGGTGTGGAAAGGGCAATTGTCTCTGAAAAATATGAAAAATAGTTGAGTTTCTAAAGCGAAATCTAATGGTATAGAACTATTCCGTACACTTTTATCTTTAAGATACCAATTTTTTGTCCACATTGGAAGCATCCTGTAACTGCTACACCTCATCGAAGGAATCCTTGCTGCCGCAACATAGGTCTCCGGTGGGAATTGCTGATGCCACCGTATTCGACCTGTAACAATATAAATTTCGCTGAATCATTTTCAATACGTGTTCTATTAGCGTACCTAGGATAATTGAAAAATATGAAGCTCTAACAAAATGGTGACGTGTTGAAATAAATGTCATTTCTTTCACAAAAACCATCGAGACAAAAGCCGTCCCCGAAAATATACTTTTGAAAACACCGCAAAACGGTTAGGTATGCTGGTAAAGAATTCTGTAAGGATTTCGACACAAAATTTCGATTGAAGGTGTATATACCGTTCTAATGTTATGTTTCCCGCCATTATGAAAAGTGCCGTTTTGAGAAAAATTTGTTTAATGTTTCTGGTTACACTTTGCGTAGTTAACATCTCTAGTCAGTGAACCCTGGACTATACATCTATCACTCCAGATCCAAAAGGGGTTCGTCCTCCATCTTCTTCGTGGTCATGGTGGTCCTGGGAGCCTCTTTGGTGGCTTCTGCTATTTACTTCTCCGTTCGCTCAATACGCCTTTGGTCCTGTTTTGTGCAGGAGTTGCAATAGACTGGCCCGATCTGAATTTAGACCACCTTCATAACTTCAATAATGCATGGTAGGCCGTCTCTCAAGCTACATACTGCCACAATGGTCGCGATATCGAGTGGGGGGTTTTGGAGACACATTTTCACACACTGATAACTAGGTACGAGCTCTATAATTGATATTTCAGAGAGGACTTAAAGCTGAAAATTATAGGATTTTTGAAATTTTCTCAGAGGGCTACCCCTGAAGAGTGAATGAACATACAATTTTAATGTACGCATCGAAACTAAAAGGTTACCTCAGGGAATGTTGTATGTCTTCCTTTCACATTGTTAATCTCTGGCGCCTCACTGCTGCAGCTGTCTCGGTCGCATGTTCAGCATATGTGCTGAATCGAGATGGCGATGAGAAAGAAAAAATGATGCCCACCTTCAACGATGGTCTAAGTTATTTCATTATTAACGGAAAATCCACAGTTCGCACCCCTGTGCTGCTTCTGCCGATTCTCTGACGTGTTCCTTTACGACGTTTATGTTTTAAACCAAACGAGATTAATTTGCTACAAGCCCTTTATGATGGTGATAAAGAACGAAGTGTACAATTTGTACTGCTTCGGAGTCTGATAACAAGCAAGTTTCCCGCTTAGAAAGGTAAGCCAAAAATGTTATTTGTTTAACATCATGTTGTGTCCTGAATAACTGTATTAAAAAATTTTCTATCGACGTGGGTAGAGAGTAATGAAAGCAGTGACTCCAGATGTCAGCGGCAGGAAGACTTCCTGGACTGTATCGTCAAGGGAGACTTTGTACTCTGTTGTTCACGAAGCTTGAATTAAAAATATTGAATGTTATATGAAAGCAGTGACTCCAGATGTCAGCGGCAGGAAGACTTGCTGGACTGTATCGTCAAGGGAGACTTTGTACTCTGTTGTTCACGAAGCTTGGATTAAAAATATTGAATGTTATATCGCTTATCGAATGTCTTGTCAAATGCAATATATGTGACTTTGTGCACAATAAAAACTGGTTTCACAGTATTTTACAGGGTTATTACAAATGATTGAAGCGATTTCACAGCTCTACAATAACTTTATTATTTGAGATATTTTCACAATGCTTTGCACACACATACAAAAACTCAAAAACTTTTTTTAGGCATTCACAAATGTTCGATATGTGCCCCTTTAGTGATTCGGCAGACATCAAGCCGATAATCAAGTTCCTCCCACACTCGGCGCAGCATGTCCCCATCAATGAGTTCGAAAGCATCGTTGATGCGAGCTCGCAGTTCTGGCACGTTTCTTGGTAGAGGAGGTTTAAACACTGAATCTTTCACATAACCCCACAGAAATAAATCGCATGGGGTTAAGTCGGGAGAGCGTGGAGGCCATGTAAAGCCCTACACCCCATTGTGCTATTCCTGTTTTGACTCCTGACAGGTAGACCGTGTATTCTCCTACTTCCTGGCCTGGCGGCAGAAACCTGAAGTGCGGCTTCAGCCGAACAAAACTTTATGAGTTTTTCTACGTATCTGTAGTGTGTCGTGACCATATGTCAATGAATGTAGCTACAGTGAATTTATCAAATCGCTTCAATCATTTGTAATAGCCCTGTATGTTGCGTTTATATCAGGGAAGTATTATTCACATTTCGCAAATTTTATAAAAAGAGAACAAGTTTGCCAGCAGCGTATTTAAAAGATACCAACTACGAGAAAATTTCTGGTCTGAAATACGTTTTAAAGCTATTTGATTTGAAGAAGTCATTAACAAAATAACCAAGTGGTTATTGATAACAGCGCGATATATATGTTATAATTCAGAGTCAAATAGCATCTGTGAATATCGCTCTTAGCGACGACGCAATGTTGTTATTTACAGATAAGCATTTTCGGACTTAAACATTAGCAGAAAGTTATCTAAACGGTTTCCGATCTCTTCTCCTTCGACAAATGGATCTGCATCGTACTTACAAGATTTTAATAAGAAAGTTACAACCTGTAGATGCAATTAACGTATCTAAAAGAAGATAAATTTGTGGTGAGACGACGACATTATGCATGGTCAGCGATTACTTGAAGAAAATATTTTGTCGTTGTTGTGTAGAGACTAAAATACAACGATGATAAGAATCTATACTGATCCACGTCTCTGCAGAGCTGATACACTTTGGACAATGGAGTGTTACCGAACAGTGGAATTTGGTATTGAATAACTTCAAATGCTGTTTTTCCCAGCTTAAATGAAGCAACGCATTCGGATCACCGCAAGTAGTGTGAATTCATTACGGACCAGAAATGGACTATTACAGTTTCCTTTCAACTTTAGTGTTCAGTAATGATGCTTCGATTCACCTAAGTGGAAATGTGAACAACCATAATTTAAGAACATGAGAAACATAGCGGTCACATACTACATGGAAGAGATTTTCGAAAACTTCATATTTGTTCGTTGTTTGCTGAGGGAAGATTTATAACTCTTTATTTTTTGTGGAAAATATAATTATATAACTATGTACCCTGGATATGCTGGAGATCTGGCTCCTTCCACAATTGCGAGAACATGCCGAGAATTTAATTTTTCGCCAGAATTATCCCCCGCGGCCCTGGCATATGCTTGTAAGAGAGCGTCATAATTCTAAGCTGCCTCAACGAATCGACCGTAAGCAGAGTGCGTATACCATTCTGCACCAATGGCCTCCGAAGCCACCTGATCTTACGGTACTCCAGTTCCCTTTTTTTTCGGTGTTTGTAAAAGGCTGTCTTCATTCATATAGATGATATAATTTTACCAAACTGTATGATTATTCTGAAGCATTCTCTGTTATTCCACTGAATTTCGCGCGAACCCGAGGTCATGCTAATTAGATAGTCGTAGGGTATTACAGTTTTGCACTAGGTCTTGCATTGTCGTCTAGCCAGTATCTCCAGCCATCAGCCCTTTTTTACAGAGGAGGTATTGCGAATTTGCAGAAAATCCTATTTGCGCGCTCTTAAAAATCATCTTCGGAAACCGACTTTGAAAGTTATTATGGCTTTATAAAATACTGCGTTTGTATCAACTGGTTGCCGTTGAAAAGTATAAACTTTTGTCTCTGAAAGGTTAAAGACATAGTATTAGAACTTCTGTATTTCAGCTAGCACACAATTCTCCACTGGCATCGTTTGTAGCGTTCTCATTAATCAGCGTAATAGGCAATAACCGGAATTAACTGCTCGTTTTAATGCGTTGATTTCCGCGTAAAGCCGGCGCTGTGGTCTGTTTTACTGGAATCGGTTTGCCAATAGTGCTTTTATGAACCTCTACTTAGTGAACGAAAAACATGCTGAGTGCAGTCAGTATCTCTGTTGTTGTGTCTGCTCGTTTTTAGTCGCGTTACTTTTAGAATAACAACTGTTGTAGAATTTAAAAGAAGTCTTCATTGTGCTGCAGTGAAATTAAATTATCTTGCACATTCTCAGGTATTCCAATTGTTTTGCGTTACTGCGAAATACACTTTCACACAAAAATAAAGAACAGAAGATCCGTGGCCTTTACTTTAAAGTTTTTTTCTCTCTTAGGGAATTGGCAGCACTCTACAGGAACAATATCGTGTCCGTGACAGCTACGAAAGTGAAGCAACAATCGTAACAATGTTTATGCCTTCAGAGGAGTGCTACAAAAGTTACGACACCACACTCGTATTCAGATACGGATTGACGTTGACCTCATTCCTTCATATTGATGTTTTAGGCTCTTTCACTGAAAGTATTATGTGAATGCGGAGTGGGATCTCCCATCCCACAGATCTTGAGTTCCTGCTCCGTATATCTGGGACGATGAAGGAAAGATGGAACGCACGAAGGAAGATAAGAATTTAACGTCCTGTCGACATCGAGATTATTAGAGATGGAGCACTGGGTCGTGTTGGACGTGGAAAAGAAGGGAAATTAGAGTTTCCCTATCGAAGAGGCCATCCGGGCGTTTGTCCTACATAGTTTAGGGAAATCACAGAAGACTCAAATCTGGATGGCCGGACGTAGGTTAGAACCATAGTCCTCCAGATGGTGGGTCCGATATTCTACCGACTGCACCACGTCGCTCATTCAGAGACGCTCAGACGCCATCGATATAGCATGAATGTGTTACTACATGAAATCACCAGTACCAAATCTACTATCTGTGTGTATCGAGGGTACTTTTTTAACTGAAATTGTTGTTACTAAACAGTAGTAAGTGCTGAAGGTCTAGTTGTGTACTCCACTACAGTATATCAGGTTATGAGACAAAATGAAGTGTACGTACATATAACTTGAACTGACGCAGTTCCAGACAACACTGATTAAACAACTGAGCCGAAAACTTATAAATAATTACAACTGAATGAAATACAATTTTGTGCCATACGCGTTTCGCATTTATTCTTTGTAAGACACCTTCAGTGACTTGGAATATATACATATTTTTGTTCACACTATCTATTTTACATTCGAGGCATTATATATATATTGTTCTGGCAGTTTGCTATTCTATGACGTAGTAGTAATTTGACTTTCTACTTAAATGTTTCGTGGATGTTCTACATGCTGCATTTTTGTTCCATTGTTAGCGCTGTCTGCTTCTTAATACTTTAAAGATATTAGGCGACGCACGAAAAGGGAATTTTAGATCAATTACATTAAAACTCAGTTTCTTTCATGACTGTAATACAAACTTGTTGTCATCAGTCTGACGCGACCTCATTTCGCTAACGTTTTCCATTCCACTCCAAACATTTGTAAACTCCATGAATCTAAAACTAGCATTACAGTAGCACGTATCCTCGAAGGGATTCCGAATTCCGTCAGCTTGTCCAACGAAGCCAGTATCTGATAAGGATCGTAACCACCCTTAACATCAAGAAAAGCAGCAACCATCCTGCTTTTTTCGGTTTGCAATGATCGTTTGATACCCACAGCAAGTAAATATAGGTTTCCCATAGTCCCTCTACGTTTTCTGCATCTTTATTGACTTTCTCTTTTCAGGCCGTCATTTAATCTTCATTTTTATCATTCATTCCAGAAGTTTTCTCCACAAGACGTCAAAGTTCTCTGTCGATGGAGGTGACATTAGGATCCTTCACACTTTTTCGAGCTAGTCTTATAACTTACGTCTTCCATGCTTCCATTAGGTCCTAGTTCATCCAATACTAATTAAAAATAAACATTGGCAAATCCTACGTTTCCGTAGGTAGTTTCTCAAACACAGAACACGACTGAAACGAATATCAGGACAGCGATCACTAGATGATTAAATAGCCCCATTTAGAACTTCTTTAGAAAAAGGTCGAAGCAGGATGTGATGACAGTCATTTTCAATAGGTGGGCGTTTCGATAAATTCCTCTATGCAGGCGTTTATAGTAGGAAGAATGGCTGGTAGCCGGCTGTTTCGAAAAGCGTTAGTGGTATACCAATTGCTCGTCGTACACGTTGCTGTACTGAGAGAAGAAAAGAATTCAATACAATTTTTTTGTTTTGTTTATTCATGAATTGGTAACACACGAAGCTACTTTTTTTCAGTTCCCGAAGTTATTCAAGTTAGAATTCTGGACATAGGTTTCCTTAACATGTCTGTATTTAGCTATTTCTCTGTAGCATTCGGGATTCGACCAAGAAGGGGACTGTTTCTTCGTAATAGTGAACTGTTTTTTCTTGGGAATGCTGACATCCATTGCGATTTCCATTGGGTTTATTAAAGCTTGATATGCTCATGCTCTTTTTCCATTATCTGATGCCCTATAATCTTGAGTTTCCTTAGGATCGTTTCTTTATATTAATTCCAACTGACTCCTGCCACTTTCCACTTGCTATTAGCGTAGTATATTTGTTTAGTTTCAACGTCTATATTTATATACAAGTTCATTGGCAGATGATGAGATCTCACTGACAGTGTTTTGACGCTCTGAGTTCAGTAAAACAGGCGATGCAGAACGTTACATCTATAGCATAAGCTTTATTGAGAAGTGACATATGCCACAGTAGGAGCTCCACCGTATGTAGACTGTCACTACTTTAATGTCTCCGATAATATTCATCACACCCTTACTGTTCTTGCCTGTCAAAGTCTCCTGAACATCCACCCACCTGTCGGAGCCCATGTCTATGTGGTGGAAGTTCAGGTCTCCCATTAGAAGGTATATCTAGTCATCTTACATGATAATGTGGTGTGGAGCCTTATAAACTGAGAGATCAGCGTAAGTTTCGAGAGCAGATTATACTAGGACAGCGACTAATTCATTTCGCTGTTTCTATCACTGAGGGTGCATTTCTGAGTGGCTGCGAATTTTTTACAACCATAGGTTCGCCACTACCGCATTGAGATAATTGTCCCTTATTACGAAATAATTTTTAAGGCGCCAGTAACAGGATATACTGGCTGACATGAGTATTTCTCATTACAAGCTTTGCCGCGCGATTATCCGAGTGGTCTGAGGCGCTGCAGTCATGGGCTGTGAGGCTGTTCCCGGCGGAGGTTCGAGTCCTCCCTCGGCCATGGGTGTGTGTGTTTGTCCTTAGGACAATTTAGTTTAGGTAGTGTGTAAGCTTAGGGACTGATGACCTTAGCAGTTAAGTTCCATAAGACTTCACACACATTTAAACATTACAAGCTTTCTCTGCTGCAGGCATCTCATCTTGCGTTTCGCTGCAATACTTTATGGGCCTCATAGTTTAGGTTGGAAGAGAATCAAATATGCTTGTTATGAAATGCCTCATATCGTTATCTATCACAACATTTTTTGTCCCATATACTGAATGACATTGTCAATAACATTTATTATCTAATCGATCAGTTCCGTGTGAACTAGCGGTTGTCGTTGATTTTGTACTTAGGAGGCAGCTAAGGTGGACACAAGGCAGATCTGGATTCTGAATTACAGATGTTGCGCAGAGGATAGCAGGTTTCGGTACTGCGCTACGGTGTTTACTTACTTCCGCCGGCCGCAAGTAAGGTCGGTCAGCGATGTTTGTCTGCAGAAACACATACACGTATTTTCCGCACCTGTTTCCGCGCTATTGACCCAGCATATTTGCAGACGACAGACGCGGGAAGAGTTGTGTGTTTTAGGTATGTGGAACGCAGTAGTTAGTCTGGGCACTAATGTTCGGTGCAGGCAAAAAATTTGTGCTCCCAGTGATGGACGCTTAGGTTGGCATACAAGTTATGTTTAGTGCAACCACGTGATAAGTGTTATTAACTGTGTCTAATTATTGAGCTCTGCTCCATCTATGACATTCAGTGCAGGACTGATAGCTGGTTGGGTGTTGTCCCCAGCAATGGTACGAGTACCAAAAGCTGACACACAGTGTTCAACAGAATGAGGCCTACTACATTTAATACATATCATCTGAGATCAACATTGTTTGCGTTTCCTTATAGGAAGCATTTAACCCTTTCTTGACCAGTGGGATGTAAATGTCCCATACACCAATTGATTTCCTTGAGGTCACTGGGACATGGTAGTCCCACTCTGCTTGGAAATGCGGTCTAGCGTTCTATGTGTCAACTGTCTGCAGCAAAAATGCAGTCTAGCGTTTAATATGTCAACTGTCTGCAGCAAAAAGGTTCATTGTTTGCCAGCAATGCACAATATATCGCTATATTGTTTCAGATGTGAATTGTGTGCCTTGTGGTTTGGCAGTTTTATGTAATTTTTTTCCTGCCTCCAATAGATAAGGTGGGTTAAGGTATTTACTGTCTTTTGCACTTTGTGTGCTAGAAAATATACAGACCTGTGCACGAACAGTATTTGTTGATAAACACTTTTAAGTTCCCAGAATGAGATTTTCACTCTGCAGCGGAGTGTGCGCTGATATGAAACTTTCTGGCAGATTAAAAGTGTGTGCACGACCGAGACTCGAACTCGGGACCTTTGCCTTTCAGGAGAGCTTCTGTAAAGTTTGGAAGGTAGGAGACGAGGTACTGGCAGAAGTAAAGCTGTGAGTACCGGCTGTGAGTCGTGCTTCCGTAGCTCAGATGGTAGAGCACTTGCCCGCGAAAGGCAAAGGTCCCGAGTTCGAGTCTCGGTCGGGCACACAGTTTTAATCTGCCAGGAAGTTTCACTTTTAAGTTCGTTTACTGGTTTTTCTTTGTGGACAGTGTGTGAAGAGAATTTATATTTGTGCCTTTTGTTCATATTTGTGTCTAAATTTTTACGTTAATCTGTTGTATTCTGTGTTCTAATCTTATTTTATTTCCCCTTATTTAATATGAAATGGTAAGCTACGCAAACTTCTGGTTTGTTTTCTGTGATGAATGCTTCCCTTCCCCTTCTCTTTAAATTTTTCTGAGTTGAAAGTTGTCTTAAAAGAGCAATATGAAAAGAAGGTTTATGACATTTTCATCTATTATTACAGATCTACATGATGAAACTGTTTACTATTGCAGTGTCCTAAAAGAAATTAAAAATTCAATTCCACTGTCTGAATGACCTACTATCAATCGTTCTCTTAACTGTAAAACTGATTTGCAGCTGCCGTTACAGATGTTTACTTTGGTATGGATGTAGGGAAGGATACAGCTGATATTGCAAAAAGTTATATCATGCCGATTCTGGCGCAATGAGAATTTCCAGGTAAAATTTCCGGGATGCTGAGCAAGAACCCAATTTTCAAGTTTCCTCCCAACCGAAATATCTCATTTCCCTACATCCCAAAATTAAATTCTACATAAATACAATGGAACCAAAAATATTGAACATAGCTGAGCTATTTAAAAAGCTTCGAAAATTTCAGCGAATGAAATCTTAATGTACAAAATTGTTAACGCTTTCGTGGCCACTTGTTGACAAACTGCCTATTGGCTTTTGTCTCGGGTTCTTCGGCCGATGTTCATCTAATGATTTTACTGACGTTTCGCCAGCACGAGTGGCTGCCATTGTCAAAGCTTCACCCTCCATTGCCGGTGGTGAACTGGAGCCGAGCTCACGGTCGCAGACTATATGTACCTGGCGCACCAACGTCTGAGGGCTTCTCCGCGGTCATTTCCGGTGCGGTTCTCCTCTTGCAACCTGCGACACTCGTTCGCTGCAGTACGGAGAGCCAAGATCCGTTTACCTTAAGGCTTTCCTCTTTCTTGTTGAAGTTGTTCGCGTGTTTTTGTATTTCTACAGTTTCTCTGAACAAGCGCTTGTGATAGTGCTTCTCTACGGCCAGAACTTCGGTGTCAGCGAATTTCATTACGTGGTCGGTCTCACTCTGCACGTGCTCTGCCACGGTCGATTTCTCCACCTGCCCCAACCTGCAATGTCGCTTGTGTTCTTTGATCCTGGTGTTGATTGATCGTCCAGTCATTCCGACATAATATTTTCCGCACGTGCATGGTATACGGTATATTCCCGACATTGCAAGTTGGTTCCTTTTCTCCTTTGCCGATCTAAGACACTCTTTGATCTTCCTTGTCGGTTTGAAGAATGTCTTTACGATATGTTTGCGCAATATACGGCCGATTCTGTCCGTCAGTCTGGGAATGTATGGCAGAAAGGCCGTACCCGACTTTTCTTTTTCTGATTCCTTACTTCGCCGAGCATTTGGCTCTGTTACACTTCTAATATAATTTGTGGAGTATCCATTTCTTTTCAGAACACTTTACAGGTGGTGTATTTCGCGTCTGAGGTGCTGCGGCTCACATAATCGTCCTGCTCGCGTTACGAGCGTATTAATCATGCCTCTTTTCTGGCTTGGGTGATGGTTTGATAGATTGTGTAGGTATCGGTCCATGTGTATCGGTTTTCTATACAAACTGTGTCCCAGGTTTTCGCCATCCCTTGTGACCAGCACATCTAGAAATGACAGTTTTTTGTCCTTATCTACTTCCATGGTAAATTTTATGTTTGTATGAGGGATGTTCAAGTGTCTTAGGAAGTCAGCGAGCTGTTCTTCACCATGACTACACACAGCGGAAGTATCAACGACTTATCTGTACCACACCTTAGGTTTGCACATCGCCAAGTCCAATGCCTGTACTTCGAATTGTTCCATGAAGAAGTTGGCCACTACTGGACTAAGAGGACTACCCATGGCGACGCCTTTCAGCTCTTCGTGGAATTCGCCATTCCACGTGAAATAACACTTGGTGAAACATGCATGGAAAAACTTTGTGATGCCTTGTGGGAAAATGGAACCGATGTGCTCCAGAGCGTTACTAAGTGACACTTTCGTAAACAAAGAAATGACATCAAAGCTGACCAGGATGTCGTTTGGTGCAAGTTTCAGTTTCTTCAGATTCTCAATGAAATATCCTGAGTCCTTTAAGTATGTATAAATGACTCCAAAAGATGTGGTTTATCAAAATCATAAAGCTTTTAATCATATTGATGAAGAACGTAAGAAAATATTAAAAAATATCAGACCAATCAATTTGGAGAGACTAACGTCTAACAAAAGAATGCAATGGTTACTAAGCTATCTGGGTTAAAATGTTTAATATTAAACTAAAAAATGAAGAAGCAAAAGAATTTGAAAAATCTGTAACTCTTGATGTCTTTCGATCTGTTAGAAAACGTGGTGAATTAAAATGAAAGGGAAAACAAATCACTAGAAAAAATTAAATAAAATCAAATTTAAAATTCTAAAAGGTATCAGAAAAGCAATTTGCGATGCAGTTCTAATAAGACATGAAAAAATGAGAAAGTAAATAATTACTTACACATGTTCTTCATCAATTAAATGATGAAAATTTAAGAGAATCTTTTGTTACTTATAGAATATGTCAATGAACAATATAAAAAATGCACAAAGTCAATTACATATTATTACAAATGACCACCCAAATTGTGATAAACTTTCAGGTATAAATTATGTACCAAATTCAGAAAATTTATATAACCTAATGAACGAAAATTTAATAATTCATTGTCACGGAAATTATTTTAATATTTTAGATTATTATTCATGAAAACAACTGACTGATGATACAAATAGATTAACAAACGTTTCCTAGAATTTAAAACGAAATTTTCAATCATTTTTTTCATAATTTAATTCTATATAACAATCATAACTGTTTATATATGGATCTAAAAAAAAGGAAATTTACTACTTTCATTATAACAACTCAAATTTAAAACCTTCTAATGACTGTAATGTTAAATCGCTTTGGTTAACCTTTACTGGAATATCAAAATAAACTCTGTCTTCTTTAATGAAACAATAAACATTATGAAAAGTGTAATAAATATCAAACATATCTAGGTTTTCATTATCGACCTACATTTACATATAATACAGGGTGATTCAAAAAGAATACCACAATTTTAAAAATGTGTATTTAATGAAAGAAACATAATATAACCTTCTGTTATACATCATTAGAAAGAGTATTTAAAAAGGTTTTTTTTCACTCAAAAACAAGTTCAGAGATGTTCAATATGGCCCCCTCCAGACGCTCGAGCAATATCAACCCGATACTCCAACTCGTTCCACACTCTCTGTAGCATATCAGGCATAACAGTTTGGATAGCTGCTGTTATTTCTCGTTTCAAATCATCAATGGTGGCTGGGAGAGGTGGCCGAAACACCATATCCTTAACATACCCCCATAAGAAAAAATCGCAGGGGGTAAGATCAGGGCTTCTTGGAGGCCAGTGATGAAGTGCTCTGTCACGGGCTGCCTGGCGACCGATCCATCGCCTCGGGTAGTGACGTTCAGGTACAGCGCCTCAAGCGAACAAATGTACAACTAAATGAAACTTTACAGCTCCCTTAATTCGCCAACAGATAGTGCTTAGCTCTGCTTTTTGTCGTTGCAGAGTTTTAAATTCCTAAAGTTGTGGTATTCTTTTTGAATCACCCTGTATTTTTTATTAACATTGGTTTGTTTTATTTACCCAACTATTGTGTGAACTATTGAAACTTACCATTTAAGATAAACTTTATTACCTTATTATTTAAAAGTTTCTCAACAAGGTAAACACCTGGAAAATTAGTTTTCAATAGTTCTTGTTCACAAAAATTTGCTTGCTAATAAAATCTTTCAATTTATATGTGATTGCTTTGGGGTGATTAAAGTCTTTAATTCTGAAAATACATGTTGACCAACAGACTAAAAACTTTCCCAAAAAGTTCCTTAAGTTTAGTAATTCTTACTTTACCACCAATTTTATATTTAGGTTCAGTACCTTACAAATTAGTTACATATAATATTTTAATAAGTTTTTCAGTTTCTTTATGTATATTTTTTAGACCCATTTTTATTGTTCAGTGCTTTGTGTTAGTGTATTCGTCAACTAATATCGAAACTAATTCAACCCATTTATACTTTCATCACAGAGCAAGTTTATTAGACATTTTTCTCTTTAAGTGTCCTATTACATCGTTCAATAACAAATGCTTTTTACTCACTAAGGTTGAATAATAGTTACTTCTTTATCATTATCTGTTTGAAATTTTTTTTAGTTTCTTCCAGTCAAATACATTCTTCAAAGATACAATTATATTTTTACCCATTTTATGTTTAACCAGAATTGCCAAAGCAAATTTTGAAAAAGGCTATAACAGTTAATAAATATTCACATACATCAATATGTCTCGAATTTCCTTTCAAGTTTCCAGAATGCATTTCGACTAAATCAGCTTGTGCCAAATGATCTATTCCTAAAGAAATGAACTGTGTAAGCATTCACTTGAGCACGAACAACTGCTACAATTCTGCACTGCATTGATAATGACCAGACACAGGTCGAAATCTGATCTGCATTGTGACTATAAATGTTAGATTAAAGCAACTTAATTCTATGACTGATTGCTGCTCTATCTAACCCAATTAATTTCTTCATTTTAAATTGTGTCTCACTGGTTTATGTAATTAATTAATAACTTTGTCACGAATATTTTAAGGGGTGAGCCAATCAAGCACTCCTTGGCGTTTAATTTTTTTAACGAATTTCTCTTAATAGTTTTACAAATTTAACAATGAGCATCATTTCTTTTTTCCATCGTTAGCTAGTGTTCTATGAGGATGAAGTGTTTTGGTAAACTTTTTGCATTTCACACAACAAATGTGATCATCATTCTTCATACACATAGAATAAAAAATTGTTAAATTATTTCACAAAAATAATTCACTTTAGAACAACTGGAATAAATTTAATATAATCTTTTAACCCTACAGTTAAAAACTTGATTTGAACAATATTTTGATTGATTGTATTGCAGGATTTATTTGGTTAAGTTTGTCAACAACACTCATCGAAAGATCAAAATTATTAAATGTTAAATCTCTGTTTATGTTTTTCCCAACAATGAGAACTTTTTAAGAATAAAAGCATAGTCATTGAAATTGGGCAATTTTTGATTGCCTGCAGTCATAAAAGTATATGCAATAATTTCTTTATTGTATTCTTTTTGTTTAAGATTACTTAAATGTGTTTCAATGACATAATTATTCAACTGCATTAAAATACTTATATATTCAGGTTTTGTAACAAGATTTGATAATTAATTCTATAAATAATGTTTGTTGACTATATCTTCTGCACCTATTGCATCATTACATTCGGAAGTCTTCTACCTTTAAAACCTACATACTATTCACTTAATTTGAAAATAAGACTTAAGTGTTTTCTGTGTTATTCTAATAAACCATTTATTTGTGTATTTACTGAAGATTGAATACCTTAGATTTTTATTGAAAATCTGTAGGTTCCAATGATTGAACAAACATTATTTTTCCCAATTCACTGTTGAGTTTTTTTCCAAAAATTCCATTTAGTAAAATGAAAGTATCATTTAATCTAAAATTTGTACATAATAATTTCCAAACCAATAAACACAAATATCGACAAATTACTTCATCGAAATTTTGTATTCATTCGATGTTATAATAAAGATAATTTTTTTGCAAATAGTTAACTCATTGTTTTAGAATATTTACTCCAAATGGTCAATAACAACTTTTAATTCACTATTTTTATAATAACAAATCCAAAGAGTTCCATCATGATTAGATGTATTTAAATTTACTATTCGAGAATGTAACTTTTTTGTATTAATAGTTAATCCAGCAATCATAAAAGTGACACAAATAAGATTTGCTTTTGTTGTTTAACTAATTCATCTATGTCAAAATTTCATCCAGGATAGTCAAATTATTTCGTTATTTCTTTGAATATTTTTACTCATTTTTCTTTCTTTTACAATTATACAAGACATCTCTTTTGTTCTCCTAATTTCTTATCCCATTTTTTTATATACAACTACATTTGCAGTTGCTGCAGAACCATTACCTAGTGAACCAATTGTTGCTAAATAAGGCAAAAACGTTTATCCTAATGGAAGAAATTTACCTCTATGTTGTGCTAATCTAAAACCTTCATTCTTTTTTGTTATATATTCAATAATCTTTGTCACAACTAGAATAATTAATGAAACATGTAAATTTCCACAGTCTCTTTCCTTTCTTCTTGTCCTGAACAACAGTTAAAATGATATTATAATAAACAATTGTTCATTGTTAAGTTTAATTGATTTTGGTTTGGAAATTAGCAGTTGGAAGCAATGTAAAATAAATCGAAAAGTTATTCATTTATATAAATTAAAACATAAAAAAAAATTTCTAACAACCCCATCCATTTTTATCAACTTCATACCTATACCTGATTTTAGTTTTCCATACATTATTCCTGTAGCTGCAGTTGCAGCAAATTGTTCTTCTAAAGAAGCTTCACTTGCATGCTTTCTTTGTTTCATAACTAATGTAAGTTTTTTTTCTGCTTCATGTATTTTTTTCTAATTCTTTATTAGCTCTATAAGAGATATCATGTTCTTTACAAGCTTTATTTAATAAATTAATTCCTTTATCTCCTCTAGCTAATGTGTCTTCTAATTTGGTCTCCAGGCCAAAGAATTAGTAATTTGGAAGAAGGATTTCAAATGGTAACTTGATAATTAAAGCATTAACTAAAGCTTTCCATATTTTTCACTTTTCTATAATGAATATAGTAAATTATTCAAAACTCTAATTAAATAAAGAATCCATTATTGATTATTCTTTTTAATAGGAGTACATTAGTTAGTTAACATTTGAGCTATAAACATTGTTTCAATATTGTAATTTTTATTACTTGCTAATTCTCCAACATAAGTTACTATTAACCTATCAATTAAATCGCTAACATCATAGATCTAAATTTATTCAACTTGTTTTTCTAATTACCTTTTTAATAACTTTCATCACCTTTTTCTAGAGAATCATTCAGATTTCTTTCCGAAATTCCAGTGAAATATTCTTCAAAAATTGTTTTAATCAATTGGTTTTATTAACTTATTCTGCTTGAATTTATTTTGTGGGATTAATTTCATTATATTCTGCACTTGAATCATATAAAATACTTGCATAATTTTGTAAATCAGTATAATCAAATTCTATTAATAAATCGCCTGTATTTTATCTGTTTTCTAGTTAAAACTCCATCTGTTCCTTAGTATTCTTTTCTACCAATTTTTATTTTATCACCACTGAATTCTAGTAGTAATTCACCAATTTATTTATAGCAACCCACAGGCATTAATCCAATACCAAGAACTTCACTATGATTGACAATTTCAAAAAACACTTACATTTATTTTTATACCATCTTTAACGTTTAATGTTCAGTATTTTTCATAATTTTGTATTTTATTTATTTCTCATTCACTTAATGACTAGTCATACTTCAAAGAATTATCATCAATCCATTGACATATGGGGATATCATTACATTCATAAATAATATTGATTGTGAGGAACCATTTGTTTTTCCATTTGGCTATTTTCTTCAACTTCTTTTAAAACGTTTTCTCCTAATCCTTCAGTTCCTTTGTTAAGATTTTCAATCTTATCGGTAGCTGGTTCATGACCTTTTTTAAATTTTTCATGTTCTGCTCTTGGAACTTTTTGATTTCTTAAACTCTTGTTCTTATTTTGTTTCATTTTCTTTTTTTGTTTGGCTTTCTTAACAATTTCTGGATCTTATTTTGCAAACATTTATTAAGAATAATAATTATGGTAAGGTCTTTTAATTTAAGTTTAATGTTTATGTTTATGTTTTACTTTTAATGCCTTATGTTTCTTTTTTATATTAAACATTTACGATTAACATTAATGTTTAATAAGTAAGTTAAATGTTTATGTACAATGTTGATGTTCAATGATTAAAAAATTTAGAGAAATTTATTAATTGGAAAATCCAAATATTCATATTATAGCAAGTAAAATTTTAAATTGAATTCTAATTTGACAGCAGTAATAAATTGTATATGGATATAAAATAAAACAGTATTACAGGTGTTTTAGGATTTAATGATCTAATTATCGAACCTAATCAATAAGTGTTGCTGAAGAGGTTTCTAACCTCATTCCACTTCAATGTATTAATGTAAATATTAATTTTGCTGATCTCTTGTTTATTAAACATAATGATCATTTTCACCAAGAAACTAATATTTCTTCAATTAAACTTAATTCTCAGTTTGGTATTCCAATGAGGTATGAGCCAAATCTTCCAATAAACATCCCAATTTTCAATACTATAATTGATTAAAATGACAATTTGACTGATTTTAAAGGTGCTAATGTAATAGTTATTTTAAAAATGAATAAATGAACCACATCGAAAGATCGATTTTACTCATTTCCTGTTAGTGAAAACACAAAAAAAATTTACATCTTCCTAACTAGGTAAATGAAATTAATATTAATGTTTGTAATGTTTGGAATCATCCTAATTTTTCCCAACTTTATATGACTTTTGATGTTATTCACAGAGATGGAATGGATTTTTCTTCATATGATGGTAAATCAAATATTACTCTGATTGTTAATTAAGTTATAGAATGGTTTGATTTCACTACTATTATAAAAGGAAATAATGTGTTATCTGGAAACAAACTTTTTTTACTTGTTTTTCAACTCTTATGTGTTTAATCTCTTCCCTCTCAAATGAATTAAATATAGAATGACATATTCTAAACAATGAAGAATTAAAACTACAGAAATTGATGTTCTTTATCCACTAGACTTGTTCAGAGAATTTTTGATAATGATAATTCTACTCTTCGAAGAGGAGGTAAAATTGTTGTTTAAAGTATGGAAATACTTGTATCTGTTGTTAAAAATGAACCACAATATTTATTTCAATTAGAGCAAGAAAGACTTAAAAATCCAAAAAATTACAATTTTCCTTCAAACTATAATCTATTGAATTTGCTGGTTGACAGGTAAAGAGAAATTTTGAAGTAGATATTACCAATTACCATAATGCCATAGAATTTGACATGGCTTACATTATTTTAATTTTTTTTTCAAACTAGGCACAGTGGTAATCAATTACATGATTCTTCTTCATCTGACCACTTAAAATAACAAAAACTCTATTTTAAAAATAGAAGAAATGTCATTTTTCCTAGAAATTATGGATCTTGATCCATCAAATGACTTTTTGGAAGACTATGATTCTTTTAGAGATTTTAAATGAACAATGAAATTTAAAATCTGTGTACATGTTAGTCCTTTTAATTTTTTTCCAAATTTTTCTGTAGATGTACCTAATATGACTAGAACAATAAATGTTTTAACTCTTCAAAAACAACAATGAAGTTGTATACATTCTTTAACGAGAATACTCCAATTGATAGTATTGCAAATGTAATTATGTATGGTTGAAAGATTTTAAATTATGATATCCAATGTAGAAAGCTTAATGAAAATTTCATATTAAGTAAATGAATGAAAAATTTGATCTTTTGATTTCTTGTTCTCATTTGCTTTTGAAATATTTTCCGAAAATAATAGAATTTAAAAACTGAAAACTTTAGTTCTTCAAAAATTTAAATGTTCTCTAAACGGTTAATTTTTTATACTTAATTTCGTCTATAAATGAAAACCTATAAACTGAACTTACAGTAATGGTTGTTTAGAAGTGTTCACTAAATTAGCAGAACATAATAAATATGAAACTTATGTAATATCGCAAATTGTACTTATAGAAACTAAATTTGGACATAAAATTTGAACTTTTATAGGAAAAATATAAAATTGCACTTCCAGGTCGATATTCTAAAAGCTTTAAAAATTATGATGTTGAATTAGATATACTAGTAAATATATATTTTGTTTATTGAGGTGAAAGAATTAATAATGATCGACCTATACATGTTATTGAATTTGAATAAATTTTAAAATTTTTGTATTTTTCCTTTATTTAAATGAAGATTTCCTTTGCTATAACTTACTAAGTTTTTTAAATAGCTCAGCTCATTTTTGTTTCCTTTACATTTATGTCGAATTTAATTTTTGTATATAGGGAAATTGAATTGGGGGGATGTCAAAATTGGGTTCTTGACCAGCACCTTGGAAATTTGACTTGGAAATGCTCTTTGCGCCAGGATAGGTATGACATGAATACTGTTGTCACACCTCTGTTTTTTTCTTGTGAAGAGAGTTGCATCTTTCAGGTGGCAGTTGACAAAAGTATAAATAGTTTATTATCTTGACATTTTATGGCAGATAAATACCCTTTTGTACAGATGAGAATGGGCAATTATATGCAATCTGAAAACATATTCCAGAAATGAGCAGAAGAGGTGTTGCTGACAGTGTAACACAGGGAAGCAAGTGATTATAATATAATAAAATAAAAATAGTTGTGACTCTTTTTCTTTAGTATCAGTGTAATGTAATAGAATGAATATGAGCTGTGATGAATATAAAAAAGAAACACACATTCATGCTATGGCTTAGTATAAAAGAGAAATAACTAATATAGGAATATTATTAACAGTGTAATATGTTGTTTAATGTAGCCCAACTGATAAAAGCACTCAATAAACTAGGTCAGTTTTCAGGGGTTATGGAATTGTAAATACTCATTTGTTTAACTATTAAAACACCAAAGATATTCCTCAGTATATGCCTAGCTGACATCAAGTTACAAGTCGTGTGCTTATAGCATCAGAGAATATTTCACCACTTCATTCACTGTACAACAATAACTTCCATGACTCAAAATCATGGTTTCATCTCGATTCTCAATATAAGATAACAAGTGTAGCTTTTGAAAATAAAATCTCATACCAGAACTTGAACCCTGTGACAGGTCTTTCTGCCTAGGATGTTATCTCGCAACTTTGAGAAAATCTGAAAGTGAAACTCATTAAATTATTTGGAGCGATCGGCAGGCTTGTAGGATCTGAAAGAAACGTTTAGCTTTCTAACTGGTGGCACATCTCTACGATGAGCTAAAAGAAAGTTCTTAATTATTTTTTAAGAAGGCGCCTAACAATAAAGAATTTCTGTTAAGGCCCATGTCTACTCTCGACAAGCAAGGCATTGGATTACAAGTGATTTCAACACAGACACAATTTTTTGTCACAAACAACTCTATTATCAATTTGTCAATAACTTACATTGGCTGATACAGCAAGATGTATCTTCGATAAACGCTCCTTATGGTTCGCATCCAGATCATAAGATAGAAGGAAGAATAGTAATGACAAAAGAGGTCACAGTTCAAATACATAATCGCAATTCCATGGAATAGACATACATTGTAGCGTAATATATTGTTCCTTTGTAAAACCTGCAAGTTACTCATACAAAACTTACTGAATAATTTGTAATCTATCATTTTACATTCATGTCCACCTGGGAGAAACAGTACAATTCCGCCCTGGGATGTCTGGGACAAAACTGTTTAATTGTACTACTCATACCACAGTACTGCTCGACTCTTTAATAACATTGTACATTCATGTTTGTGAAATAAATTTTCGAATATGAATTCTGCATAATAGCAATATATATATGTCCTTTTCTTAATCATAAGGAAAGATAATTGTAATACTTCCCTACTCATGTGGTAGATGTTTCAGTCCAGAAATGTATTGACAATTCTCACTGGAGAATATAATAAGTTAATTTCCTCCCCCCCCCCCATTTGGCATTCAAGGGCATTGAAAAACCGAGAGTTAAAAACCAGTCCAGGGTCTTCAGACTGTATGGTCACATTTATCCAATATCTATAACAATGGCAAGGCAAGGACATGTTGATTGTATATTCCTCAAGTAAATCACATCAAAGAATACAATCGGAGAAAACACAGTAAATTATTGTTACATACATAAAATTAAAAACAATCTTCTTAGAGATGGTTATCTGAGCACCTTTTCACTTATAGTGAGAGATATGCCTAATGAGGCGTTTTACAACACCATAAACCCACTCATCACCTGTAATATCCGTTGTCAATCGCCGATTTTTTAGCTGTTGCGACGCGGGTGTTGCGTAGACGGTGTTGCGACGATACTTCGCGCGTCGGAGCTGCGAGGTGCCCCCTCCACCACGTACGCAGAGGCGATTGTTGGGCGGCAGCCGTTCGCTCTCCGATCAGCTGTTTCACCTCTGCTATCACACCGTTTCCGCGTCGTGTCCGTGACAGACGTATGAACAAGAAATTACCCATTCTAGCATTAATTTTAACTACGTACATAACAGGTACTACAGGTTAGTGGTAAAAGAGAATTATTAATATTCCATTCATTTGATATTCACACACGAACGTTCGTTTTAATGTTCTGAAATGTATTTAAGTTTCCGAGTAACCTTTAGTCCAGTCTTCACGATGTATTTCTGTTTCTTCCCTTGAAGGAATACACAGTCTATTGGTTCTCCACAAGTCAAGTTTGGCACTCTTCGAGCGTCCTGCAAACTCATGTAGTCACTTTACACAAGTTACAACTCTGTACTGGTATTCACAACACGTGCGTACACAGATGTATAACACACTAAGCTTATCTACGCTGCCGCTATGGTTGGTGTCCAAGGGTGGACTCAACTTTTCTACACATTCACCAAAGTTTTCACAGTGTTAAACATTTAAGCTTCACACGATATTCATATTGATCTGTGAAGACACCTTTGCTGCACAGCCATAATCTTAATATACTAAAAAAGAAATTACTATGTTAATCTCTATGAGCGTTTACTAGACTTTTTCCACTTTCATAGCACACACTGATGCTTTTGTAAACTGAATTGCTTTACATATTGTTTTTATCGAAAAATTGTTCGCTATATAGGCTTTGTCGCTAACAATTATATCCTTTAGTTTCAGAAGTCATGACATTAACATTTAGTCAACATTAGGATTTCATGTTAATTGCATATACCCTATGTCATGGACTTTCCTCAACCTTTCGTGCCGAAAGTAGACCTTTGGCCATCTGGACTACCAATCCTCATGCAGTTACATTTGTGTTGTTCCTAATTCATCACAGTTCCACACTTTTAATTATTTTAGATTTTAAGTGAGGAACCGTTTGCGCAAATACCAGGTCTCAACTGCATGTGTACATCTCGTGCTTTCTTGCGCGTCATTCTTTGTACATATGTCGCAGCTCTAAACTTAATGTCATGAAGTTAGTTTCTTTACATGAGAACTTCTATTCCATTAATTCTCAATAGTGTCCCCCAGTCACATGCTATTACATAACTGAAGGCCACTACTGGAGGAAACAGAACCATTACACAAATCTCGATAGTGTTCTTAAGTATTTAAAACATGCCTGTTTACTTTCACACTCCGAGCAATCAATCCATAGTCACAACTACGTATTGGCACATCCTATGCGCTCCTGCGAGTATTTGGTCACATCATTATATCCCTATTATCCTACTTATGCAAACTAGTTCATCACACAAAAATTACAAAAGAAATTCTTATCCTACTATGCACACATGAAATTGAAAGCTGTCCATTCGTTAAATCTTTAATGCAATCATTTCTGGCTACTTCTACTTTGTTTCTGAGTTAGGTTCACTCTTAAGATTGAAGATCTTATTGAGGCCATTCCTTATTATGCAACTACGAACTATTGTACAATACATGAATATAAAAATTCCTTATTCACCAAAGTACTTTACTATTTAGATGTCTAGAACAAATATTATTTTTAACTGTTTATCCTTCCCTGTATGTACATTTTTAAATCATGGTGTTACCCACACCATGATTTAAAAATGGCGTCTTTTTCCTGATTTGGGATACTCCAGAATATTGCATCCTTCATTCGGACTTGTCATCAGTCTGTAAGGTTCTGTGTAGACCATCTGCCATTTCAGATATATTTTCTATAATGCGAAGGTTTTGGGTGTGCCTTTAAACAACATGAGATCTCCTTCCCTGTATTGTGGCACTTTGTCAGTCATATCGTCACTTTCTGAGATCTGCCTGTTGACTCAATGCCAGCAGGGCCCCTTTTATTTTATCCTCATGATTTTCTATTCTAGGTAGGCGAGGTAGGTGTTCTAGTCATTCATTCTTCTCTGGATGATCAAACATCAGTTCCTCTGGTAGAATCAATGGCATCATGCAGCAAATTGTCGTATATTTGTTCAGAAATGTTGAGGTATTCGCTCCATTTCGTATGCTTAGTTGCAGCATAGGTCCTCATGAATCTATTATATTCCCGAAAGATTCTTTCCACGGGGCTAGCGTGTGGGTTAATGTGGGATATTAAAATGTGCATGATCTCCTGATCCCTTAAGAACTCCTTCCACTACTTTTGAAATATGAAGCATTATCTGATACGACAGCCATAGGCTTTCCCACTTGTGGGACAAATTCTGCTACTACCCGCTTAATAATAGGGGTAGAGGTTGCATGTTTTAAGTCATATAATTTCACATACTTAGTGAACAAGTCATGTATCGCTAGGATATACTTTACACCTCCCCACGCAGTGGATACAGGTCCCGTGATATCGACCGATACCAGATTTAGCGGTCTATTCGGTATAATAGGGTGCAGTTCCCCTTTTGTACCTATATTCGGGGTCTTAATCTTTTGACATGTGGTACAAGTGCGTATTAACTCCTGTACATGTTTCTGTAGGTTCAGATAGTAGCGATACGCACCAATCTTTCTTGTACACATTTTTATACTGAAGTGTCCCCAACAATAGTGGGTATACAAGATTAAATTTTCTATCCTTCTGGAATGCAAACAAGCCACTGTTCACACCCAGATTTCTTTCTGTAGAACAAAACATTGTCCTCGATTTTATAGTGTCGTTGTAATACGCTATTCTCTCTATTGTTAAGCACTTCTTGCACTGTTCGCCATAGCGGATCTGCCTCTCACAAATTAGCTTTGTTCGTACACATCGACAAATATTTTTGTCGTCGAGTTCTACCCTTGAAAAGTAATACTTTATATTCGGATGATTGTCCCACAAGTTCAGCGATCATACCTAAGCCTTGTGGTAGCAGTGATAATGCATCTGCCACCACATTTTGACTTCATTTTACTTGTCTTATCTCAAATAGATATTCGGATAATGCCCAAATCCACCGAGCTAATCGAGCTTGTAGCAACTTACATGACAATAGGAAACTAAGTGCTTGGTGATCAAAACACACTTGTATCTTCTTTCCATATACATAATAGTGATATTTGCGGAAAGCTCAGACTGCTGTCAGAGCTTCTGGCTCTGTGGCTATGCTCGCTCGCATTGTGACAGATCACGACTAGCAAAACCAATAATCTTTATTTCAGTAGTTCCTGAGGCGTCGTCCACTTGAAGTAAGCACGCCCCCAGGCCCATAGTAGAATCATCTGTCGCAATACAAAAATCTCTTGACATATCTGGATGGTGCAGTACTATAGAATTTAGCAAGGCTTCTCCAATTTGATCAAACTCACGCTTGCATTGATTAGTAAACAGCCACTGATTATTTTTTTTTCTATAATGACAGTAGAGCGACACTGTTCATCAGCTGTGCTGCTATGAACCGTCTAAAAACAAAGGAAGCTGAACCCAGATACGCCTTCAGTTGTTTCCGATTCGTGGGGCACGACATACTCTTTATTGCTTCTAATTTCCCTGGCTCGGGAGAAATAACCGTAGGTGATATTATATGTTTAAATATCTTCAACATCTCTTCCCACATCTAGTAGGGCACTAGTATAGGGAGAAAGGGATGGTTCAATAATTCCCCAATCGAGCATTTTCCTTAATTCCTGCCACACAACTTCACGTTTACTCCACGGCACGGAATAGGAAGCACAACAGAACATCTGGTGCGGATTTACCTGCATATCATATACACATCCTTGAATTATTCCGAGTTCTTCCGAAAATGTGCTTGCGTATGTACTCAGTAATCAAGAAAGCGCATGCTGCTGTTCCCTCGTTAAACATTCTGACTCCTTAACCTTCAATTGAATCTCTTGCTGTATTTTAACGATTTCTTCATCACACAGTTCATTTATTTCAGGATACGCCTTCAGTGGAACATTATCCTGTATATTAAGTACAAAGGATTCCATCTCTGTGTGTTCAAACCACCGAGAATACCTATTGTGCCTTGCCAATGTTTTAATGAACGATAATAGCAAATTTTTGGTAGGCGTTCGTAGGAAACACAAGCCCTGAGGGATCTTGATCATATGGCTTTCTTCCCTCAGTATGCCCCATCCCAGAATGCAAGTTGCAGTTAAATTCATAACAATGAGGAATGTTCATAATATCGAATCATTTCCAATTTCTATTCCTGCCTGCACCTGAGCTTTGACATATTGTGACTTTCCCTTTATTGCCCCCGTAATTTTGAAATTTTGAACCGGCAATATAGGCAGTCTTTTCATTCCATTAATAACTCTGAACAAACTTTCAGACATCAGCGACACAGCCGCTCCTGTGTCTATTAAAACTTTTGCGGGTACACCATTTACTTTTACGTGTACCGCAGCTTGCAATATCCTAAGCACGTCGCGTGTGGCAATCGTCTCTGACTAGTACCTCGTTTTGTTTATGTACTTCTCAAAGAAATTTCTGAGGGTTCCTAGATTGCAATCGTACATCTCAGGATTGTATACCTGTTTCTGTAGCCTTGTATGCTAACTGACCAAAATCTGGCCAAAAAAATGTTGCTCGAACTCACTAAAAGAATGACAGTTCTCTGCAACCTCTGATGCTCATAATGCGGCATCTCCGGTAATATAGGAGATAACAAACTGTATCTTTTGCCTTTCCTGCCACGAAGCAGGTAGCACATTCTTAAAACTCTTTTTGAATATTACCGGACGAACAGATCTCTTTTCTTCGGAAAATACTTGAAATTGTCTGTGTTTCAACAATGACTCTCCCTGTTTTATGGTAGCAAGAGTAGGTACTTCATTGCGAACAACTACCGGATTATTTATACATGTATTCAATGTATATGTATTAACGGTCACATTATTTGCTGGTGAATTTCCGTACGCGTCTGGGTTTGACACATTGTTTCCGCCCTGCTGCATATTACATGAACTACTACTGCCTGCACTAGGTGCGACATAGTTCATGATTCTATTATCACAGTCACTTAATGGTTTTTCAATAATTTCGAATCTTAAAGGTTCATGATTTATGCTTTTACCTTCATGACTCTTATGTCTAACTTGGCCAAGCATTACTAATTTCACTTCCGCTTCTACCTTTCATTCAATATTTAAAGAAATCTCCTCGATGCCCTTGGTTAATTGCTTGACCAAGGTATCGAGAGAATCCTGGACCTTTATGATCTCAGATACCTCTCAGGCCAAATTATTTACTTTGTCGGGTAAATCTTGCAAATTTTTCTTAACTTCAGATACTTCCGACTCTACCTTTTCTATTTCTTCGTTAACGCGTTCTAATATACATTGATCCCTGTCATCTAGAGCAAGATTAAGATTCTGTATTAACGCTTGTTCGCGTTTGACTAACATCTCGTCCACTTTGGCGATTATGTTAGTCTCAACCTTTTCAAAAAACGCAGTCTGACGTTGGACATCCTCCTCGCGCTCTATTTTTTTCTTCTGATCCATTATTGCCTGCTCTTTTTTTCTCTGCTGTTCCATTATTTCGAATCCCTGGAACAGCACTCCAAGCATATCACTTGGATTCGCTAGCTCTCCCTGCATTCGTTTACTTTCGTCTGCTCTCTCGCAGCTGATTGTGCGCGCCGGAACGACCGTCTCTTGTTGCCCCAGCGATTGTAAATTCTGTTGACAAATATCAGTCTGCCATCCTACATTATCCAGTGGGATCGTGGTTTGTTCAGCCTCAGTAACTACATTTCCTCCTGCCAACGATCCAGGAATATTCTCAAGCTGTTCGTCGCTCTCGTAATTTTCTACGTCTACACGGTTACGCCTAGTGTTTGGTCTAACCATGTTGCTACCTAATGTCAATATCGACACACAAAAATCAGACACTAACTAAGCAGTAGTTGCTATACTAATATTCACAATTGAAATACTAGAATGCCACTATGTTGAAAGTTTGTTATTAATTGCATGCGGGCAGGTGGTACAAACTAACTTCAATTAGAAACCTGGTCGCGTGCATTCCATTACTTTCCTTACAGTCTCTTTTGGATGTAGTGAACAGCGTGGGTCTACGATCACTCATTCAGTGCTTCACAGCTTGTCGTCGTTCCCGTGCGTATAATACATGTAATCGAAACGTTTTGGTCATTAGTTACAATTCACTAAGTGCTTTTATACATACATTTAATCAATGACTACCATTAAATTCGGTCAGAGGATTGTAGTTTCAATTTCGGCCTCACGAGTAAGTGTTCAATGCAATCAGCTGTTGCTGTATGTGCACCGCACTGTTTGAATGCAAAACAAAAGTTCTGTAGTGATAATGATTATCTCTGAACGTTCAGTTACATGTGCTGCAGAACACTTACTACCGGCGCTAGTGTAACGTAATAAAATAAAAATAGTTGTGACTTTTTCTTTACTATTGGTGTAATAGAATGAATATGAGCCATGACTTATATAAATGCAATGGCTCAGCTTAAAATGGAAATAACTAATGTAGGAATATTATTAACAGTGTAATATGTTGTTTAATTTAGCCCAACTCATATAGGCAGTCAGTAAGCTAGGTCAGTTCTCAGGGGTTATGGAATTGTAGGTACTCATTTGTTTAACTATTAAAAAGCCACAGATATTCCTCAGTATATGCCTAGTCGAAGTTAAGAGTCGTGTGCTTATAGCACCAGAGAATATTTCACCAGTCCATTCACTGTACAACAATAAATTCCGTAACTCAAAATCGTGGCTTCGTCTTGATTCCCAATATAAGATAACAAGCGTAGCTTTTACAAACAAAATCTTATGCCAGAACTAGAATCCTGTGACCAGGCCTTCCTGCCTGGGATGTTATCTCGCAACTTTGAAAAAATCTGAAAGTGAATCTTATTAAATTATTTGCAGCGACCGAGAGGCTCGTAGAATCTGAAAGAAAGGTTTACCTTTATAACTGGCGAGAAGTCTCTACGATGAGATAAAATAAAGTGCTTTATTATTTCTTAAGACGGCGCCTAATAATGAAGAATTGCTGTTAAGACCCATGTCTACTCTAGACAAGCAAGGTTTAGGATTACAAATGATTTCAACACAGACACAATTTTACATCTCAAACAACTCTGGATTCAATTTCTTAATAACTTACATTTGCTGATACAGCAAGATGAACCTTCGTTAATCGCTCCTTACGGTTCGGGTCCAGATTATAAGATGGAAGAAAGAATAGAATTCCATGGAATAGGCAGACATTGTAGTATTATATATTGTTCCTTGGTAAAACTCGCAAGTTACTCATACAATACTTATCGTAAAAACATGTAATCTATACATTTCACATTCATGTCCACCCAGGAGAAACAGTACAAGATATAGAGTAATTTCATATGTAGCTACTGCAACATACTGCTGTGTATTTGGCAATTGTTTGATATATTTCATAAAAATGTTAGATTGTGAATAAATAAATCTGTTTGGGTTAATAATAGTACTTACTTTCTTTTTACAGATCCTGATCCATACTAAAAAAAATTATTCTAAGTGAGACATATATGTACTGCTGGACTCAGAAACAAAGTTAGCAAACCGTTAAATCCTCCTCGAGTCCACAGGTATGAATGAATCCTACTTAAAATACTTATAAAACTATAAATAAGAATCCAAATTTAGAAACACAGTCTGATTCAGTGTCTATTCCAAAAACAGGAAACCAATTTTTATATCACAATTTGCTTTGTACCATCCCTCACACATCGATTAGTAAATATTCTGACACCTCTAATGGGGAACACTGATTCAATGACCACCAAAATCTGCATTTCCTCTAGTTCTGTTACAACTGTTGAGGTTAATCTCTGTTTGTGGACACAAATGAAGTAATGTAAGCTTCTATGTGTTTAATTTTCATCCATCTCTATTTACTAAAAATTAGCCATTTTGGGAGTTCTTAATTAAACCTTCACTTTGATTTTTCCATAATATTAATAACAGCATTTTTGAATTCTTGTGAGGAGAGACGGACGATTTTACCTAGAGGTATATGGTGGTCATGGAATATGTTCTATCTTAAAATTCCGTGCAAACAACGAATTATCTGTACGTTTATAAAAGTTATCAGACTGTCTGTAGTTACAGTTTCACAAGAGGAGTGATAATAACATTTGTTTTGGTGCAGATCAGAAGCAGAAGCTACATTTTTTTCGGATCAGTTACATTAGCAGAAGATGACACATCGTTAGCTTCTCTAATGCAAGTTTCCAAATCCTTTAATTCCCCATTAACTCCATTTTCTGCTTATTTCTCTCCTTCAACGTGCATTCCAGAATCATCCCTAACGACCACTAACGAGTGTCTCATGGCATCCATCGTGTTGTGCAATGCAGTTCCTGGAGAAAATTGAAAGGGGAGTATGTATCAGCTGAGCAGCCGATTGCTTGTAACCGTACTAAACATAAAACCGGTATTTACACACAATAAGGAAAGCTCAGGATGCACATGGAGGAGCTACCTCGGAGCACATCTAAACACTGGCATGTCAGCGAGCTAACTGGTGGATTGCGGGACTTAGGTGATTCTCTAGAAAAGGACTTGAGCTTGTGATACTTTTCTGATAATGTGGTACTTGATGTGACTAACCTTAACCTTCCTTCTCAGCAGGTATCCATGTAACTCGCTTCTGAGATTTTCTTCTTTCGGTTTTCTCTATTTTATAGTTCTCGTCTTTTGATTTGCTTCCATTTATCGCTTATTCAATGTTTCTACGCCTTATTACCATTCATTAGTACACACAGTTTCGAGTCAACATAGGACTGGTGTCAAATATGCGAATTACTCGTAATTTCTAAAACAAATTAATTACTGCTTGTTGAATTATCTTTGACTTGCAGCTGAGCAGCTCGTGTATAATCAACGTTCTCTCAGAGAAAATGTCACTGTAGGTGAGTGTTCTAATGTATACGCCGCTTCCTGGGTGTGATTTCAACACTGCGCATGACGGGTGAAGGCAAGTTTAAACTCTTTTTATAGTTCCTGTCAAAAATTGGTTTAAATTAGTAAAGGTTGTTTTGGTGTTTGGTATGATTTATTCACTTTTTTTTCGTCGGTCTTCTTACACACCGCCACAACATTTTGTCACGGTGATACACAATGCTAAGAGGTTAGAAAATTATAGAATAATTCTCCCGTTACTTTTAAGGCATAATAAATTCATGCATGCTTTCACTAGTGCTTTCTCATAAAATAAGGGTCCGCAACAGTGATTTTACTGGGCTACTCATCACCTTTCTGGAGAAAATGTAATCGTGAAAATTCGATATCTTATGGAGAAAAGAATTGTATTTAAAGTAGTGCTAAACACAAGTACGAAACAGATATTTCTTCTGAGATAACAGACTTTTTGGAGCAACAGGTTTATCGGTTAATTTCAGCCCTATATACCTCTAAACCTATAAACCAAAAATGTGGTAATACTTCTAGGTTTTATAAAAAAAAATTGCTGGACAATACAATCGCAATTTGCGAACTTTGTAGGTCAACAAAAATTACTGGCTCTTTTAAGTGCTCCCATGCGAAAACATACTGAACCAAATGACATCAAGTTTTGAATTGCTTTGTCAAATTTTTCAGGATGAACAAAACATATTTACAGAAATACAGAATTTCAGACTACGCGAAAATTTTTGGAATTTAGCTCTTACTGAGAGACTATTATGTTCATATACGTTATTGGTCAGAAAACTGGCACTGAAACTGTAAACATAAACTAAGATATTCGAAAGATCGAACATCTGAAAAGCTACGCCATTAGATGCGAAATATCAATTTCTCAACCCTGATGTTTCACTAGTTTACCACAGTAATGAACGCAATAGGATCCACTACTGGAAGCGCTTTGCGAAAGCTCCTTGTTCTAATGAGAATGCTGTGGCCACTTTCGCTCGCCTCAGCAGCAGTCGACTCGGAATTAATTGCAAGTCAGAGAATCTGACAGAAAACAACATAGATCTGTAACGAAATGAACTGTTCTCCATCAGTTTCATTCAGCACTTGTAAACATTCTATAGTAACCAAGATGACTGAAAAGAGGTAAACGAACTGCTCCTAAGGGTGATGTACTGGTTTAGAGAACAAGCATGATTTAAACGAAAGAACAGCCGCTTACATTTAAGCACTATGTAATATGTGTAGAAACACGTCCCGTAAAAATATGCTGTATGAATTAAAATGCTTTAGATCCTCGTAAATGTATGCTCTGTTGCTAAATACGTTTTGAAATTCACATATTATCGACCATTTACCTTGCATCTTCTGATGGCTAATTCCTTTATGCGGTAATTTTCCTGAGGGTTTCATTGCTAAGTTTATAGACTAATTCTGTGCATTGAGTTGTTAGTGTCTTCTTTTATTCTTTTTATCCTTGTCAGAGTCATACTAATTGTTGTCTGAAGTAACATATGTTTACAAAGTCTATGGAGTGCAAGGAAGATGTCTTTTTAAATAATTTGATCTACTCACTTGAATCCCCAGCAGCTTACGTCGCTATACGTAATACCCATGGAGCTTCTCCTCGTGATATCTGTTTCCAGCTACGCTAGGTGGTGGGAAAAAAATTTAGAACACTAAGAAATAAAGAAAATAATTACTGATGTGCTTTATACCTCTATCCGTCCCCTACGTTTTCTTTAGATCCCCTGCCCACTTTGCCCCATCCCCCCTCCCCCTCCCCTCTGGGCGCCGGAATTTTCTCTTGGCAACGACAAAAAATAAGGGACGTGACGTCTTTGACTAATAGTCTAGGGTTCCGCGTTCGAAAGTCACCATTGCTTCAGAAGTGGGGGCCGAAAACTTCCGGCATGAGAAGTAGCCTTCATTCAGCCAACGAACTTGTCAAAGAGAGCGGAGCAGCGGGCACTCGCTTGCTCTTGGGGAGTGACACTGCCCCTAAAAAGTCGAAAGAAGCAGCTATGATCAAAGACGTGAGGACGCTGAAGATAATGGCAACTACTGAATTAAAAACACATAATGTGAATCCACGGGGGGAAATGTGCCAAAAATTCCGGAAATGTCCACATTCGGGCCTCTGGGAGGCGACTTCCTAGGGAGAGATGACCGTGAGAAAATGACTGAATAACAGATGAAAAGATAACGCTCTATGAATCGGGGCGTGGAATGACAGACGTTTGATCGTTGTACGGAAGGGAGAAGATCTGAAACGGAAATACTACGGCTTCATATATTGGTAGCAGGGGCATTGAAGTGAAACGGTACGAAGTCTCGGATTTCTGATCAAACAAGTATAGGGCAACATCAAAAGCAGCAGAGAATGGTATAACGGGAGCAGGATTCGTTGTGAATAGGCAGGTAGGTCAAACAGTGAGTTACTGTGCGTAGATCAGTGATATGGATGTTCTCAACAGAATCGACAAAACCAAAACGCAAGAATAGTTCACGTACACATGCCAAAGTCGCAAGTAGAAGATGAAGAGACAGAGAAAGTATATGAGGATGCTGAACGTGCAACTCCGTAGGGAAAGGGAGATGAAAATGTAAGAGTTGTGTGGTTTCGAAGGAGTAGAAGAAAGGTGTACGATAGAATGTTGGCTGAGTAGTAGGGATGAGACATGAGAAAGCCTAATTTCTGCAATAACATTTAGGTAGTAATAGCCAATGTTCTGTTCAAGAATCACAAGATCAGCAACTATACTCTGGGGATGGTAAAGGATACGGGAAGATTTACGTTATATTACATCACGGTCAGGATTTTAAGGGGTACTCAGCGGTAGTTATAGAATCAGATCACGATTAGGTAATGGTGAACAGTAGTCTGAAGTTTGAGAAAGTAGGCAGGAAGAATTAAAGCGCTCGAATGAAGAACGGTGCGAAACACGTATGTAGTCTTTCGCCCCTAGTGTTGAATCCATACAGTGAAGAACACACGACGTACATACAATACATGTTCAATTAAAATTCCAACTGAGAGATTATCGATTGATACGATTCGCCAATGGCCTTGGTACCCTCAGTGAAAGAAAAGAAGAATTGCATGATTATTGAATGGAGTGAACAGTCTAATGGGTACAGAATATGGACTGACAGTAAACGGAAGCACGACGAAAGTAATGAGATGCATCAGAAATGAGAACAGCGAGAACTTAGCAGCAGGATTGATGGTCACGAAGTTAAGGAATTCTGCTACCTAGGCAGCAAAATAACCCACGAAGGTCGTAGCAAGTACGACATAAAAAGGGTAATAGCTCTGTAACACTGTAAAAAAGGGCATTTATGTTCAAGAGATGTCTACAGGTTTCAAATGTAGGCTTTACTTTGAGGAAGAAATTTCTGAGAATGTAATTTGGAGCACAGCACTGTATGGTAGTAAATATAGACTGGGGGAGAACCGGAAGAGAAGAGAATCGAATCACTTGAAATGTGATGCTACAGACGAATGCTGAAAGTTATGTGGACTGATAAAGTAAGGAATGAGGAAGTTCTCCTCAGAATCGGCGACTATAGGAATGTGTGGAAAATACATAGAAAAAGAAGAAGGGACATGTGTAAGGGGATCAGGGAATAACTTCAATGGTTCTAAAGGGAACTAAGCCTGCTAAATAGTTCCCTCTATGATGCTGTGGTGTCCTGAGAAAATTTGTCAGACATTAGCGAAGTTAAAGGGCTTCCAGGGATTAAATGACTTTTACCGAAATAAGCGGGAAGGAGATAACATCGACTTTCTTTAGGGCGTTTTGGAGTTTCAGTCTTGCAGTGTTTACGGTTGTAAGACTCCTGTGAATTATTGAGAACAGACTCGTCTCATGATAATCAATCCTCTCGCTGTTCTCAAGTGTGCAAAACACAATGTTCAATCTAAATGAAGACTAACCTGCTTACGTGACTTAGTTTCATTTAAAATTGCTTTCTGGTTAGTACTTCAACTTGTATTTTTTTCTTTCGTTTGCCTTCCCCTACGAACGTAAGTGCCCCTTGATATTTCATGCATACGGACAGAGATTTAGCATGAATTAATTTCAGCTTTTAAAACAGTCTCCAAGCATGAGAACATCGATACAGCACTTGGGTTAGTTTCTACTGGACATATTATCAATCTGTGATGGTTCCGAATTATTTAAAAGTACGTGAATATGACCTTGTTGGCATAATGGTTAACTCATTCTACTCGTGTTTGGGAAAGAGATGTCCAAATTTCCGTCTGCTCATCCCGATCTGGGTGTTCCATTGTGTGCATAAATTACGCAGGGCTTATGTTGAGATGATATTTGAATTAGAAATGGCTAGTTCTCTTTCCACATACTTGTCCATGGAATGTCGGCGTACCATTTCAACCTCTATTAGACGCCAAAATCTGATTATATTTATCTGCTATCCACCGCGTGTGAAGTATGTGGTCACTTAGGTTACTAGACGGCAAATTCACTGATTTAGGCACACTAAAAAGAGACTCTTCGACGATATTTGTTAGACTAAACCTTCATTCAACACTTGATGACCAACCCTAGAGTAAACAATGTTGCTATAAGTAACGGTGAAAATATAGATTAGTCATTAGTCTGTTCATAAAATTACCTTTTCCTTGGCCATCGTTGACACAGAAAATGAATTCCAATCAGGCACCTATTGATGGCAGATCAGGACACTATGCCACACTGACCCCCGCAACAGTTTTGTACGGCACATAATTTTTGGAACATCACATTCGTATTTACATCAACTATTAGTTTCACATTGACAGAGTGCCTGCATTTCAGCTTATTCAAAATTAGTTTATATGCCAAACAAGCGCAAAGTTGTTTCAGTTAATATAAACTATGTTTCTAAACGGTCATTGTGCAACTGTCTTGAAGAATAACTTACTTGGTTCCAAACTCAAGCATGCTGTTGTGGCCGAGCGGTTCTAGGCGCTTCAGTGTGGAACCACGCGGCTGCTACGGTCGCATGTTCGAATCCTGCCTCGGGCGTGGATGTGTGTGATGTCCATAGGTTTTATATTTGTTTACGTAGTTCTAAGTCTAGGGTACTGATGACTTCAGATGTGAAGTCCCATAGTACTTAGAGCCATTTGAACCAAAACTCAGTTTCAGAATTTCGAAACACTAGTAACAGTAGCGTTTAACACCTATTACTTAGACTCATTTCAGCCAAATTCTTTTACATTCCTGCTGTTTATTTTCAGATCAGGTGGTCCTAAGAACTCTATTCTTCGGTGATAAGGTATTTTCCTGCATTTCATTGAGACATGCACGTTCAGTACACTATATCGGATACAGTGATCAACTGTTTAATAGCGGTGGAAATCAGAATAACTAGGAGTATAGGGAGTAGTGTGAAGTTATCGATGATTAGTCTGTGCTCCATATTCTAAATCAAATTCTGAATTTATTTGCAGTGTCAACTGAAGGAGGGTGGCATTATAGGTAACTGTAGGTTGTAGTCCCCATCCGCTACCCCCATAGACCACTGAATGACGATCCGAGAATTGGGAATTTCCTAGAGGTTGCTCGAAGGAAGGAAGATTACGGTTTAACGTACTTTAGACAACGAAGTCATTAGAGACGGATAATAATCTCGGATTACGGAAGGATAGTAAAGGAAATGTGCAGTGTCGCTTCAAAAGAACGATTCTGGCATCCTGTAGAACTGAATCTCACCCACGATAACGCTGAGTGTCGTGGAAGGAACTCGCCCTCTCGATTCTCCGATTGATGATGTCTCGAGACGTGGTCTGTTCTATGTGAACCATGTTATCCTCTCTTACAACCTCTCTGGCGCAATACTACATGTACAGTTTGTCCCAGGAGCAATGATCTATCTATATATACGGATATGAGAGGGAGGATCATTCGAAGCAAGAAAGTGTAGTAAACAAAGGGTCTAAAATGCATACCGTAAGGGCTCTGAGCACTTCTTCATCTTCGATACTGTAAAACAAATCTCTCTTACAGCGAGCTATTTGGTTTCCACATTTTTGGAGGAGGTAGTACGGACCAAAACAAAAGAAATTCTATTAAACATGGGCTCTAAAACGTGTACCTTAAGAACTGTGAGCACTTGTTCAGTAGATGAGATGTATTTCACATTATCGAAGATGACAAAGTGCTAGTAATTCTTAAGGTATGTACTTTAGAGGCCATGTTTCCCGGACTTCTTCTGTTGTTTTGGTCACGAAATATGGAAACCGTAGAGTATCCAGTAGAAAAGATTTGTGTCACGGTGTCGAAGGTGAAGAAGTGCTCGTTTCTCCAGAGAACCACCTTATTCCTTATCTTATAAGTCCACTTAATTGCTAAAGAAGTGCGTATGTGAGTATATTTACGTTATTCCTATATAGGTACAGTCCCCATTTTGTACAGATTGATGCATATACTGTTGTTTGTTCTTACATATCAGATACCACTGATAATGGGCTATAGAGATCTCTTTTAACAAATATTTGTAATCTGGGGAGTATCAACCATTCAGTATTTTTACTAGACTACATTTTGCTCTTTTTTCTTTCTTTATTGTGATTTCATCCCCCTGCTCCATATGGGCAGGGGAGGGCTGTTAGCGGCACAATCCGCCGCTATACAGTCGAGTGACATGGCAGCTAATACAAGAAGAAAATTATACATACAAAGGCGATAAAAAAGGGGGACATAAAAACAGAGTAAGGGGGATAATTGAGGTAAAAATACCCTGACAGGGAGACATTCATGGGGGTACAATTAAAAAAGTCGACATAAAGCTAAAAACACAGTTCGCGATTTGCAGAGCACAAAAAAGACACAGAAGTCATACACACCGGTTAAAAGTGGGCCACAATATTAAAAACGCTCAAGAGCGTGACACCTTAAACCCACTTGGAGAGATGAAGCACATACGACGAAAAATAGAACTGCCAGGAGGGACCTGCCGAGGGAGAGGCCTGAGAGGATGGAAAAGGGGGAAAGAGCAAGGTGCAACAGGGGAGAAGGTGCATCAGAGGGTGGGAGATGAAGAGGGAAGACAAGGCAGTGCTGAGACCATGAAGGGGAGCACAGGAGAGGTAGGGGGTATAGGATGGGAAAGCCACTCAGGAGAAGGGAGGGAGTGAAGGGAGCCCTGAGAAGGAGACAGGAGGAAGGTGGGGTTAGAGTTGGGAGGAAGGGTAGACGTCAGGACGAAGATCATCATCCGGGAGGGGTAGACGCAGGAAGCTGCATTGGGAAAGGAGGGTGTGGAGATGGAGCGAGAGTGGGACACAATAGTAAAGGCAAAGCAACAGGCTGGGGTGGGGAGGAAGGGAGACACCAGGGGGTGAGGGGGATTGAAGTGTTGGACAATATACAGGGTGCAGATGTCTTCAAGGAATAGTTGAAGGTGGGGGAGGGGATGAGGTCGTAGAGGATGTGTTTGGGGGAAGGAAGGCAGATGCGGAAGGTGAGGCAGAGTGCATGGCATTTGAGGAATTGGAGGGCTTTATAGAACCTCAGAGGGGCGGAAATCCAAACAACGCTGGCATAACAAAGGATGGGGCAGGTCAAGGATTTGTAGGTGTGAAGGATGGTGGAAGGATGCAGACCCCATGTCTGGCCAGACAGGAGTTTCAGGAGGTGGACTCTGTTGTGTGCTTTGTGTTGGATGGTAAGGAGTTCGGGAGTCCAGGTGAGGTGGCAGTCGGGTGTGAGGCCAAGGTATTTGAGGGCAGGAGTGAGGTGGATATGAAGGCCATAAATGGTGAGGTAGAAATCATGGAGATGGAAGGAATGGGTGGTGCGGCCTATGGTGATCGCCTGGGTCTTGGAGGGGTTCATATGGAGGAACCACTCATTGCTCCAAGCAGTGAATTGGTCAAGGTGGCTTTTGAGGGTACGTTGGGACCACTGAAGGGTAGGATAAAGGGCTAGGAAGGCGTTGTCATCAGAAAATAGATGAACTGGAGGGGAGGTTTAGGCATATCAGCAGTGTACATGAGACAGAGAAGAGGGGAAAGGACAGATCCTTGGGGCACGCAGAAGGATAGAAGGCACAGGAGTTATAATTGTGGATGATAACATACGATGGACAATGGGAGAGGAAGGAAGCAATGAGATGGACGAAGTTGATAGGGAGAGCATAGGTCTGGAGTTTGAAGAGGAGCCTGGGATACCAGACACGGTCATTGGTGTTCAGGAGGTCAAGGCAAACAAAGATAGTGGAGTGGCAGGAGTTAAGTTGGAGGTAAAGAAGATTGGTAAGGTTAAGGAGCTGGTCGTCACCTGAGAAGGAAGGCTGGAAGCCACACTGGTTAAGGGGAAGGACGTGGTGCTGGTTAAAATGGCGGTGAATACGGTGGGAGAGGATAGTCTCGAAGACCTTACTGAACACAGAGGCAGATGGGATGATAGGAAGAGGTATCAGAGGGAGGTTTGTTGGGTTTACGGAATAGCATGACATGGGAAGTCTTCCACAGGTCGGGGTAAAATCCAGTGCAGAGGAGGGCATTCTACAGGGTAGCAAGGACAGCCAGGAAGGATGGGGAGGGAGATTTCTTGAGGTGGCTGTAGGTGACACCATCATGACCAGGGGCGGTGTTGCATTTGGAGCAGAGGACAAGTGTGATGTGTGGTGATGGGAGTGTTGATGTCTAAGGGGGGGGGGGTAACTGATCCAAGTACTGGAAGCTAGGGGCCAGCAGTGGGACAGAGGTATCAGTGTGGTCAAGGATGGTGGGGAAGAGGGAGTAATCAAATGGGGGTCGCCAGGAATGGAGAAGACCTTGGTGAGGTAGGATGCTAAATGGTTAGCCTTATTATCATTGCCAGGAAAGAGTCGATCGTCATGTAGGGTAGGGTAATGTGGTGTGGGATGACTACCAGTAAGGTGGTGGAAGACTGACCAGTACTTGGAGGAGTTGACAGTGAGGGTGGAGTTGAGGCATCTGCATATCTGGCGCCATTCTTGGGGTTTCTTTGCTGTAAGGAGGTTCCAGATGTGTCCCTGTAATTGCTTGTGGTGGATGAGTGTATCCCGGTCACAGGTGCAGCGGAAGCAGTGGTAGAGCCTGTGGGATTCACACAGAAGAAGGATGGCCTTTAGAGGAAGTGTAGGGCGGTGAGGGTGGATGAGTTTGGTTGGGAGATGGACCTCCACAGCGTTAGTGATGGTTTTCTGAAGGAAGGAAGAGGCATGGGTGATGACAGCAGGATGGTGAAAGGTGAGGAGTTGGTATTCGACCTGTGAGTTGATGGATTCCTAATAGGTATAGTATTTTAATGGAAGAAAAATACTGAATGTTCTAATGCACAATTTTATTTCAGGTGAATAATTAAAAGCGATGTCAATGTGATTAAATACCAATTTAGAAGAGAACTGACATGTTTAGATTAGCGTTATTCCAATTCGGTAGGGAAAAACCAAAGTCAAAACGAACTGGTGGAGAGAAAGTGTGTTCTCTTTCAGTGGTAGATGGCTTTGAAATCATATAATTTCGAAACTATTATTTCCATACGCAATTTCCTAACCAAACGTACCCAATGAAATGTTATGTATCCTGAATCTCAGTGGAGACACAGAAGAAAACAAATATTTTTGACATTTCTTGTGAAAGTAAGCATGATTATGGTTCAAACCTCTGAATACGATTAGTGATGGTGTTGAACACAGAAATTTAACTGCCAGATTTAATTAATGCAGTAGAATTTGCTACATGAAACCAATGTATTGGCCATTACGTATATGCATTTTACATTCGTAATATATCTCTACACTCTTTACATTTACTTTTAGTTTTATTAAATAATTCTCAGTTTGATCACCTTTGAGTGAATTTTTCTTCATTTAGGACGGCAATCTAGGAACAACCAAAAATAAAGTCCATCAGTAATACGCCTACATGAGGCAGCTTCGACGCCATTTTTAAGAAAGTCATTCGCCATCGATCACTTTGAAATACTTGTCAACCTAATCGGTAACATACGATTTCTTGCGTCAGCAAAGGTCATGATTATTATTAAAAATTATATTATTTATAACGCTACAAAATCATTCATTTAAATCAGTTGCCTAAATAAATAGGAAACAGCAAATTCTATTTAACTCTAAAAGATGTTAAATTCGCCGATAATATCAAATTTACACCAAAACTGAAATTCGGTAGAAACAGCATCTGACCATAATAAACATTCCATTGAAATTCCATATTCACGATTCACAAAACAGAATTATTTATCGGTCATGACTATAGAAGTGTCAAGTTGTTTTTCGGTTCTCATTTTGATTTATGAATCGTTGAAGTATCCTGGAGCTGTGGACGCCTTTTGGAAATTCTCACTACGAAACTTAAGCACTGCTTAATTCCACCTCTCCAGTAAGACAGTTATTGGGCAATATTGTCCGAACCCGGTGAGTAAAGTTAATTTTTCATTCTATCATTTTTTGGTCTAGTAGCCATTGCCTGACCACCAACTAACTATTCATAAACTGCATTTATTTGTTTTCTTCTTCTTACTATAATCAGTTGACGATGATTAGCCAGAGTTCACTTTAAAATCATTTAATCTGTTAAGGAAAACGGGTTTTCAGTTATTATTTTGTTACTGGTGTTAAACAAAATTTTGAGTTGCTTTGCTATTCTAATAAATTCCTACAAAAGAAGCTTCTACACTTCTCTTCTTTGTATTTCATGCCTTAGTGAATACAGTATTGTGTTTTGGCAAAAAATTCTCAATTCTATAGGAGGACTGCATAGATATTTATTGGAAAAGTAATTAACGAGTTGTGTTTGTTGTTTTCTGATGTATCGCTAGGAATTTAAAAGGAGAAAAGATAACCTCTCCAATAACACTTCTGAAGTAAAATCTTGTGTTCCCAATATATCCGCATAGCAAAAAGTGAATTAACATTCCATTTTCATTTTCACATAATACAATAATACGCCTGACAACTGCAGCCAATAGTACAAGCCCAATTCGAGAACCACAGGAGAAATACTACTTTTGGTTCCAATGTGCTGCCTATATAATTCGCCGCCTGTTACGTAAAAAATGGGAGTAACCAATGCAGTGTGTGTGTGTGTGTGTGTGTGTGTGTGTGTGTGTGTGTGTATGCGCGTTCTGGGAAATAATATACGCAAAGCGAAACAATGTAACTGTGCTAAAATTGTGAGCGACTATAGTAACTGTAAAATTAACACGATTCTAAAAGTTAAAATATACGTGGGTGATCATAAAAGTCTTCAGTAAGTTAAAGTATTACTTACTGGAGGAACAATATAGATTCCTTAATGCTTGTAAAGAGCGGGTCTTCCGTATATACATCTGTTTTCTGTAACAGTCTTTGTGTGATAATAATACTTGTTCAGCGACACACTAGTGGAAATTTATCACTGACTAGCTATACTGAATTGACCTGTTGCTGAAACAGAATAAATTAGGGAAAACTGTATTTTTTTAAAAAATAAAAAAAATAAAAAGAAAGAGAGAGCGGGGGCTCCCTCTCTCTCACTTTGTCCTGCTCTCGTAGTCTGTCTGAGCAGGCACATTTTCTGTGAAGTTCTGCTGAAATGATTTTTCGTTTGGTGATTTTAGAGTATTTAAATATGGTAATTGCTTGCCTCCTCCCAGCTGGATAATTTAGATAATTTTTAATCACGTGATCTAGTGGAGTTGGCAAATCGTTGTGAATAAACGCAATGACCGAATGCCATTGCGTTCAGTCATTAATCTGTACTTGCTTATAACTTTCACCGGTCCTGAGATCATCGGCCGATCACTTTAAAGCGTCTTACAATTATTCCAGGATAGAGATGTTACAGATGTTTCGGTAATTCGCCTCCAAATAATAATGATGCTAGTGGTCCTTATCCATGCCAGTGACCAGCCCCATGTTTTAAAATGTGGATGTTTTATCCGTCTTCCAATGATGTGCTGACCACACAGAGAAATTATAGAGATAAACTAAAAGTTAAGCTAAAAATAGAGGCGTAACGCATCGGAGCGGTGGGATTATAAACAGTAACGAAAGACGTATACTGAAATCTAACTTCGCCAGTAAAAAGAAGTGTGAACGAAATATCATGGTTAGCATTGTCGTCCGAGGTGCTGGAATTGGTGGTCATGTGTGCATCAAGTGTGCTTGTTTGTGTGTGTGAATGGTCTTTGTTTTACTTTTTCTGATGACGGCTGTGGCCGAAACCTTTATGTAAGTGTCTCTTAATTGTGGGCTTCTGCAACTTAACGTGTCTTCTTCACGGTACGTAACAACCTAACTTTTCCTGCATTGTTGATATTCCTACCTGGAATTACCATTGTATGATTATATTTATGTTGGTTAAAAACTTTCAAGCAATATGTTACACTAGGTCCATTATGAAGTTATTGTACTTAATCACTCTAGTTATTACTGAAATCGCAACAAAGAATGAAAACGTGTACATTGACAAAAAGTTATAAATAGTAAAGCGTCTGAGATTCATCGGTCAGTAACGGCGGACTCAACTCAGTATTAGTTTTCTTCACTCTCACTGTGGCGGGAATGCGTCTCCGATTCATGGCTCAGTAACAGTGGGCTCAGCTCAGTATTAGTTTTCTTCACTCTCAATGCGGTAGAAACGCATCTGCGATTCATCACTCAATGCCGGTGGGCTCAATATTAGTTTTTTGGCTCTCAGTGTGTTGGGAACTTCGTTACTCGGTAAACGTGTTTCTTACTTAAAATGTTTTCGTTTATTGTATGGGTTGGATACAATAGACAGAAAATTGTAACACGAATGTGCTATTTCATTTCTGTTTGATCACCGCAATAAGTACATTAGTCATTGTCTCTGGTTTGCTATTTCCAACGAGAATACGTGATGATAACATCAGCGTATTTGCTACAGAAATCATTTGATTGACGAAAGTTATAAGGTAACTGTTTCCTATATTACGTGACCGAGCAGTAAGTTGTTACATCGTGATGTAGTATCACTACGTTACAAAGCTATACAGATATATTCTTTTGGGAACTAAAATATGATATAATTCTAATAAAATATTAAATATTATTGCAATTTTAGCTTTGGATTTGCAACGTAATATATTCATTTTCAGTATTAGAAGCCAAAAAAAAATCATTAAAAAGACAAACACAAATGTCGTACTCCAAATCGGATGTTCCTGGTCCACTGTAGCTGCAGTGCAATTGCGTTTTCAGCTACTTTGAAAATTAACAGAATAGAAAACGGGGAATTAACTTACATTGAAAATTACAATAAGAGTTATTCGAAAATTCTCAGCTTCTTGTACTATAATAATTGAGGCATTATTTGTCTTAAAAAGTAATATTACACAATTAAAAACTAACGATGAAGTCAATAATGATAAAGATTATTTCGTGCACTTATTTTGAAAAATGAAATTTCTGATAACAACGAAAATTGCGATGTCTATAAGTTATAAATTCTTAGCTGCCTCAGGGAAACATCAGCACAGAAACTTACTTCATTCCCCGAATTCAGCACTGGTTCGTAATGTGAACTTTATAAACATGTTTGTTACAGTTTGAGCACTTTACAGGTCTCTTGTTGTCACAGCCTGACGGACACGATTTGCATCTGTCACTTATGAAGTTATAATTTCCGCCACAAGAGATGGTTGTTGAAGAGTTCTCGGTTTGTATTCTGTTAAGAATATCTGCTGATTCTTTATTCCGTGGCAGCGCTTTTCTATCTTCAATATAGGAGTGACGAGGAGTATTCCCAGTTCATCAAGCAGTTCTTGACCGACACCATACGATGGGAACAGATCGTCGTTTGTGACAGTCTCACGTTTCTGTTATGTGACAGACGTATGACAAACTCCACGCATTGACTTCTCCAGGTTTTTGGCCCGGTTGCTTTCCTGTATAGATATGTATTTTCAAAACATAAGAAGTAGCAGTACCGCACAGTATCCAAATTTTTATCCCATATTACGAGGGTTTGCTAGGTATGTGTTGTTTAATGGGGCACAGTCCGAGTAAAGTCACCAGTCGTGCTTCTGCCGTTACATTTGAGTCAGCATTTTTATACATTGCACAACACAATTAATGGGTAACTTTTTCGAAACTCCGTAATTAACTCCCATTGAATCACAGAACTGTGAAACTTTTCTGAAAGGTGTCTACAACGATCCTCTCCAGTCGCAAAGCGTGGAGCCCTGCAACGTCACTCACGGAGTCGCCAACGCTTCAGACATCAAGTAGCCGACAGATGAGAAAAAAGTGCCACAGCTCAGAACTTCATGTAACGTGGAAAGTGGCTTCACGCAGTCACATTGGCATCAAATTTCACAACAATTCTGCCCAACGCCATATTTCAGCGCTTCTCTTGACGCCTCTGCAATGGAAGGAAGAACCACAACATTCAGTGTTAAAATCACGCGATTTTCTTGTGACTGGCCGAGGAAAACATTTCAGACAAACCGCCGTTCTGAATCGACACTAAAAGGCCTAAGGGCGAGGCATAAAGTGCGTTGCTCCTTCATTTAGAACGTAGATTGACACACATTTCACTTTCGAAAACAGTAGTTTGCAGTGCGATGACCAACAGGATGACTTTATTGACAACTCACGGTACTGCTGACAATCCCGTTACGATTCAGCCCTTCTCTGAGGACACCGTGGGGACACAACGTCTTTGATTGCGGTCTGGCCCCTTTTGAGTGTGGCTGACCACAAGCTTTGCTCTGGCATACAGGTTGGCACCACTAGGGACCGTTGAAAACCAGTAGACGAAATTTGATTGTGATCTGAAGCACAAAGAGTGTTTATTCTTTTTCAGTACTCCTGTTTTACGCCCTCCTGTTGTATGACTACGGGGGATGCTAAACGTGTGTGAACATGTGGGGCGGCGAGTGAGTAAGCAAATTGCTTGTGAAATAAAGTTTGTTATTTAAACGTGGGAAAAACACTGCACTTCCCGGCTTTTGGAATGTTGTATAATGCTGTCTTTCACCGTTCTCAACACTGGCTCTCTCTTTGCTTTTTGGCACCCAGAAAGTGATTTAACGAAACGTGGAGCCTGTAATGAGAGTTCCTAGTGCCCACTTAACCTGAGAATATTATTATAGCTGCAGCTTATAGCTCTGAAGAAGTAGGAGATTGTTCGGGATTTCTAATCAAAAACAATTTTCCAAAATAGTTGAGTATATTCTGAAATTCACTAATAACATCACAATTATCCCAACAGCCTAACAAACAGAGCAGTTCAGAGTCTAATTCGCTGATGCAACTATAAATGTCCGAATTGAATGTCAAAAGAATGCTCGCCAAAATTTGATGAGAAAATCTCATCAAACGCCACGCTAAAATGATTGGTAGAATGTCTGTCCCGCGACGGCACGTGAAAATACAACAACACGCAAACTGAAGCTACATAATGAAAATCATTCCAAAAATAATCCTTCATTTGAAATGTTTTCACAGTTACGCGTATACATCGTAACTCAATACGGCACCCGAGGCAGTTTGTAGCAGCGCTACCGTAGCGAAGCGACTCCCGACACAGCTGACGTGCTATTCAGCGTCTGGAGAGAACTGGGGCCTTCCTTACTCGCGCAGTGCTCTTATATATATAGCCTCGGTGCGGACGGCTAAGAGAACGCCGGCTCTAACTTGGCTCTCACGACTGGCCGCTGGGCTAGTAACGCACCACTTCAAGTTACATAATAATTTATAGCTTCTTTTGCTGATGGCTTATGAAGCTGTTAATTTAATCGTGCATTTGGCACGCAGGTAAGTATTTATAATAAAATTATGACGTGGCTAAGTTAAATATCTTGGGCGAGAGAAATAATTAAGTTACGCTGCACGCAACAGATTAGCTCTGAACTGGTCCTTTTGAGATCCGCTATCGCTATAATTTTATAGGTATTCAAAAGAAACTTTTCACATCTTCATAGTCATAGCGGACCTCCAACCTATTTAAATCTAAACATCCTAGCCTTATTTATTAGCCTACTTAATCTATCTTGCTTCCTTCAGTTTTGAGACGAAAACCAGAAAATCATGAATTTCCACTAAAGTCTTAATCTGTGAAATCCAAAGTACTGTTTTTATTAAATCATTATGAAAGATGAATCTAAATATAAATTTTGAAGTCTCTAGCTCTTTTCTGTTGCGCCAATGATTTTTTCAGAAAAACGTCCAAATTTCAAAAATGGCTGAAGTTATCGAACTGATATTTAACACACATTAATTTAGTATTATTCCTCACATGTTAGAAAAGTTTTAAGTCATTTGCTTGATTTTTAAGGTATTGCGCAACATTTATGACGTCAGAGCTAGTTACAGCAGACTAGCTGGCACACAATGGAAACTGATGTGAATTTATTACAGCGTGAGTAGGCTGCTTCCCTACATCACCCTCTACTTAAATTTTTTTGTTTATGAATGTTAATGAATGAAAAAAAAATTTAATTACAAAAAGGGAAGCAAGAGTACAGTTTAACCCCCTATAAAAAAAATCGAAATTGAAATATAAACATGTAGAAACATTAAAGAAAACTGATTACCTACATTAATTATTTAAATTGTGGGCATGTTCACTGCCTTTTAAACAATGTCATTACTCAAAATTTTAAGCAAAGTCAATGAAATATTTTGGCATACATATTGCCTTAGACAAACAAACACATATGAATTGAAAAATTACGAAAATCTTAGATCCATTAAATACATTAAATACATTTTTACCTACACAAATTCAAAGAAAATAACATGATACATAAACAGATAATTATCTCTTAGCAGTCTTTTCTAAACCTGAAAGAAAAGTTCACAAATAAATTTTTTTTTACGCACGTGGTTGTAGCCGCTTTGGCTGGCGTCCTACACTTCCATTCACAAGGGTAGAGGAGGGGAAGTTGCTATGGTGTGCGTCCTTCACGTTCTCTCTAAATTACATGGGGGAAAGGGGAGGGGTCACTGTGAGTTGTGTCCAAGTAACTCCACACTTTCACGCAGCTACCAGGCTGCCATTATCTGGTTTGTCGTGTATAACAAACAAAAAGAGTGCCTCAGACTCTGTTCACTTAATATCTAAGGGTGGGTCACAATGAAATGGGGATATATACATTTTATCCTTCAATATATTACTGGAACAAAGTTAACAGAACTTTTTTTCAACATTACTCTTGCGGTTACTTAAATGTCATAAAATCGGTAAATAAATGGCTCAAAACGCCGTTAGTCACGTACTAGAGAAAATCTATGCTCATGGCATACAATCATGAATCCTATTTAACGTCAGTTTATTATTTCTGGGCCGGAACACTGAACCAATGCTCGGTACATTCCTGACATTTGTATATTAAGCACTTAACTGAATCATCTTTGATTATCTTATTCTTAGAGATAGTATGAGTATGATTAGTGGTTGTTTTCTCAGCTTCTTTATATATGTGAGTAACTTGTGGTAATAGTACAGTTCTGAGTGTTCAAAACACACTATGTTAAGTTGACTACAAAATCCATTTATTGGTCCTCTGCTGTTGTGTTAGTTCCACATCTGCAATTAGGTAATTACTTACTTTGAAGTGTATTTATGCTGAGCTAAATTTACTGTTTCACGTCTGCTATTATGTTTCTTATTTATATTGCTAGTGTATGTACTTATTTACCACTCACTCTATTAATATTTAAAGCATAGGATAGCACATTTATTTCATATTCATAGTGTATTGCGGCTGATTAGTTTGCTCACGTGGCAATCCATTTCCACTCGATCGGATGCTGAAACCTCAGGTAGTCTCTCTCGGACCTACCACTAAAGTGCATCAAATAATTATGGACGAGCGTAATGCTAAATTCCTTAAACCTATAGGACACCATGAGCTGCTCTGTCTCATCTAACATAAGGGTACCTATGGTCGCATTCACGCTTCCAACTCAGAACCTCAATACGCGTAGGTGTATCCTGTCACACCCTACACTAAAATAATGGCCAGCTCCAACCTTATAAATACTTCAGGGACGTGTCCTTCACGACTCAACCACAAACACTGCTCACTTCTATTACATTGCCTTTCCTTGCTACATCAGGTGAGTTTAAACTTACAACTTATCTGCATATTTTTCATAACACTTAGCAATCTCTTTCTTATTATTTATTAGTTAGCTCTAATGTATCCACTAGGTTTCATTACCCCTTCAGATTCTGCTTGTACACGAATTCATACATCTTTTTAAATTACTGTTGATGGACCATTTCCAACCAAACAACACTTTGTACTTACTATATTACCAGGGTACTACACATAATTGTTACTCAAATACATTTGTATCTTAATTACGTCATACTTCTCTATTGTTTGTCACTATTCAGTTTATCACATTAGGTATCTTTCTTCACTGATCGGTAGATAGAATGGTAACATAACTCATGACCTGATAGTCATGACAGAAAAATTTCATGTCAGAAAGAAGAGATCTAAATTTTGGTGGATAGGAAAGATGAAGAATGAGTGAGACCTGAAATGGAAAGAAGATCTCACACAGCTGGGACTGCACAGCTGCCACACTGTGTAGAGGTTACAGAACAACTTCCTCCCTACAGCCTTCATTGGCTGAATGCTGACTTGATAGTCATGACGGAAAATTTTAGTGTATGAAAGAAGAGGTCGAAATTTTTGACGACAGGAAAGAGGAAGAATGAGTGAGACCTGAAAGGGAAAGAAGATCTCACACAGCTGGGACTGCACAGCTGCCACACTGTGTAGAGGTTACAGAACAACCTCCTCCCTACAGCCTTCATTGGCTGCCTATGAATCTGCCACGTCGATCTGAAAATACCTTATGATGCCTTTTTAGAACCTGTCTCAGTTCTTCCTTTTGATTGGCGGAAATTTTATCGATTTCCTGCAATTTAGCTTCTATTTTGTCCAAAATAATTGCTTCTTCTTCTTCTGTGTTTAGCTTACTTGTACTAGGATTAACACCTTCGTCCCAATACCTCCTATTTTTCAGAACTCGTATAGGCAGCTCCCAAGTTTCATGATCAGTTACTACATGTTTATCACTAAAAGGTACTATAATTATTCCGGTTATTGGTAAGACCATTTTTAACTGGCTGCTTTCAAAGTCCACAACACTCTGATATTTTGACAAGAAATCTATGCCAATTAAAACCTCAATACTGAGATTGTTTACAATTAAACATGGATGATCAATTAAATTACCATTAATGTTAAAGGGTAGTAAAGCTTCTTGCTTTACCGTTTTTGAAACCTTGCCAGTAGCACCAATTATTCTTAGTCCTGATACCCTCATTACTGTAAGCTTGTCTTTACCAGGTAATGCATCAAAGAAGGACTGAGATATTGCACTCACCTCACTTCCACTGTCTAAGAGACAACGTACATTGATACCCAACATATTTACTATTATTATAGGGTGGCTTATTCTAGGTTGTACAGGTGGTTCCTCAAATTCATCTAGTAGTTCCTTTTGGATTTGTCTCCAACTAAAGTGATTGACATCTGTCTTCATTACATTTAGGTCACAGTGTGTAGGGGTTTCCGGAATTATATTTTCAGCTGCCTTTTCCAGTCGGTCTATTAATTTTAAATCGAAACACCGCACGACTTCATTACATTTCGTTTGCTGAACATAACCCAAATTACTGTAGTCTGAGCGATTCTGCGTCTCCAGACCGGGCATAGCACTAGTTACAGCTAAACCACTTTCACCATTATCGTCGGTTTCCTTCTCAAGTGACAACTGGTCACAGCTACTGGGTTCATCGACCCTCAACAGCCTACCCTCTACATTCTCACTTATCTCCTGTCCTAAATCTATTAGTACATTATCAACATCCTGCACAGGCACTTTAGATAAGAGCACATCATCCTCATCGTAAATATAAGCATGAATTTCTTCTGCTTCTTCACCTGTCAATTCAGTATTTTGTAGCTCCTCCCTATCGTTACTCTGCTGCGCCTTCTCTTTCTCTTCCCACTTAGAAAGCGTTTCTAACACGGTATCTATCAAATACTGTGAGTGATCTAATATTTCTGTTGTATCCTTAGATGCTACCGACTCTTCATCCACATGTTCAGTCTGAGTATTCTGATCTGTCTTACCAATTCCCTTAACTACTGGCTTAGGAAAAGTAACCGCCTGGTGAGCGCCAGTGTCCTCATAGACGGGAACTAGTTTTCCTGCCTCGGCCTATTGCTGTTTTCTTTAGTTTCATTATAATTGACTGGCACAGCATTGCTTTCCGTACTGTTGTTTACATGCATATTTCTGTTCGGCACAAAATTATTATCTCTTGGACGCCATTGTTGGTTCTGATAATTATTTCCCCAATTCCTACCTCTCTTAGGATGGCGAATACCTACTGTTCTGATGTTTACATTACCATTTTGCTCATTCCTAAAATTACTATTATTGTTAGTGGCATTTCTGTTATTACGTGCCTGCTCCTCATTGGCAGCAACACGTTCTACACGTTCCAAATATTCAATGAAACGATCAAGATTGTCTCTAGGGGCCGATATAATTCTGGTTTGCCAATACCATGGCAGTTTGGCGTCAAGACCTAATATAATCATTTCTGGCTTTAGCTTTTCCGCCAAATGTGACAAACGTGAAATCCATGACCTAGCAAATTCTTTAATTGATTCCTTGCCTGCACTGAAGCGTTTTCCACTCCAAAATTCTCTTAACACTTCATTTTGCTTATTACTAGACCAATATTCATTAATGAAAGCTGTTTTAAACTCCGCTAAAGTTTTACACTTCAACATAACATCAGCGGACCAACGCAAGGCGTCACCTGCTAAATGGCTTTTAATAAATGAGATTTTCTCTCGTTCAGACCAATTTGGTGGAATTACATCTTCAAAATCGTTCCAGAAATCTAGCGGGTGGATATTTTTATCTGGATCAAACCGCAAGAACTGCCGACACCCGATAAATGCGGCGTTTGCAGCTACAACTTGTTGTACACTACCATTACCAGAAGTTACTGAAGCTACTTTACTTTCAATGTTAGCAATGTTAGTACTGATATTTTCTACTCTCAATTCAACATTATCTACTCTTTGTACAATATGAGTAGTATCACTTTTGATTGCATCTAAGTCTGCTTGACATATGTTCACTTTAATATTAACATCTTTAAATCTATCTGAGCAAAGTTCAGATTCCGCCTCGATCTTGTCTGTTAACTTGTGCTCCAGCTTCGCATCTTCCATTTGGAAGTCTTTGCGAACCTCAGCAACTTCGGATTTAACTGTTTTATACATTTCAGAAAATTGTTGAGCAACCTTTTTCTTAATATCCTCATGGTTGTAATCAATTTTATAATTCAAACTGTCAAGATCCTCTTTCAACTTATTGCAACCAGCCTTGAAGGTATCGTCCATTACCTCCAATCGTTTATTAAAATTAGTTTGACTGGCCACAATCCTGTTATTTACCTCAATTATATCAGATTTTAATTCAGCTGTCATTTGTGCATTACTGGCAGCGATTGCTTGTAATATAACATTTAGATCAACAGCCCCAGCATTTTTGGGTTGCTCACTAGCTGGCTTTTTATCACACTCAGGTGACGAAAAACTAGCTCCAACACCAGAATCATCAAAATTAAATGAAACTTCTGATTGATTAGTCCTATCTAACTTCTCCTTCTTAAACTCTACCATCTCTGATGACTGTTTCATTTTTAATTCATCAGAGAAACTATCATCCAATAAATTTACAATTTCTACTTTCTGCTTTACTACAGGGGTCTCTATTATTGAATCATTACCCCTTCCCACACTACTGTCAGGAGATAATACTTCATATTTTACTTTAACATTACCACTTTTATGCATATTTACACTTGAACCGTTGTCTGGATTTACAGTTCCCTCCTCAGACATAGGTTCTGATATAAGTTTAACCTCAGTTTCTTTTGGCGGTTCCATCGCCGACAGTCTCTTAGTGCAGGTTAGTAAAATTTTTAACAGTTTTCCACTTAACTTAGTTCCTTCTGCACGACGTTGTTGTTGCCGGCGCGGCGTACCAGGATTCCTGATGCGACGCGGCACGTTGAACTGCAGACGGCACTCCGACGGCTGTGGTGCAATTGCGTGGCCCGCAATTGCAGGCGCAGCTACGGCTGCTACGGCGGACGACTGCGGTACGGCGAAACTGGCTTCTCGCGATGCCGGCAGCACCGCTAGACTCAGTGCCAGCTCCGTCAATCTAGATGCGTTGTTAATTCAACTGCGTTGCCCACCTGCCCATGTCACACTTTCACTGTTCCATTACTCAGTTGCGTGTCGCATTTCACTCGCGAATCCGAATAGTTAAAAATCACTTTCACTTAGTTGATTTCCCGGCCGATGCACCATATGTGGGGCGGCGAGTGAGTAAGCAAATTGCTTGTGAAATAAAGTTTGTTATTTAAACGTGGGAAAAACACTGCACTTCCCGGCTTTTGGAATGTTGTATAATGCTGTCTTTCGCCGTTCTCAACACTGGCTCTCTCTTTGCTTTTTGGCACCCAGAAAGTGATTTAACGAAACGTGGAGCCTGTAATGAGAGTTCCTAGTGCCCACTTAACCTGAGAATATTATTATAGCTGCAGCTTATAGCTCTGAAGAAGTAGGAGATTGTTCGGGATTTCTAATCAAAAACAATTTTCCAAAATAGTTGAGTATATTCTGAAATTCACTAATAACATCACAATTATCCCAACAGCCTAACAAACAGAGCAGTTCAGAGTCTAATTCGCTGATGCAACTATAAATGTCCGAATTGAATGTCAAAAGAATGCTCGCCAAAATTTGATGAGAAAATCTCATCAAACGCCACGCTAAAATGATTGGTAGAATGTCTGTCCCGCGACGGCACGTGAAAATACAACAACACGCAAACTGAAGCTACATAATGAAAATCATTCCAAAAATAATCCTTCATTTGAAATGTTTTCACAGTTACGCGTATACATCGTAACTCAATACGGCACCCGAGGCAGTTTGTAGCAGCGCTACCGTAGCGAAGCGACTCCCGACACAGCTGACGTGCTATTCAGCGTCTGGAGAGAACTGGGGCCTTCCTTACTCGCGCAGTGCTCTTATATATATAGCCTCGGTGCGGACGGCTAAGAGAACGCCGGCTCTAACTTGGCTCTCACGACTGGCCGCTGGGCTAGTAACGCACCACTTCAAGTTACATAATAATTTATAGCTTCTTTTGCTGATGGCTTATGAAGCTGTTAATTTAATCGTGCATTTGGCACGCAGGTAAGTATTTATAATAAAATTATGACGTGGCTAAGTTAAATATCTTGGGCGAGAGAAATAATTAAGTTACGCTGCACGCAACAGATTAGCTCTGAACTGGTCCTTTTGAGATCCGCTATCGCTATAATTTTATAGGTATTCAAAAGAAACTTTTCACATCTTCATAGTCATAGCGGACCTCCAACCTATTTAAATCTAAACATCCTAGCCTTATTTATTAGCCTACTTAATCTATCTTGCTTCCTTCAGTTTTGAGACGAAAACCAGAAAATCATGAATTTCCACTAAAGTCTTAATCTGTGAAATCCAAAGTACTGTTTTTATTAAATCATTATGAAAGATGAATCTAAATATAAATTTTGAAGTCTCTAGCTCTTTTCTGTTGCGCCAATGATTTTTTCAGAAAAACGTCCAAATTTCAAAAATGGCTGAAGTTATCGAACTGATATTTAACACACATTAATTTAGTATTATTCCTCACATGTTAGAAAAGTTTTAAGTCATTTGCTTGATTTTTAAGGTATTGCGCAACATTTATGACGTCAGAGCTAGTTACAGCAGACTAGCTGGCACACAATGGAAACTGATGTGAATTTATTACAGCGTGAGTAGGCTGCTTCCCTACAAACAGACTGGCAAACGGTCCGTGTAAAACACCCTAGTTCGGCAACATCCTCGGTACAACCAAACTACCTATTATCAACCACTATAAAATGTCTATATATTATTAAAAGGTTTTTTACTTCTAGGTTCCGCCGACTCAAGTGTCTTTGTTGTTTCATTGACCAGTGTGTCGTCAGTGTCGCACCCATGTTGATCAGGTCACATAAGGTTGAGGAACAGGAACGCAGAACAAGCAAAAATGTCCTTTCCTGCTACGGATCAAATTCAGTTTTCGTTGAATGGTTTTTAATGGTCCCTCGTGCTTCCACTCTGTGCAGCATAGAGAAAATTGCACTCAGACTACAGTCCAAAAGGACGAAGTTCAGTGGGGTTGCAGCCCTAAGGTGTCCTTAGAGAAGGGCTGAGTAGTCCATGGGTGTCATCAGCGTCAAAAGTTGTCAGGAAATTGATTCCGTTGCCCATCGGATTTGGAACTGTCGTTTTCAACCTACCAATGTGTGATGTTATCATTGACGCCCTTTATGCCACTCTATGATGTCTTTTCGTGCCGATTCTGAGCGACAGCGTGTGTGAAATGTTTTCCTCGGCCTCAGTGATTTCAACACTATGCATCGCGATTGTCATTTCGGTTACAGACGCGTCAAAATGAGTGATGAAAGATGGACGAGAGCACGTATGACGACGTTTCCATCGTTTGGTGCACCCATGTTGATGTTGGGCAGAATCGTGGCAAAATTTGGTGCCAGTATGACGTCAATAAGTGCAAATGTGACGTCATTAATCACCTTACACCTCATATATTCTGAGCTATGCCTTTTTTTATTTTGTGTGTGTGTGTGTGTGTGTGTGTATCTGTCGACATCTTGATGTTTGAAGCGCCACCAACTGCGAGAATGAGCGCCACTGTTTTACACTTATACGGAGTAATACTGTAGGCACCTCTGAGTCATATTTCAGACTTCCGCTTATCAATGGGAGACAATTACGACGTTTCGAAATACCTGCTCTTTAACTGTGTTGCGCCGTGTCATTTCTAATGTATTTCCGTTCACATTTTCTGCAGTACTGGTGTAGGTGCAGCTAGTCGTTTGCTACGAATGATTGCCCAAATTGTGAACACCCAGGTCGTATAGGCCCCAGGGACACAAGTGTAAGAAAATGAGCTACAACATGGGGGTGAAAACTCATTTTTGCCGTTTGAACCTTAAACTGTGTAGAATGTGCACAAAAATGAAGGCACCAAGTTTTGAGCACCAGCGCTTACATATACGTAGAATGGTGCTGAGGAGCGAAGTCCTTTACGTATTACACTGACCCGATGATAACAGCAGATTTAAACCAAGTGCGTTATGCTTATGTGGTACTACAAAAGCGTATCTCTCTGTCTATTGGTCACTAATGGCACTGCAGTCGTCGTCTTGTTAAAAGTCTTGCCCGGGACATGCCTTTTTGCCACAACCAGCAACAAATAGTCTACCTATCTGTACCGATGCAATCATTGTTCTTTGTAACGTTTCACATGTGGTAATAGTGATTAAAATCCTTAAGCAACTGATGAAATGACATTACTACGCGAAGTATCGTGTAGGCTCATGCGCGTCGAGCCACATACGCTGCCAGATGCAATCGGACTAGCTCTTCTGTCACTTTGCAGACAACAAAGGTGGTGTTCTCGCGTTGCGATGTGATTGACTCTGTTGTCAGCACTGAAACTCGTTGATCGCGTTGAAATTACCGGAATCTCTTTATAACTGTTACAATTTAAATCGTATTTTCTTGTAGAAAAAGCACATAAACGCTCTGGTAGTTTTTTTCTGTGTATTGCAACAAAACAATGGTTCTTCAGGCGGTATACATTACGGTTTGTGGATGTCGAATAATGATCTAAAGGAAAGAGACACAAAGTTCTGAATCCGCATCGATGTACCCTGTTGATATATGCTACAGGAAACAGCTGCTGGAAGTATTTGTTCCAAGTTTATGCATGGTGCAGTCGAAATAGTAGGTAAATTGAAGAGGAATGCAGCTTGAGTTCGACAATAAATAAATTGGAGGGGGATCAATTATTAGCGAAAGACAGTTTTGAGTTTGAAATCATTGTCATGCTACACAGCCCAGTCACGTGAATATAAACCCCCACCTATGTTCGACGTTAGCGTGCAATAACCGCTCACAGACACCAGGTGGCAGCACTAGCAGTGGAGGGTATATAAAGCTTTGCGAGGGGGATGCGGAAAACAGTGCTTTCGTTGTCGTCATGCGGAGATGGTGTGATTTATCTGACGTTCAAAAGACATGATCCTAGGTTTCTTGGCACAAGATGTCAACATTTCAGAAGTGGCGCAGTATGTGAACTGTTCGCACGACACTATGGTTAAAATATACCGCGTGTGGCAAAACGATGCTATCCAAGACCGGTGCAGAGACTACAGTGGTGCACCACGGCCCATAGATGACAGGGCTGAAGCAAGACTAAGGAGATGTGTACGGGTGAGTAGACGCACAAGTGTTGCACAAATAACTGACCGTGTGAACCAAGGGGCTACCAACATCTGTCTCCTCAAAGACGTTCAGCGTACGTTGCTACGTATTGGTCTCCGCTGGAGGCACTTGGCTCATGCACTCATGCTGACAGCTGTTCATGGTCGAAGTACGCTAGAATTTGCACTCCAGTAACGCAGCTGGAGGTTCACTGAGTGTCGACAGGTTGCCTTATCCGATGAATCACTTGTTATGCTCCATGGAAACGGACAGAAAGCAAACACCCTACAACAATCGTCAGAAGTGTCCAGACCCGAGGACGGAGCATTACGGCATGGGGAACGTATTGATGGATATCCCTGGGTGGTCTCGCCATTCCGTAAGGCCCACTGGATCACTTAAGTATGTGGACTCTTTACACCCCTACATGCCACGATGGCATCTACCAGCAGGACAATGCAGCGTGTCATATATCTCGCACTGTACGTGCGTGGTTCGAAGAGCACCGCGATAAGTTTACCATACTCTCCTGGCCGCCACACTCCCTGAATTGAAATCCAATCGAGAATCTGTGGGACCACCTCGTTTAGGCTATTCGCACCACGGATCCTCAGCCCAGAAACCTAACGCAGCTGGCCTTGACACTGGAGTCGGCGTGAGTCCACATCCGTTTCACTACCTTCCAGAACCTCATTGACCCTCTTCCTGCACCTCTCGAAGCAGTACGCGCTCCAGAAGGTGATTATTAAAGCTTTTGACATTCAATCACATTAATGTGTCCGGACAGTGTACGTTTTCCCTCCTAGAATTACCAGAGTGGAGATCCTAATTGGGCAACCGTTTTGGAGATGATTTCCATTTCTAGTATTTGTCTCACACCCAAAAAAAAAGTGTTCTATAAATATTGTTGGAAAGTATGGGTCGAATGTGTTTTAATTTTTCGGCATGAACCCCCAACACTGTCCCAGTCATTACTGATGTTGCTTAAATAAAAATAATTGCATGTGGCTCAATGGCCTAGTCCTTCAAAAGGACGCCATACGGCGACCTTGTCTGTCGCTAACATATCTCAATAATCCTACCGAGGAAAGTGGACGTACATTTTAACGTCAAGTCAGCTCTACGTGTCGTTCCTGGGGAACCTTCACATCATTCACAGGTGAAGACCAGGTTACAGGGAGACAAAATATACAGTGCTTCCTGTAGGATTTGATCCCGTGACCTCTCGGATTTCAGGCATTGGCTTTACCACGTTTTTTTTTATTTCTTTGACGCTCGTGTCATAGTTTGTCACTATTCTTGACTATTATTCCAAATAAAAAACTTTCTTCTCTTCATAAATAAATGAAAGCAAAATTATGTAGTCCTCCTTTTTTGTCACAGATGTTTTCTTTGGGTGTTCTAGCTGTAGCGAATATCTGGTGCCCTCTAAAATGAACTCTTTTCTTCACGTTTGTGATATAGCAAATCAAGCACCTTCTTGACGTTAAATACGTGAGTAACGTACTAACAGAAATTTTAAAAAGTCAGTACATATTAAGACGAAATTATTAAAAACTGTTTCATCGGAGTAAGGTGAAAACATACTTTTTTATATTAAAAGCGAACAAAGTTTCTAGTTCTAAAATCCACTTCCTTTGTTATCAGATATAATTATCCTTCTTAAAGTTACTTAGAGAAATACGGCATGGATTTTCTTGTAATTTACTCTTCGACAATGGAGTGAGTTGCGCTGTAATACATGTACAGAATTCCTCCTTACATTAGGTCTCTTCTGACATTAAAAAATGCACTGAATGCTCCTTTATTCAGTTGAAAAATATGGTTTTGGTTTTAGCTTACGGAATTTTATCGGGATGCAGGAATTCGTCCCATTTACTGGCTTACAAGGAAGCAGTACTGATGTTAATTGTTTGTTAATGGTCCAAACATCTTTGACACTGTCACACTCAAACCGGTATTATTGATTGCCTCTCAAGTTACGTTGTACATAAGGGTGATTTAGCCAAGTATGTGGCATAAAGCTCAGATTTGGTGGGTATTTTCCGGCTGACTGCTGTGTATTTCATGAGCCTGGATGTAGCTAAACTCGGTTAAAACGACTTTCAGAAGAAACAGTTCACTCGGAATATATTGCACATTAATGGCACGCTGTAGACTGATTGGGACTATTTCGTTGCACTAGTGAGCTGCTACTTTGTCGGACGACTTCGTACGCTGTCTCAACTTGATTCGCACGCACGTTAGATTTAACCTTAAAACTTTATCCTAGAGTATGAAAAATGACCTAAAACTGACATGATTCTTTTCATTGCCCCCTGTGCCATCAGCTTCACTTTCACAACACTGTTCATCTTTGATGTTATGTAGAATTCAAAAACATTACTGTTTTTTTGTATTTGCCGAACTTTCCTTGTCTTTCTGTATGCATACACACATGCTCGCAAGATTATTCTTGTAATTAAGAGCTGCCTCGTGTCTTAAGCTGCGTATATATTCATTAGAAAAGCATTTCATAGCAGTGAAAGTTTGTAGGTGACTGTGTTGTTGCACAGTTATGATTCCCATATGCGTCCCATATTTACAATCACAAACTTCCTCCTTAGATAAGTTCGTATTTGTAAACTGTCTATATAGTTTCAACTACTTCATGATCGTGACTAGAAATCCTACATCATCTGCATAAGCATCAGAAACAACTGTTAAACCTCTTAAACGTTCAATTAGTGTGACAAGCAAGGATTCAATGTCGATTACACACAGAGCCGTCGACATTGGACAGTCATGTCTCACACAGCTGTTATTTTAATTTAATTAGTCAGCTGTGCTCGTAACACAGCGGCAAGCTAATAGGTAGCAGTGAGTGAAGTGTTGATTAAACTGAACAATCAGGCCTGTACCCGTGCTCTAGGAGTAGTTTCTTTGAACAGTAATCAAGAAACTTCCTGAATCACTGATTTTAACATCGACACTGCTTAAATTTCAGATCAAAATCATGAGCAATGGCAGCTGAAGACTTCCGCCATAAGAAGTCTGCTAACGACTTTGCCTAAGAGTCGGAGGAACGGACAGAGTTTCAAGCCATTTTCTTTCCTTTGGGGTGGGAAACAGTCCCTAAAATGCAGAAGAATCAACAGTGGTCAACAGCTTGAGGATGCAGAAGACAATGGAAAATAATGCTTTAAAGATACATCAAGTGAATCGACAGGACATGCGGCCTGTAACTGAAAAAAGCATCATATGATCACTTCATTGGCAAAAGATATCGGATTAGTTCCCCATTCGAATCTCCTGAAGGAGACTGCCAAGAGGGAGGTGATCACCAGAAACAGACTGAACTCCTAACGAAAGGATAACGTTCAACGAATCGGGACGAAGAATGTTGAACTTGGTAGGGAAGCTAGAAAATTGAGAAAGCGACGCGCTAAGGCTGTCTACATACAGTGGGAGCCAGATAAGTGAAATAGAAATATGTCAAGGATTTCTGATCGACAGAATATAGGACAAGGACAACAACAGAAAATGGTATAAAGTCAGTGGGATTCGTTATGAATAGAAAATGTGAGAGAGTGTTTGAAGTTCTGTAAGTCTGTGGGTTCTGCGATAGCGAATAGCTCAATGGGTAGTACAATTGAAGAGGAACGGACATCTATAAAAAGAGCAATCACAGATGGTGGAAAGAAAAACGTAGGTACAAGGAAGGTAGTTGCGAAAAAACCATAGGTAACAGATGCAGTACTTCAGTTGATGGATGAAAGGAGAAAGTATAAACATATTCAAGGAAATTCATGAATAGTGAATACAAGTCATATAGGACTGAAATAAATAGTAAGTGCAGTGCATCTAAGGCAAAATGGCTGCATGGAATTGTGAAGAAGTCGATTAAGAAAAGATTATCGTAAGAACTGACTCACCATACAGAAAACTCAAAACAGCAGTTGATGAAATTGAAAGCAAGGGCGGTAACATTAAGAGTGCAACTGGAATTCCATTGTTAAATGCAGAGGAGAGGAGACGAGGTGAAAGGAGCGCACTGAAGGGCTCTATCAGGGATGGGACTTGTCTGAAGACGTGTTTGCAGAAGAAACAGCAGTCGACACGGAAGAGATTGAGAGTATCCGGCATTAGAATTAGAATTAAAAAGAGCTTTGGAAGAGTTCAGATCAGATTAGGCGGAGGGGTTGGATAATGTTCCATCGGAACTTCTAAAGTCAATGGTGGAAATAAGCGACTATTCACGCTGGTGTGTAGTCTTTGAGAGTGGTCACGTACAGTCTGACTTTCGAAAAACATAATCCACGCAATTTCAAAGACAGCAAGACCCGACAAGTGTCAGAATAATCACACAGGATAGCTGCTCATGCATCCAAGCTGTTGGCAAGAATAATATGCAAGAAGAATAAAAAAGAAAATTTATAACGTGTTATAAGACGCTGAATTTGGCCTTAGGAGAGGTACAGCGCCAGAGTGGCTCTGACGTTACGTTTGGTAATGGAAACAAAAGTAAAGAAATAAAAATCTGACTTGGCGGCTAATCATAGAATCAGTATTGAAAAAAAAGTCAAGAAACGTTCATAACAATGGAAAAAGCGTTCGACAACGTCAAATGGAGCAAATACTCGAAATTCTGAGAAAAATAGCAGTAAGCTACAAGCAAAGACGGTTATATACAACATGTACAAGAACCAAGAGAGAACAATAACACTGGATAACCGAGAGCGAAGTGCTCCGATTACAAACGGGGTAGGCATGGAAGTAGTCTTTCGCTCCTTAACTAAAAGAACTTGCAATACGGCGGCCGAACTTCCCCGCATGCGGCCTCCCGGCCAACAATACGATCATCATCATCAATCTATACACTGAAGAACCAGTGACGAAAACAGAAGAAAAGTTCAACAGTGGAATTAAAATTCATGGTGAAAGGATGTCAATGATAAAATTCCCTGATGACATTGCTCTCCTCAGTGAAAGTGATGAATTACGGGATCTGTTGAATGGAATGAACTGTCTAATGAGAACAGAATATGGACTGAGAATATATCGAAGTAAGGCGAAAATAATGAAAAGAAGCAGAAATGAGAACAGCGAGAAACTCAACGTCAGAAGTGAGGATCGAGAGATAGACGAACCTAAGGAATTCTGTTACCTAGGCAGTAAAATAACCCATGATTGACGGTGCAAGGAGGACGTCAAAAGCAGACTTACGCTGGCAAAAAGGTCATTCCTGCTCAAGAGAAGTCTACTAGTATCAAACATAGGTCTTAATTTGAGGATGAACGTTCTGAGAATATACATGTGGAGCACAGAATTTTATCATTGTGAAACACGGACTCTGTGAAACATGGAGTAGAAGGGAATGGTAGCACCCGTGATGTGTTGCTAGAGAAGAATGTTGAAAGACGTATACATTGCCGGCGATGGGCGAGTCATAACAGAATCTCTGACCGGAGAGTAGTTTATCGTTAGTTGTTGCTTGTCGCTAGTCTGCGCTTGTCTGCGCGAGTCGACAGTAGTCAGTAGTAGTCGCTAGTCTGTGCTAGTAGTCTGCGTGAGTCTGGTGGAGTCGGCATGCATCGGCTGTGTGCTCTGTTCGCGACTCTCGTCAGGACTCTGGAGGATGAGTATTGTTGTAGAAGGTAAAGAAGCAGCCTTGCGCATATTTAATAACGTATGTTAATTGTAATTTAATTTGTTCAAAGAAATGCTCCAATAATAATTTTTATAATATAAAGCAACTCTTTTAAAGAAAAGCATTCATTTCAATTTAAAGAATTTCCAATCCATTATCATTACATTCAAGAATCAAAAAAATATATATATACGCCAGCACTGCACGAAGCTGTGTCGAGAAATTCCAACTTAAGAGCAGATATAATTGGGGTTTTTATTGAGGTAAGAATTTTTGCTTTTTTTATTCAGAATACAGGGCCGAAGGGCAGCGCTGCTGTCCTCATAAAATTTATCAGGTTACTAAACTTTTTTATTATTTTTGCTGTTTAGGAATTTTTCTGTTTCGAACTTGATGTTAAATGAGAAAAGAGTTTTTGGGGGAACATTAAATGCGAATACATTTCTGCACACAGACTGTAAATGGGAGCCAATTTTGTTCAGAGGTTACATTAAAATCAATTTCGTTCAGAGGTTACAATATTAGAAAAATTCATTTAATTATTAATATTTTTTGTGGGCCAGGCTACGCTTGGCTCCATTTCCATTTAAAAAATATTTTTTGTGGGGAGGTTACATTTGGCTCACATTTTCATTTAATTATTAATTACTGTGGGGAGGTTACAAGGTGAACAGATGAGGTACGAAGTGGCAGAATCGCCGAGGAAAGGAACATATGAAAAACAGTGACAAGAAAAAGGTACAAGCAGAAGGCACAGGACGACAGAACATCTGTTAAGACATCGCGGAATAATTTCCATGGTTCAAATGTCTCTGAGCACTATGGGACTCAACATCTTAGGTCATAAGTCCCCTAGAACTTAGAACTACTTAAACCTAACTAACCTAAGGACATCACACACACCCATGCCCGAGGCAGGATTCGAACCTGCGACCGTAGCAGTCCCGCGGGGGGGGGGGGGGGGGGGGGGTCGTAGAATGTAGAAACTGTAGAGGATGGCAGATTGAAATACAGGGTGATTCAAAAAGAGTACCACAACTTTAGGAATTTAAAACTCTGCAACGACAAAAGGCAGAGCTAAGCACTATCTGTCGGCGAATTAAGGGAGCTATAAAGTTTCATTTTGTTGTACATTTGTTCGTTTGAGGCGCTGTTGACTAGGCGTAAGCGTCAGTTGATGCTAAGATGGCGACCGCTCAACAGAAACCTTTTTGTGTTATTGAGTACGGCAGAAGTGAATCGACGAGAATCCGCGGGACACAACTCAGTATGAACGTGACTCGCCTAAGGTGAACGTTTTCTGTGCCATTTCAGCCAATAAAGTTTTTGGTCCCTTTTTCTTCGAAGGTGCTACTGTAACTCGACTACAGTATCTGGAGATGTTAGAGAATTGGTTGTTCCCTCAGCTCGAACAAGAAGCACAACAATTCATATTTCAGCAGGATGGAGCGCCACCACATTGGCACTTTTCTGTCCGTAACTACCTGAACGTCAACTACCCGAGGCGATGGATCGGCCGCCAGGCAGCCCGTGACAGAGCACTTCATCACTGGGCTCCAAGAAGCCCTGATCTTACCCCCTGCGATTTTTTCTTATGGGGGTATGTTAAGGATATGGTGTTTCGGCCACCTCTCCCAGCCACCATTGATGATTTGAAACGAGAAATAACAGCAGCTATCCAAACTGTTACGCCTGATATGCTACAGAGAGTGTGGAACGAGTTGGAGTATCGGGTTGATATTGCTCGAGTGTCTGGAGGGGGCCATATTGAACATCTCTGAACTTGTTTTTGAGTGAAAAAAAACTTTTTTAAATACTCTTTGTAATGATGTGTAAGAGAAGGTTATATTATGTTTCTTTCATTAAATACACGTTTTTAAAGTTGTGGTATTCTTTTTGAATCAACCTGTACATTAAGCAAATAATTGAGGACGTAGGCTGCAATTGCTATTCTGATGTGAAAGAGGGGTATAGGAGAGAAATTCGTGGCTGGCCGCATGGAATCAGCCACAAGACTGATGACTAAAAAACAAAAAATAGCATTACCTTCTCCACTCACATTTGGATCACGAGTGCTGCGTTTTTGGGTTCACCAATGTTTAAAATCCATTATCTAATTTGTTTGGAAATTACTGAGAGTGGAAGTGTCTAGCATTTGCAGAGTAACATTTCTACAATCACCTATAGCTGTTAAGCTGTGCCTTTTAAGTTATAAGTATCATTTCAGATATCAGATTATTGTTTAATGTGTATTTCAGAGCTATGACGTGAATTTTCACAGAGCCAGGAAATAACCAAGTTTTCGAAATATCTTTGTGAGGCAGTTGCTTCAACGTAACGTTGCCTGGAAATCATGCGGTCAAGCACGAAACGGATAGGTCACCGTAGGTCACGCTATTCGCCGAATTAACACGCAATGCATCTGTGTCAGACTGCAGGCGGTAGGAGTCTTATACAACATACATTACCCGTCAGAGTCTTCGGAAAGGATAATTGGCGTTATGGCTGATTGTCAGGCTTCAAACTACGACGCGAAACTTCACTCTTCAATTGATGCCGTCATAATATTTGCATGCAGTCATCTCCCACGCTATGGAGGTAATAGTTTTTATTCATGCTGAGATCCATATATAGTCTCTTCGCCTATATTTACGTTAGAATCGCGTGTGACTCAAATAGCCAACAAGGGTAAAACTATAATACACTGAATTTCAACATCAGTATGGTTTCGTTTTCCAGATTTTAGGCAATGAAAGAAGGGAAAATTTTAATAGACTGACGTTTCCGATTTGTTAATTGATGTTTTTATTTGTCTCTTCTTTGTAGTTACACTCAGTATTTACTCGTTTTAGGAACATAAAATTGCTACACATGACACCACTCCTGTACACTATCATTAAAGGTAAGCATTTATCGTAGATTTCCATTGTAAAAAGTACTTAACATGAAAAATAAGTTCAGTCCTTCTGCTCACAGACAACAGACGGGCCAGCCAGGACTGCCGCGTTATCCTCAACCAATAGTACACACAGTTACATGTCTTTGATTATATAACTATGCCTTGCACAACTATGTTTACTGTTACTAGTGGAGAGAGACAAATTAATTTTCCTGAAATGTATTCGCAGTTGCTAATACGGAGAACCATCAGCTGTATAAGTGAGCGACGATAATGAAAGTTTGTTACTCGAACCCGGATTTCCCGCTTTCCGCGAGCAGTCGTCTTAACCGCTTTGTTTATTCGTGCAAGACCCAAGGCCAGACCCCAACTTCAGAATATCGTCATTCCTGAATCACAACTTATACTCATAGACACATTACATATGTTACTCCCGTAAAAGGGATGACATTTTAATTGAAAGTCGGTGCCTGGTAATGGCGGATAAATACGATATTGCAGTGCCTGCGTTGTTAAGACGAACGTGAGTTGGGCGCGGATACCCAAAGCGGCTAGGGCGACGGCTCGCGTAAAGCCGGAATTTGGGTTCGATTCCCGGTCCTAAACAAATCTCCACTGTGGACATTATGTTATACAACTGATGGTTGTCCATATTCGGAAATGCGAATACATTTCATTTATTTTACAACTGCTGTAGTTGCGGCAATGCCTGTTACTTTGAACAGGCATGCTTGTTCAAAGAAATATTGCTTCGGTTTCACAACAACGCAGGCACTGCAGCACTGTATGAAATAATTTTCATTGTATGATTCAGGCCCTACGTGTTGTTGTAAATGAACCATTCTTCACTAAAGATATTGTCATCTGGAAACCTCATTTCAAATCCAACAATTCAATTTTCCATACTAAGAAGGAGTTATGCCAAAATTATTTCGTGGTATTGCAGCTGGTACATTAACATAAGTGAAGCAAAGTTAGTGGTAAGTTTCGCGGAATTTTTTATAATGTCGTGCAAAATCAGCACTATAAGGTTTGAGCTTTCGTGAAAATGTATAATTATGATATTAATCGGTGATAGTACCCGTGGTCTAGGGGTAGCGTCTTTGATTCGTAATCAAAACGTCTTCGGTCCCGGGTTAGATCCCCGCCACTGCCTAAATTTCGATAAATAATCAGCATTGGCGGCCGAAGACTTTCGGCATAAGAAGTCAGCCTCATTCTGCCAACGACCTTGTCAAAGAGGGCGGAGGAGCAGATAGAGGTTCAGGGCACTCTCTTGTCCTAGGAGTGGGAAATTGCCCCTAAAGGCGGAAGAATCAGCAATGACAAACGACATGAGCATGCAGAAGGCAATGGAAACCACTGCATTAAAGACACGTAACGTGTATCCACAGGACATGTGGTCTGTATTTGAAGAAGTGTCATGATGATCTCTCCATTGGCAAAACATTCCGGAATAGTCCCCCATTCGGATCTCCGGGAGGGGACTGCCAAGGGGGAGGTTACCATGAGAAAAAGATTGAATAATCAACGAAAGGATAACGTTCTACGAGTCGGGACGTGGAATGTCAGAAGCTTGAAAGTGGTAGGGAAACTAGAAAATCAGAAAAGGGAAAAGCAAAGGCTCAATCTAGATATAGTAGGGGTCAGTGAAGTGAAGTGGAAGGAAGACAAGGATTTCTGGTCAGATGAGTATAGGGTAATATCAACAGCAGCAGAAAATGATATAACAGGTGTAGGATTCGTTATGAATAGGATGGTAGGGCAGAGGGTGTGTTACTGTGAACAGTTCAGTGACCGGGTTGTTCTAATCAGAATCGACACCGACAACGATAGTTCAGGTATACATGCCGACGTCGCAAGCTGAAGATGAACAGATAGAGAAAGTGTATGAGGATATTAAAAGGGTAATGCAGTATGTAAAGGGGGACGAAAATCTAATAGTCATGGGCGACTGGAATGCAGTTGTGGGGGAAGGAGTAGAAGAAAAGGTTACAGGAGAATATGGGCTTGGGACAAGGAATGAAAGAGGAGAAAGACTAATTGAGTTCTGTAACAGGATTCAGCTAGTAATAGCGAATACCCTGTTCAAGAATCACAAGAGGAGGAGGTATACTTGGAAAAGGCCGGGAGATACGGGAAGATTTCAATTAGATTACATCATGGACAGACAGAGATTCCGAAATCAGATACTGGATTGTAAGGCGTACCCAGGAGCAGATATAGACTCAGATCACAATATAGTAGTGATGACGAGTAGGCTGAAGTTCAAGACATTAGTCAGGAAGAATCAATACGCATAGAAGTGGGATACGGAAGTATTAAGGAATGACGAGATACGTTTGAAGTTCTCTAACGATATAGATACAGCAATAAGGAATAGCGCAGTAGGCAGTACAGTTGAAGAGGAATGGACATCTCTAAAAAGGGCCATCACAGAAGTTGGGAAGGAAAACATAGGTACAATGAAGGTAGCTGCGAAGAAACCATGGGTAACACAAGAAATACTTCAGTTGATTGATGAAAGGAGGAAGTACAAACATGTTCCGGGAAAATCAGGAATACAGAAATACAAGTCGCTGAGGAATGAAATAAGTAGGAAGTGAAGGGAAGCTAAAAAAAAATGGCTGCAGGAAAAATGTGAAGACATCGAAAAAGATATGATTGTCGGAAGGAGAGACTCAGCATACAGGAAAGTCAAAACAACCTTTGGTAACATTATAAGCAACGGTGGTAACATTAAGAGTGCAACGGGAATTCCACTGTTAAACGCAGAGGAGAGAGCAAATACGTGGAAAGAATACATTGAAAGCCTCTATGAGGGTGAAGATTTGTCTGATGTGATAGAAGAAGAAACAGGAGTCGATTTAGAAGAGATAGGGGATCCAGTATTAGAATCGGAATTTAAAAGAGCTTTGAGGGACGTACGGTCAAATAAGGCAGAAGGGATAGATAAGATTCCATCAGAATTTCTAAAATCATTGGGGGAAGTGGCAACAAAACGACTACTCACGTTGTTGTGTAGAATATATGAGTCTGGCGATATAGCGTCTGACTTTCGGAAAACCATCATCCACACAATTCCGAAGACGGCAAGAGCTGTCGAGTGGGAGAATTATCGCACAATCAGCTTAACGGCTCATGCATCGAAGTTGCTTACAAGAATAATATACAGAAGAATGGAAAAGAAAATTGAGAATGCGCTAGGTGACGATCAGTTTGGCTTTAGGAAAAGTAAAGGGACGAGAGAGGCAATTCTGACGTTACGGCTAATAATGGAAGCAGTTCTAAAGAAAAATCAAGACACTTTCATAGGCTTTGTCGACCTGGAAAAAGCGTTCGACAATATAAAATGGTGCAAGCTGTTAGAGATTCTGAAAAAAGTAGGGGTACGCTACAGGGAGAGACGGGTCATATACAATATGTACAACAACTAAGAGGGAATAATAAGAGTGGACGATCAAGAACGAAGTGCTCGTATTAAGAAGGGTGTAAGACAAGGCTGTAGCCTTTCGCCCTACTCTTCAATCTGTACATCTAGGAAGCAATGATGGAAATAAAAGAAAGGATCAGGAGTGGAATTAAAATACAAGGTGAAAGGATATCAATGATACGATTCGCTGACGACATTGCTATCCTGAGTGACAGTGAAGAAGAATTAAATGATCTGCTGAACGGAATGAACAGCCTAATGAGAACACAGTATGGTTTGAGAGTAAATCGGAGAGGGACGAAGGTAATGAGAAGTGGTAGAAATGAGAACAGCGAGAAACTTAACATCAGGATTGATGGTCATGAAGTCAATGAAGTTAAGGAATTCTGCTACCTAGGCAGTAAAATAACCAATGACGGGCGGAGCAAGGAGGACATCAAAAGCAGACTCGCTATGGCAAAAAAGGCATTTCTGGCCCAGAGAAGTCTACTAATATCAAATACCGGCCTTAATTTGAGGAAGAAATTTCTGAGGATGTACGTCTGGAGTATAGCATTGTATGGTAGTGAAACATGGACTGTGGGAAAACCGGAACAGAAGAGAATCGAAGCATTTGAGATGTGGTGCTATAGACGAATGTTGAAAATTAGGTGGACTGATAGGTAAGGAATGAGGAGGTTCTACGCAGAATCGGAGAGGAAAGGAATATGTGGAAAACACTGATAAGGAGAAGGGACAGGATGATAGGACATCTGCTAAGACATCAGGGAATGACTTCCATGCTACTAGAGGGATCTGTAGAGGGCAAAAACTGTAGAGGAAGACAGAGATTGGAATACGTCAAGCAAATAATTGAGGACTTAGGTTGCAAGTGCTACTCTGAGATGAAGAGGTTAGCCTGGATTATTTGCCAAGCTATGAATTCATGTCTAATGGCCTACAAGAGTGCGAAATGAAAAAGAATCAGATTCTCCATATAGTTGTAGAGTCGACATCAGTGGGTGATATCCACAGTTTCTGCTCCGTTCCGTCGTCTCCATGCGTCGTCACTGGATTATGATTCGAACATGATCCACATCGGGGTAAACCCGGTCACCACTTGTTAATTAAAGTGTTATTATGCGATCGAGACTTTTTTGTATAACATTTCATTACACTATAGACACGATTCGGGAACAAGTTTTACACTTAATGAATTTCGATTGTATAGACCCCATCACTCAGTTTGTTGTGTAAGTAATGTTTTAATGACAGACTTACAGCATGTTGTTGTTGTTGTCTTCAGTCCTGAGACTCGTTTGATGCAGCTCTCCATGCTACTCTATCCTGTGCAAGCTTCTTCATCTCCCAGTACATACTGCAACCTACATCCTTCTGAATCTGCTTAGTGTATTCATCTCTTGGTCTCCCTCTACGATTTTTACTCTCCACGCTGCCCTCCAATGCTGAATTTGTGATCCCTTGATGTCTCAGAACATGTCCTACCAACCGGTCCCTTCTTCTTGTCAAGTTGTGCCACAAACTCCACTTCTCCCCAATTCTATTCTACACCTTCCCATTAGTATGTGATCTACCCATCTAATCTTCAGCATTCTTCCGTAGCACTACATTTCGAAAGCTTCTATTCTCTTCTTGTCCAAACTAATTATCGTCCATGTTTCACTTCCATACATGGCTACACTCCATACAAATACTTTCAGAAACGACTTCCTGACACTTAAATCAATACTCGATGTTAACAAATTTCTCTTCTTCAGAAACGCTTTCCTTGCCATTGCCAGTCTACATTTTATATCCTCTCTACTTCGTCCATCATCAGTTATTTTGTTCCCCAAATAGCAAAACTCCTTTACTACTTTAAGTGTCTCATTTCCTAATCTAATTCCTTCAGCATCACCAGACTTAATTCGACTACACACCATTATCCTCGTTTTGCTTTTGTTGATGTTCATCTTATACCCTCCTTTCAAGACACTGTCCATTCCGTTCAACTGCTCTTCCAAGTCCTTTGCTGTCTCTGACAGAATTACAATGTCATCGGCTGACCTCAACGTTTTTATTTCTTCTCCATCGACTTTAACACCTACTCCAAATTTTTCTTTTGTTTCCTTTACTGCTTGCTCAATATACAGATTGAATAACATCGGGGACAGGCTACAATCCTGTCTCACTCCCTTCCCAACCACTGCTTCCCTTTCATGCCCCTCGACTCTTATAACTGCCATCTGGTTTCTGTACAAATTGTAAATAGCCTTTCACTCCCTGTATTTTACCCCTGCCAACTTTAGAACTTGAAAGAGAGTATTCCAGTCAACATTGTCAAAAGCTTTCTCTAAGTCTACAAATGCTAGAAATGTAGGTTTGCCTTTCCTTAATCTAGCTTCTAAGATAAGTCGTAGGGTGAGTATTGCCTCACGTGTTCCAATATTTCTACGGAATCCAAACTGATCTTCCCCGAGGTCGGCTTCTACCAGTTTTTCCATTCGTCTCTAAAGAATTCGTGTTAGTATTTTGCATCCGTGACTTATTAAACTGATTGTTCGGTAATTTTCACATCTGTCAACACCTTATTTCTTTGGGATTGGAATTATTATATTCTTTTTGAAGTCTGAGGGTGTTTCGCCTGTCTCATACATCTTGCTCACTAGATTGTAGTGTTTTGTCAGGAATGGCTCTCCCAAGGCTGTCAGTAGTTCTAATGGAATGTTGTCTACTCCCAGGGCCTTGTTTCGACTCAGGTCTTCCAGTGCTCTGTCACACTCTTCACGCAGTATCATATCTCCCATTTCATGTTCGTCTACATCCTCTTCCATTTCGATAATTTTGTCCTCAAGTACATCTCCCTTGTATAGACCCTCTATATACTCTTTCCACCTTTCTGCTTTCCCTTCTTTGCTTCGAACTGGTTTCCCATCTGAGGTCTTGATATTCATACAAGTGGTTCGCTTTTCTCCAAAGGTCTCTTTAATCTTCCTGTAGGCAGTATCTATCTTACCCCTAGTGAGATAAGCCTCTACATTCTTACATTTGTCCACTAGCCATCCCTGCTTAGCCATTTTGCACTTCCTGTGAATCTCATTTTTGAGACGTTTGTATTCCCTTTTGCCTGCTTCGTTTACTGCGTTTTCATACTTTCTCCTTTCATCAGTTAAATTCAATATTTCTTCTGTTACCCAAGGATTTCTACTATCCCTCGTCTTTTTACCTACTAGGTCCTCTGCTGCCTTCACTACTTCATCTCTCAAAGCTACCCATTCTTCTTCTACTGTATTTCTTTCCCCCATTCCTGTCAATTGTTCCCTTATGCTCTCCCTGAAACTCTGTACAACCTCTGGTTTAATCAGTTTATCCAGGCCATCTCCTTAAATTTCCACCTTTTTGCAGTTTCTTCAGTTTTAATCTACAGTTCATAATCAATAGATTGTGGTCAGAGTCCACATCTGCCCCTGGAAATGTCTTACAATTTAAAACCTGGTTCCTAAATCTCCGTCTTACCGTTGTATAATCTATCTGATACCTTCTAGTATCTCCAGGATTCTTCCATGTATACAACCTTCTTTTATGATTCTTGAACCAAGTGTTAGCTATGATTAAGATATGCTCTGTGCAAAATTCTACCAGACGGCTTCCTCTTTCATTTCTCTCCACCAATCCATATTCACCCACTATGTTTCCTTCTCTCCCTTTTCCTACTCTCGAATTCCAGTCACCCATGACTATTAAATTTCCGTCTCCCTTCACTACCTGAATAATTTATTTTATTTCATCATACATTTCATCAATTTCTTCATCATCTGCAAAGCTAGTTAGCATATAAACTTGTACTACTGTAGGAGGCATGGGCTTCGTGCCTATCTTGGCCACAATAATGCGTTCACTATGCTGTTGGTAGTAGGTTACCCGCACTCCTATTTTTTATTTATTATTTAACCTACTCCTGCATTACCCCTATTTGATTTTATATTTATAACCCTGTATTCACCTGAGCAAAAGTCTTGTTCCTCCTGCCACCGAACTTCACTAATTGTTTTGGTTAGTGTTGCAAGGCCAGCTCAGTCAATCAGCTCAGTCAGTAAGAATTACTAAAACGATAAACTATCCAGACTACTGCCCCTCCAACTACTGAAAAGGCTGCTGCCCCTCCTCAGGAACCACACGTTTTTCTGGCCTCTCAACAGATACCCCTCCGTTGTGGTTGCACCTACGGTACGGCCATCTGTATCGCTGAGGCACGCAAGCCTACCCACCAACGGCAAGGTCCATGGTTATTTGGTTACATCATAAGTTAGTGTAAATTACAGTAAGTGTTGGAAATATGGGCGATCCATTTCTGTACACTGACCACTCTTGTTAGCTTTACACTGCCTATTTCGTTGAAGGCTTTCGTAATGTTTGTCTTTAGTTTATGCAGGATATGCGGATTGCTCCTGTAAACAATAGCTTTTAAGTAGCCCCACAGAAAGAGGGAATCATTATAGCCACAATCTATTTGAAATGATTGTTTCACAAAATCTTGTAGCATCTGCATAGTAGAGCGAGCTGCATAGCGAAGTGATGCCGTTCTCTTGCACCCAGGAGTCACTCTCGTCCTCTTGCAATAAAGATATGAGCTACTGGTTAATATCTCGGTATACGGCAGCATCCACAGTTTCAGAAAACGAAGGTAGTATTATGTATAAGCTTGAAACCCCATACCAAACACAAAATTTTTGTGGGCGTAGAAAGAGTGCGGGTTGTCAGCACATTGGGTATGGTAGTTCTGGCTATTATCATACTCACCAAGGTGAAACCAAGCTTCATCCGTGAAGAACACTTGATTCAAAATGCGAATGTTGCTTCTAACAGGGTCTTGAACCGTTGACAGTAGTGAATACTTTTGATACTATCGGCATTATTCATGTCATGGAAAACCTTCGTGCGATACAGATAACATTTCAGTATTCATCTCACTGTAGGGTGGGCTGAACGGAGTGTAATATTCTTTTCGTGCCTTCATGTACGTAAAGATTTATGGGGAGATGATGAAACTGCTGCTTTAATATCATGAATGACCTGCGTCTTTAAAACTGATCTTTGTCGACAAATTTCCTAGTCTAACACTGAGCCTGTGTCACGAAAATTTTTAACGAACTTCTGGATAACACATTTCACTGGTGCTTCCTTTGTGGATTTCTCCGAGAACTTCCGCCGACACACGTCATGAGATTTCATCATAAAATAATTTGCAAAGACGAATACAGGTTCTTCAACAGTTAAGCGCCTTTGACAAACGACGAGACATTATTATTGTTCAAAAGTCAGTCCTCGGCAATGAGTAGCCCACCTTAAACGTGCGAGTAACAAACAGCTCTTCCACTCCAGCTTCAGTCGCACCAACATCATAAACATAATTTCACCCATCTCACACTAATATATGCATTTCAACAGCAATATGCATTTAGTACAAACTACTGTAGGACGAGGCCTCTTTTAAGTTGAACACTCTGTACTTATATGGTATCTGTACCATATACATATGAAACCGCTTCAGTCATGGAAGTTCGGGGGCAAATATTGTGAAATCCATTCAGAATATTTATTACATTTTGGCTAGTGTCTGTGGGAATAAAATTGAGATGACAGCAACAGCTCAATGACCTACACATTGGTCCTTAGTTATTAGTCATTCGCAAAAAGAGAGGGTTTGAGTTAATTGGATTCACCACAATATAGCCAAATTGAAAATGGATATGAATACCAAAGTGTGGAAAAGAGATACGGAATTGGTCAACTACAGCATATTTCTCTTTGGAAAATGCGACGACTGAGAAGCAAAAAAATTTAAAAACTACTGAATAAATGTAGCTTTGGCAGTCATTGTAAGAACACTTGACAGTATATGTGAAAGAGTGAACTTAACGAGCGTATAACTGTTTAATATGATGTTGCGAAGAAATTGTGATAATGCAGTCGCAAAGGTCATACGATTGGAAAGCTCAGTGACATGAATTACAGCTTTATAACCATGAAACTGAGAGTAAGAAGTGATTAAGTGAACAAAGGATCTGCATCGGATCCTGAAGAGGCGAAATAGCGAAAGCAAATACAAAAATTATAAGGGATATTAATAAAATTGATACAGATATCGTAATTGTGTATGAACACATTACTGAATCAGTAGTTCATTAGCGAAGACTGATTACAATATTACTGACAACGAATTTTTAAAAATTTTGTTGTATGAATCGCTTAACTACATCAGATATATTTCCTTCAACAGTGATTATGGTTACTAAAATGCATAGGGTGCAAAGTTAAGTACGTGGGTAACAGATGTTTTCCAATTAGTGATAAGCTAAAAAATCTATTCTGAGGACGTAAAATTGGTTCTGACCATTATACATTAGCTGCCAAGTGAATCCCAAAACTGTACACAGTACAGTTACTACACAAAGAAGCGTATAACGAGTGTACGATAAATGGCTGGATTACCTATTAGAAATATCTATTGATAACTAATAAATGTTGAAGACGTTTAGCGATACGGAGTAAAGAAATTAACACATCTACAACAGAACTCGAAGCTTAAGAAAGATTTAAAAAGCAGAGATATTAGGATGAAAATGTAGAGATGCAGGACTATCTGCTTAGTGCAAATTCGTAAGTCAAATAAATATTGGTTGATGCATAAATTCGTAGAGTTTTTTCATAAGTTTACTGTACACAACACGTACACATAAGAAAGACTGTATTCATCAAAAATATAATCTCCTTCACTATTTACAACAATCTGCCAACGCTGTTTTCGATTCAACGACTGTAGAAATCAGCTGATTGTGAGGCAAAGAGCTCGTCGAGCCACGTTCAGAGCGCATTTTCATCCGGAAAGGAAGTTCCTTGAAGGTTGGTCATCACAGAGCGGTAAGTGTGATGATCTGGGATCTCAAGATCAGGTGAGTAAGGTAGCTGAGGGATGACTTCCGTCCAACTCCTGTACAGTGCTTTCTGTCCGTCTATCAGAATGCTGGCAAGCGTTATCGTGGAGTAGCGTCACTTCACGCAGTCTTCCTGGTCGTTCTTCTTCGATTGCTTCAGCACGACGTCTCATTTTTTGACAATAATTGTCAGCAGTGATGATTACTGCCCAGGGAAGCAATTCGTAGTACACCGCACCGTCGCTGTTCCACCAGATCCATATCATATCATGCTCTGTTTGGGCTCAACCATTTCTTTCTTTTCCTTATGTTAGCATAAAAACCGTTTCTCCTCACCAGTAATGATAAAGGATAGAAATGGTCGGTGTTTTTCACGAGCCAATTGGTGACGAGCAAGAAGAGATTCATATCTGACCACTCGCTACTTTTTGTGATTTTGGCTTAGAGAATGCGGCACCGACACGAGCGGCTTTTTAACTTTCCACATTGCATGCAAATGTCATACCATGGTGGAATGATCACAGTTCATCACATTTGACAGTTCTTGAGTACTGACGTGGTTCATTGTGGATTAATTCAGTTAAACCATCTTCATCAAATTTCGAAGGTCTTCTGGAGGTGGAGAGACACTAATGTGAAAAAGATCCACCTTAAAATGAGAGAAACACTTTCTTGTGGTGATCTACTGAGCAGCGTTATCCCCATAAACAGCGCAAGTGTTTCTTCTTGCCTCCGCAACTGTCACCCCTCTATTGAATTATCTCCAAATGACGCAATGACAACATGTAAACTCAAATAGCAACAGTGACCTACACATGAAAAATGACAAACGATAAATAAACCCATCGCAGTCGGAATACCAACAGACAAAACAAAAACGCTAAAAACTTATAATGCTAGAAACTTATGCACCGACCTAATATTTATGTATGTTAGGCAGTATCTCACCTAAAAGGTCCCAAAGCGTATGAACAGGTGTTAGAATCCGACAATAAGAATGGATATGACAGAAAAATATTATGGGTTAAGTGCAATAAACACAACAGACAGAATAAGAAAAACTATCAGGAGAAGAAGATAGACATTTTTATCTCATACCTGGCTACGGGTATGGTCTGTGAGCAGGCACACTCGTGGTCTTCTTTTGATTTTTGTCTATATTCTTTGGTCTGTTCGTCCCTGACCAATGGCCTAACCTGTTCTGGTTAACGTTCATTATATGTTGTTCTATTTTCTTCTTTATTGGTGTTGATATTGTTGTCAAGAGGTAAGTTTGTGAATTCCTGCAGTGTTGTCCTTGTACTAACTGTTGTTAACGACTGTAGAAATCGGTTGATTTTCAGGCAAAGAACTCGTCGAGCCATGTTCAGAGCGCATTTCCATTCAGAAGGGAAGTTCCACGGCTACTGTGTCCCATAATTTGTTGGCCCAACGACGAACAATTTTCTTCATCTTCGATTCCATGCGAAAGACTGTACCCAACGACCGTGATACAATGAAGGATAGAACGTAGATCAGCATCATTTGTAATATCATCTCATTTTTACTGCAGATCTATGTTTCAGCTAACAGTGCAGCTATCATCAGAGCGCTGTTAATACAAATATTACAAGAATAAGACATAGGAACAGTTCATTGATCAAAATTCATGTCGTAATTGTACACAATATCAATTCCATAATTACTTATCGTTATAGACATTGCCCACATGAAAGAGACTGGGTTCACATACAAAAGTTATAGAAAAAGATACAGTGAATTGAAATAGCAATTATAATCAAATAGATTCAAAAATATTACATTAAGTATTACGTTACTTCATTACGTCATTACCGGTGGGTGCAACGACACAGATATCAAGAAGGTGTTAAAGAAACCAGGCAGCATAACACCTATTGTCATAGGACCTCAGCATGTTTCACAGTATGTGCAGGCAATCGTTCCTCCAGCCAGGGTCTTTCCTTCGCTCAACAGTAGAGCTGCCAGTTAAATTTCCAACCAGCGTGATGAGACTGCAAACATTCCACAGGCGAGGCCGCTGTTTTCCAGCAATGTTCAGCCAAAATGGAGTACTCGCACGTCACTGGCAAACACGGAGCCCCGACCACCACTGCTCCCGGCCAGTCATTTCACTATAGAGAACCGAGCACCGGGATATTTCCTTTCTGCGGGCTCTCACACGCACCCTCTAGTGGCCCATTGTCCTCTAGTCACCCAGCAAGAGTACAGAGGCAAATCTAACGCAAGTACAACTGATGCCGGTAAACATATCTTTTGTGCATGGCACAATTATAGGGTCATATTTAACCTGCATATATTAGTAATACGCAAGGATATCATCGTAATTTTTTTACATAAACCTAACGTGACCAAATACAGTGGTGGTAGAAGACAGCGACGAAACATAGCCAAAGAAATTGGTGCTATATGATAGAGAGGGAGCGTCGATATGTCGAAAATTTAATCTTGACACCAAAATAATAATATTTATAAAATAAGGAAAGATATACAGCACAGAAGGACGCACGAACACACACACACACACACACACACACACACACACACATACATGCAGCGCGCAGGTGCTACAATAGATAGAGGTCTTATACTGTGAACGAATATTTTAACTTTCCAGAAGATACACGCTAAGCAGTACTTGCTTATGGCGAAAGTTGTATTATTCTACCAAGCTTTGCAGGCACAACGACCCCTCATATTAAATATTTCCACATTTTACCTCTCTGTATTACTTACAAAGAAATACCCATGGCTTACTTATTGACACTACCGACATACACCGAAGAGCCAAAGAAACTGGTACACCTGCCTAATATCGTGTAGGTCCACCTCGAGCACGCAGAAGTGGCGCGTCCGCCGCTCGTGGTCTCGCGGTAGCGTTCTCGCTTCCCGAGCACGGGGTCCCGGGTTCGATTCCCGGCGGGGTCAGGGATTTTCACCTGCCTCGAGATGACTGGGTGTTTGTGTTGTCCTCATCATTTCATCATCATCCAGGAAAGTGGTGCAATTGGACTGAGCAAAGATTGGGTATTTGTACGGGCGCTGATAACCACGCTGTTGAGCGCCCCACAAACCAAACATCATCATCATCATCAGAAGTGGCGCAACAAGTGCATGGACTCAACTACTGTCTGAAGAAGAGCTGGAGGGAACTGACACCATGAATCCTGCGGGGTTCTCCATAAATCCGTAAGAGTACGAGGGGCTGGAGATCTCTTCTGAACAGCACATTGCAAGCCAACCCAGATATGCTCAATAATGTTCATTTCTGGGGAGTTTGGTGGCTGTCGGAGGTGTTTAAACTCAGAAGAGTGTTCCTAGAGCCACTTTTCTGTAGCAATTCTGGACGTCTGGAGTCTCGCATAGTCTTGCTGGAATTGTCCAAGTTAGTCGGAATGCATAATGGAGATGAATGGATGCAGATGATCAGACAGGATGCTTAAGTATGTGTCCCCTCTCACATTCGTATCTAGATGTATCAAGGGTCCCATAACATTCCAACTGCACACGCCCCACACCGTTACAGAGCCTCCACCAGCTTGAACAGTCCAGTGTTGGCATGCAGGGTCCATGGATTCATGGGGATATCTCCATACCTGTACACGTACGTACATCTGCTCGATACAATTTGAAACGAGACTCGCCCGACAAGGCAACATGTTTCCAGTCATCAACAGTCGAGTGTCGGTGTTGACAGGCACAGGCGAGGCGTAAAGCTTTGTGTCGTGCAGTCATCAAGGGTACATGAGTGGACCTTCGGGTCCGAAAGCCCACATCGATGATGTTTCGTTGAATGGTTTGCACCCTGACACTTGTCGTTGGTCCAGCATTGAAATCTGCATCAGTTTGCCAAATGATTGCACTTCAGTCCCGTTGAACGATTCATTTAAGTCGTTGTTGGTCCTGTTCTTTTTCCGGCCGCAGCGATATCGGAGATTTGATGTTTTAACGGATTCCTTATATTAGCGGTATACTCGTCAAATGGTCGTACGGGAAAATCGCCATCATCGCTACCTCGGAGATGCTGTGTCCCATCGCTCGTGCGCCATGCCACGTTCAAACTCACTAAAATCTAGATAACCTGCCATTGGAACAGCAGTTATATAGGCGTTGCCGTCCTCAGTGCCGTATTCTGCTTGTTTACAAATCTCTATATTTAAATACGCTTGCCTATACCAGTTTCTTTGGCGCTTCAGTGTACATAACAGGTTTGTCGATGACCACAGTTCGATATTTTTATGATTCATAGATTAATAAACGCTGTAATAATTGATTCTATAGCATAGCAAAACAGTCATTAAATGTTTTGGAGACCCTGGGCACTGTAGTTCTCATTGATAAATATTGCAGCCTTCCTCGAAACATTGTTTCATCCATGAACTCAATCAGATCTAGTTCAAAGGAAAATGAAAAACCGTATTAGCTTATTAATATGTTAGATTGTATTCTTCTGGTAAAGAACATGATATTATATCTTCTTGCCTCCTAAAATAGAGTATGCTAAGGTGAAGAAAACTTGTAAAAACTTTAGGTGATATAGGTTCGTTTTATAAACCAGCCATAATACACTCCTGGAAATTGAAATAAGAACACCGTGAATTCATTGTCCCAGGAAGGGGAAACTTTATTGACACATTCCTGGGGTCAGATACATCACATGATCACACTGACAGAACCACAGGCACATAGACACAGGCAACAGAGCATGCACAATGTCGGCACTACTACAGTGTATATCCACTTTTCGCAGCAATGCAGGCTGCTATTCTCCCATGGAGACGATCGTAGAGATGCTGGATGTAGTCCTGTGGAACGGCTTGCCATGCCATTTCCACCTGGCGCCTCACTTGGACCAGCGTTCGTGCTGGACGTGCAGACCGCGTGAGACGACGCTTCATCCAGTCCCAAACATGCTCAATGGGGGACAGATCCGGAGATCTTGCTGGCCAGGGTAGTTGACTTACACTTTCTAGAGCATGTTGGGTGGCACGGGATACATGCGGACGTGCATTGTCCTGTTGGAACAGCAAGTTCCCTTGCCGGTCTAGGAATGGTAGAACGATGGGTTCGATGACGGTTTGGATGTACCGTGCACTATTCAGTGTCCCCTCGACGATCACCAGTGGTGTACGGCCAGTGTAGGAGATCGCTCCCCACACCATGATGCCGGGTGTTGGCCCTGTGTGCCTCGGTCGTATGCAGTCTTGATTGTGGCGCTCACCTGCACGGCGCCAAACACGCATACGACCATCATTGGCACCAAGGCAGAAGCGACTCTCATCGCTGAAGACGACACGTCTCCATTCGTCCCTCCATTCACGCCTGTCGCGACACCACTGGAGGCGGGCTGCACGATGTTGGGGCGTGAGCGGAAGACGGCCTAACGATGTGCGGGACCGTAGCCCAGCTTCATGGAGACGGTTGCGAATGGTCCTCGCCGATACCCCAGGAGCAACAGTGTCCCTAATTTGCTGGGAAGTGGCGGTGCGGTTCCCTACGGCACTGCGTAGGATCCTACGGTCTTGGCGTGCATCCGTGCGTCGCTGCGGTCCGGTCCCAGGTCGACGGGCACGTGCACCTTCCGCCGACCACTGGCGACAACATCGATGTACTGTGGAGACCTCACGCCCCACGTGTTGAGCAATTCGGCGGTACGTCCACCCGGCCTCCCGCATGCCCACTATACGCCCTCGCTCAAAGTCCGTCAACTGCACATACGGTTCACGTCCACGCTGTCGCGGCATGCTACCAGTGTTAAAGACTGCGATGGAGCTCCGTATGCCACGGCAAACTGGCTGACACTGACGGCGGCGGTGCACAAATGCTGCGCAGCTAGCGCCATTCGACGGCCAACACCGCAGTTCCTGGTGTGTCCGCTGTGCCGTGCGTGTGATCATTGCTTGTACAGCCCTCTCGCAGTGTCCGGAGCAAGTATGGTGGGTCTGACACACCGGTGTCAATGTGTTCTTTTTTCCATTTCCATTTCCAGGAGTGTATATTCTCAGATACGAAGGACAAGATACTTTATATATTTTAGGCAACATTTTATATATATATATATATATATATATATATATGTGTGTGTGTGTGTGTATATGTATATATGTGTGTGTGTGTGTGTGTGCGTGTGTGTGTGTGTGTGTGTGTATGTCTGCGTGTGTGGGAATAACATTTTGCCACTTGATATAAAGATTGCATTTTTTTATGCTGTGTCAAAGGTCAAGCGCTCAGAGAGCTGACGTAACATGCTGTTCTCGCTCTATGCCGACAGATTCTAGATGTACCCTTGTCCGTTTTTAAGCTACGCTACAGATCAATTTATTTATGAAAATACAAAGTACAATCACCAACAAACTTTACATATTCACAAGTACCTTTGCCTTTGATCCAAATAAATACAGTTTCATTAGATGATAGCTTACGTCTATTACGAGTCTATAAAGTAAAGGGAGAGGGTGACATATAGGTAGATTTGCCAAAGTCTTTATTAGCATTTTCAGTAACATGATAGGTTCTGTAGGCGATGACATCTCTGTCCACAAAGCTCTCCAGGCCAGATACGTTTGGTACTCCTGATCCACCTCGTACAATGGCGACGGTTAGCCAGCCGTTGCCATGTGTGGAATCATTGATGTCGATGCTGAAGTTGAGTCTGCATCCACAGAAGACTGCTGGTCAATCAAGTAGAGAATGTGCTGCGACAGACTTTATAGTATTCTTGGGGGGGCACAATAGACTACCCCCACACCATATTCACATTGATCACTATGGCATGACTCAACATGACTAACACATCCCGGACGGACGCGTATACCTAGTATGTCTAGTATACGCGTCCGGGATAACACCAAAAAATGAAAAATTGAATTTTCATTAAATGACAATATCATTCCAATCCTTGATGGACCAGCAGTCTTCTGTGGATGCAGACTCAACTTCAGCATCGACATCAATGATTCCTTCACACATGGCAACGGCTGGCTAACCGTCGCCATTGTACGAGGTGGATCAGGAGTACCAAACGTATCTGGCCTGGAGAGCTTTGTGGACAGAGATGTCATCGCCTACAGAACCTATCATGTTACTGAAAATGCTAATAAAGACTTTGGCAAATCTACCTATATGTCACCCTCTCCCTTTACTTTATATACTCGTAATAGACGTAAGCTATCATCTAATGAAACTGTATTTATTTGGATCAAAGGCAAAGAACATTGTTTCAGTTAAAAAGCAACATAAAATGATTTCGACGCCGAAATATTTAATCTGAGAGTCTGTTGTGCCTTATCCCTGGACCTTTATAAATGCTGCTGAACTTTTTAAGTTCATGTCATGAACATTGTCGGATAGTTTTCAACATGGCTAAGATGGCTGCTCTGGGGCCACATTGTGATCAACTGCTCCAAATCACTGGCCACTTAAATTCTGCGTTCCGGCTGGATGATAGATGAGGGGAGATGGAGCGGGAGGATATAGCGGAATGGAGGAGAAAAACAGACAAATGTGTGCTGGTTCCACAACCTTGAAATTTTTAGTTTTTTTTAATTTTTTTAAAAACTGTGTTGAATGCATGTTTTTCTTTTTTTTTTTTAATTTCCCACCATCTAACATACATAAATTACTCACGAGCGCCACATTGTACTCCGCCTTCTTGGTGATTTACATCATTGCCCTTGCATGTCTCCTTTGGGCCTTTAGTCCAGGAAAAATATTGTCATCCCCTTCCCCTGAGTTGCAGGAAACGAAGACTGTTTCTTATCTGTTTGGGCTTGAGGCCTAACCTAAAGAAAGATTATATTACCGTGTTCCTACGAAAGTGAATAGAAAAGAATGGAAGTGAATTCTCACATCAGTATCATGGACATTACTTTCATTGACTTCAGTATCATTATTATAAATATTAACTGCCAAAATGCGTTGAAGAGATGCTCGCAGAATTCCTTTTTTTCTTAGATGGACTGATTCCTTTCAAACTGCTAGTACTTCCCTTGGCTGTCTGTGCTGGAAGGGTGAAACAGAACTGTTGAGTGGACTATGGATTTCAATCTTTTACATATATGTTCAATGTTCACAGTTAGTTGGCAGGATTATGTGTTATATGTCTGTATTTTCTAGATATTTGGAATGATTTATTGTCGATGTATGTGTACTTACGGGTTAGGCAGCACAGTACCTTACCATTGGTTTTAATTCTTGTGCCTTTGTTTAAAATATGTGTGTTTATGCTCATTGTACTATATTGTAGAACGGAACACATACATACACAACACATTTTAAGGTTAATGTTTGAATTTGACGATTAGACCTCTGCACTCATTGTCACTTAATACAATATTTCGGGTTGGTCTTTAGAGTGGGCAGTTCTCCACAATATGACTTATTGACTGTTCCTCCGCATCACGGTCACTCATTTGAATAATAACAGCACTTCAGTATGTGGCTATATTTCCCTTTTCTCGTTAGGTTGCAGTCGAGTGCGACGGGGAAGATCAAAATCCTTCATCCTCTGTCATTGAGTTCTGAATTATGTGAGCGTTCTGGGAGCCGATATCCATTCTAGCGTTTTCTCCCCTTCTCAGTGACATCTAAAACATCTGTGACCCGATGATCAGCTTAAGGCTTGCTTGGCTTTAGTCATGTAACTGCTGAATTCTGGAAAGCACTACCCAGAAATTTCCTTTAGAGCTGTATTTTCTGAAGATCTGTACCTTGGCAAATTTTGTTCTGAAATGCGGAAGAGAAATATTTGTCACAACAGGAAGCTACTGAATGTGAGTAGACCTCACAGTGCAAGTAATGGTTCTCATGGTCTCATTCAGACGTAGTTTAACACCGCTGTTTTACCATGCAGGGGTTGGTAACTGATACACAGAAAATGGCATGGTCGTATCGAGAATAACACCTAGGTATTTAGGAAAACAGTTATGGGAAACTCACATCCCGTCAAATATTACGTGTAACGTTCTGTATGCCTCTTTATTGTCGAGGTGGAGCGCTGTGACTTCTGTTTTAGTTCGGTTTGACTGGTGGCTCCATTTGCAAAAGCACTCACTCGATATTGTGAGATAAGGTGAGAACGTACGGCCATACAACGTGACCTCTTTGGTGTGACATTTCAGTGCCAGGCTATTTCCAACATGGATTTCCTTCGAGCTGGTACCTGGAACGTTACGGACATAGAAATTAGCCTGAGTGGCAGTCGGGACACATCGTTGACGCAAGCAACAGTTCAGGGTTCTCCGCCGTGTTAGTTTCTTCTTTTATAAAAAGGGAAAACCGTCGATCGTAGGGCATTATGTTGAGTAAATGTGTTAGCTCCTGATATGGAATTACCTCAACACAGTCGAATATCAGGCCGTCTCTCCATACAGTATCGTAAGTCTTTTTTCAGATTCAGAAAAGCAGAAGCCGATTCGAGGCGTCTGTGAATACATAAGTAACAGCTGTAGTAACCGATGACATCTGACCGCAGCAACATGATTTTTTTAAGTTGGCACGTTACTCGACTGGGATGATTTTATCAGTGATATGTTGGACACGACTGAGAATATGTGCGTTTTCTGTGACATTTAAGCCACCATGGCCATGCTGACATTTTGTCTACAATAAACTATAGATGTTTAATACGAAAGTGTGGTCTCAATTCCCGTCTGTGTCCTTGTGGTTACCATACGTGTTTGATGTCGTAGATATTTCGTGTTCGTAGTTGAACCAGGCATAAACATTCAGAAAAGTCCTTCGCTAGTATTTTCCATTATAAACGTAAGAGGTCTCTTTATTTATTAGATATGCTCGTAATTTTTCATGTCCTGTACCGAAGTGTCGGTCATAGAGAAATACCGAGATAGGTACTGAAGTGAAGAAAAAAAAGGTGCGAATTATTATTTAGGCTTATATCTGATTGAGTAATGACAAGTTACCTTAGAAGAAAAGTTCGAGTCGTCAGTCTTTCCTTATTTCTTGAACTCCAGTCGTAGCATGTACTTAGAAATATCATAATTTATCTAAAGAGTCTGTGAAGATACCTACGACCTAAGTACGTCATTATTAGTTCCATAGCCATTAATAATTTGTTGATGCAGCCACAACAATAATAACGTGGCAGTGATCGTATAACATAGTGCAGTACATCGCAGATCTTTCGATTACGATGTTCTCAGATGCGCCAAAACTGCCTTGCAGCAGTTGCTAGGGAATTGGGGACGTTAACGACAGCCGCAGCTTCCATTAGCAGATTCCGAATTATCCGCTTTAGCAGGCAAGTCACGCCTGAGCACTACGTGCGTGCTGCTTCGGAAACTGAGCTCAGCAACTGTAACTGCCGCTGTGCCTCTAGAACGCTACAGGGATTACGTTGCAGCGAACACGCCACAACGTCGTATTTAATCTGCAACTGGAGAGAAATAAAGTGTACTGGAATTTAGCTCGATTCAACAGTTCTGCTTTACTTGAGTTATGAGGGTTACCGGCAATTCGATACACTTGAAAAGTCTCCCAAACTGCACTCAGATGACGTTATCTTAGAAGGTATATTTTGTATGTATCTGTTGCACTCCTGTACATTCAACATCGGCGGAAAGTCGCAACTAGAATGCAAATCGACGTCAGATATTTAGTGACAGAAACAGGATGAAAATCGGCATGAAGTACAGATTTCTGCCACTTAAATAGCGCTTGCTGCTGGCGCTTGCAGCGTCTCTCCCATTTTAAATTTTTAATACAATTATAAAAGATCATTCTTTTGTCTGCTACTCATTTGCTTCCTTAGTTACAATTTTTCACGGAGGTTTTACAAATTTCCAGTTTGTATGATCATCTACACATTGTTTCTAGCATCTGTATGTCATAATCTTCCTTGCTAACAATGGAAATGGGAATGAGCGTTTGGCGTCATTGGCCGGGAGGCCCCTTACGGCGCAGGCCCGGCCGCCTCGGTGCAGGTTACAGGTGTTACATTCGACGCCACATTCGGCGACCTGCGCGCCAGATGGGGATGGAATGATGATGAAGACAACACAGCACCCAGTCCCTGAGCGGAGAAAATCCCCGACCCATCCGGGAATCGAACCCGGGCCCCTTAGGGAGGCAGTCCATCACACTGACCATTCAGCATAGAAAATTCTAAATCGTATGTCGCTGTGCAAGTGATTTTGGAATTTCTCATATATTATCTCCAAACGTCTAACCCGGCTAATTTTTTATGCTTGTTAATGGTGCAAGCTGTTCGAGATTCTGAAAAAAGTAGGGGTAAGCTATAGGGAGAGAGGGTCATATACAATATGTACAACAACCAAGAGGGAATAATAAGGGTGGACGATCAAGAACGAAGTGCTCGTATTAAGAAGGGTGTAAGACAAGGCTGTAAGACAAGAAAGGATCAGGAGTGGAATTAAAACACAAGGTGAAAGGATATCAATGATACGATTCGCTGACGACATTGCTATCCTGAGTGAAAGTGAAGAAGAATTAAATGATCTGCTGAACGGAATGAACAGTCTAATGAGTACACAGTATGGTTTGAGAGTAAATCGGAGAAAGACGAAGGTAATGAGAAGTAGTAGAAATGAGAACAGCGAGAAACTTAACATCAGGATTGATGGTCACGAAGTCAATGAAGTTAAGGAATTCTGCTACCTAGGCAGTAAAATAACCAATGACGGACGGAGCAAGGAGGACATCAAAAGCAGACTCGCTATGGCAAAAAAGGCATTTCTGGCCAAAAGAATCTACTAATATCAAATTCTGGCCTTAATTTCAGGAAGAAATTTCTGAGGATGTACGACTGGAGTACTGCATTGTATGGTAGTGAAACATGGACTGTGGAAAAACCGGAACAGAAGAGAATCGAAGCATTTGAGATGTGGTGCTATAGACGAATGTTGAAAATTAGGTGGACTGATAAGGTAAGGAATGAGGAGGTTCTACGCAGAATCGGAGAGGAAAGTAATGTGTGGAAAACACTGATAAGGAGAAGGGACAGGATGATAGGACATCTGCTAAAACATGAGGGAATGACTTCCATGGTACTAGAGGGAGCTGTAGAGGGCAAAAACTGTAGAGGAAGACAGAGATTGGAATACGTCAAGCAAATAATTGAGGACGTACGTTGCAAGTGCTACTCTCAGATGAAGAGGTTATCACAGGAAAGGAATTGGTGGCGGGCCGCATCAAACCAGTCAGTAGACTGATTTAAAAAAAAAAATAAAAAAAAATGGAGCACAGTCGCATTGACAGGTTACTAACGGCTTCCAGGAGTAACAAAAATTTAATTTATAGTATTCCATACAGTTATGGACCGAATTTAAAAATTTAAATTTTGTCATAATATACTCATCAAGAAGTACACTCTTATGTTAAAGGTTTAATGCGGTAAGAAATTACAACAAGAATATATATATATATATATATATATACATACGTATTGAGGCAACTCAAATCACAGCGTGCAAATTGCCCCGATTTTATTCATCCGGCGCTTGAGAATGAGAGCACTTAGCGTCTTCCATAAAAGTTGAGACATAATTTAAAGGCCTAAGAAACTTTTTCTCCCTAACACTCACCAAGACATTTAAAGAGCACTCCCCAAAAAAGTTAAAGAAAAAAATTATCGTTCGCTATACGTTTCGCTATTCATTCAGTAAAATTTAAACATCTGGCCTGATGTTTTAATTTATTACTTATTTATTGCCTACACTGTTCGCATCACATTTTGCAGACAATATGCACATATACCAATGAATTCAGCTGCAAAATTATATCACTTTACGAGAGTCAGTTCAAGAAATGCGATGTCATAAGCATTGAGACGCATGAGCAACTGTTTTTTTCTTGAAACGACTGTAATCATCCAGTGTTTGATAATGACAGCACAAACTTCGAACACAAATTCTATTTTTTCCCTTTATACCGCTTACATGATTAAAATCATATATTTAACACATTAAAATTCACCTATAAAGTAATCTAATGTTTGAAACTGTTTGATACCTGAGAGTTCTATTCTCTAAGGAATCGGGTTTTACTAGTACCTGATTCCGCAATAACTGTATTAATTACTCCTCTTCAAGGATATTATTGTTACTACAGACCGACATAATTCCCGTCCTTGTGACACGAAACTTGGTCAAAAAATGGAATTTGAGTGAAGTAAGAGTAGAATTAAGCCAGTTTGTACGGTAAAATCCTGATTCCCGATTCCGCCTTCAAACACGAAGTAAAAAATTTCAAGCCAAAGTTTGGCTTACACTGTAAACGCAAACAAAGAATCAAGTAAAGAGACCACTGCCATTCCTCTCTTGTGCTACATTTTTTATCCTTGATGAAACAATTCATCCCGATACTTATTACCTTAATGTAACGCTTTTTCTCTACAATTTCTGTTACAGTTAGCATTATGCAGAGTAATTTTACATTGGTGCTCACTTCATTAGCAGATTTGTGTACACTACACGTAACACATGACATCCAGCTGCCTCAGAAATTTCATATCCACCCTTCCGGAATGGATATTCTTATTGAATAAACTTTCCAGCGCTTGCGTTAACTTGCTCTTAATGTAATACAACCCCCCCCCCTTCCCCCTCCGCTCATTCTTCCCCCTTTCTAACACAGATGAAGACTTTTTTCAATGCAAACTGTTCCTTAACTTGCTTTCAATTTTAGTCATTCTTCCTTCTTGGATCTTTTGTTTCTTTATACCCATCTCTTCATTATCTTACTTCGGTTTCGATAACCGATCTGTTCTCTCCAACGTCTTTAGTCTTCCAGGAAATATGAAGTTTCTACCTCGTTTCTTAACTTTCATTTTCAATAAAAAAATTTCACTTCCATCAATCTCTGCCAGAATCAAAAATTTTAAAAAAAGTGTTACATTGTATTCTTACGTGACTTTTTTCCTTTACCATTTTACTCTTCCCTCCCTTCTCATTGTTTTTAAATGTTATTAATTATTCTGGTTATAATAACTCGCCACTTCAGACGTTTGTCTCGCAGCAAGGGAGATGACGCCTTCACTTCGATCTGATGTAATGGCAATGGCGAGACACCACGACTTTTTGTGATACAGCTTTGGAGTGCCAGCAATGCAGCCAACATGAGATTAATTAAATTTGTTTGTGTACATACAGAACACAAAGTAACTCAGCGCAACAACACATCAGGGAATCGACCAATATATATAGTTCTTTTAGACTGTTAACGGAATAGAGGTAAAGTATAATATAAACAAAGACTAAATAATGTCTTCCAAACTGATAATGGGGAAATATTTTCAACAGCGACCATGAAGCAGTTGTAGCAATAATGACCACCAGAGTACTAAGGGCAGTAAAATAATAGAACGATTTAAATGTTCAGCTAACTAGATAAAGAGGCAATGGTGTCGTATCTCAATAGCTCTGGAAGGAGTCATGTGGATTCACTGTGGCTCAGATGTAAAAGTATAATCAACAATGCCCCCAGTCCAAGATGGAAACAACCGTCCATGGTACACAGTCACTGTAAAAAAAACTTCAAAAGAAGCAGTAACTATTGCATTGTAGGCACAAAGCAAAACGCAGGTCTGTCGTTTTGCGAATTGCACAGTTTCTGAACATTTAAGTCAGTCTGCCAATACTAGCGCCCTTCTGAAACTTTATCAAGATCCGAGTGAATATTTATGCAGTTTTCTTCAGACAGTATTTCGTTATAGGCAACTGTGCTATATGTTAAAAATCTGAGGATAGTGTTGTGCGCCAGCTCATTAACATACAACATGAATCTCAAAGGCGGCAACACTCTTCCCTGGGGCACGCATAAAGTTATTTCCTGCGATGATTCTCCATCCACGATAACGTTCTGCGTCGTGCCTACCTAGACATGTACTTAATCATCTCACATATTTTGATTCAATCCCTACATACTCGTACTCTTTTTAGGTAATATTGGTAATCCTGGTTTGGTACAGAGTCAAACGCTGTTCTAAACTCAAGAAATCCTGCACCTATATGAATTTTGTGATTCTTGGGTTCCCGGGCTTTGTATGAGTAAATCCGTGCTAATTGGAATAGTGAAGGTCGAAATACATTATGTTTGAGACGGCAGTTTTGTGGATCGCGCCCGCTACCCCTTAGCAAATTCTGCATAGAACCTGTCAGTGATCCTTTCGGGGCCATGGAGACATGTTTACTTTTAACGATATCAGCTGAAACTCAACGTAATTGGCATAATTATCTACATCACTATACTTTGTAGTAGCGCTAGAAGTAAAGTAGGTTAGTACCTTTGTATCTTCCTTAATAAAGAAACATTTGAAAAGGGAGCTGTGTAGTTCTGATTTTGGTTTGCTAACCTGTATTTTTGTTCTGATGTCTTGGCTCTAAATTTGATACATTTGGTACCACTTACAGTCCTCATATATGACCCAACTTTAAATATGGTCTTTGTGCCTTATATGTCTTTGTGTCTTGTGTCTGACCTCAATTTGTTTGGATCTTGTGACAAATGTTTCGTTCTCATTTTGTTACATTAGTAACTGAAGTTTAACATATTGCCATCTTAACAGCCAACAGTATTTTATTCTTCATCTCTCACTCGTCCCATGCGTTGTTTTACACATGTTGTGCAGGAGCTGATTTATCTTTAGAAACTTCTTTTCTGTGCCTGTAAATTGTGGAGCATCCTGTCTGTCATCAACTGCTCTATATATCCGAATAATGCATGGATATCTATGTTTCTTAAAAAACTAAAGCCACAGTTCTGCATCATGCTGCCCTGAAGTTAATATTACGAGTTCCGATTTGGGACCAGAAACTACCACTTCATCCAATTAACTAAACTTGTAAATATTCCAGTTTTTTCAGTTTTTCTTTGTAAAAAATAACTATTCCTGACAGCAGATTCGACGCTGATATTCTCAAAGAGGGCTCGTCTCTTTGTTACTATTAGGTCTCATTTATTTCCATCTCCAATAGAAACCCGAACTCTCTGTTCCAGCTAATTTTCTGAGTAGACATTTATTAATTTTCCACAGGATGACTAAGTAGCCCACAACTCAGAGAATAATTGAACGATTAAAATGTCTTACAATGAAGACAGTTTGACTGGGGTACATTCGTGATAGCCAAGTTAGGTTTTCTCTGAGGTGGTCAGTAACATTTGGGGTAGAATCTGGTGGTCGATAGAAATGTTCAGCTACAAGTTTATGTTCATGCATGATGTTTAGTCTTGTCCAAAAAATTCCATCTGAGGCGACAATTTATTTTCACAACCGCTGCTTCCGATTAGTCTTTCAAACAACGCCGTATTTCTCCGTCCAGGGCAGTTGTTTCCAGAAAACTGCATTGGAATCATATCAAATAACTGTCAATTTAGAAATGCGAACCTATAGGAATTTTAAGCAAGTTTTTTCCTCTGACACAAGTAATAGTAGCATTGATGTAAGTGTGATTCTAAGGCTGACGGCGAAGATTTTTCCCCCAACAATACACGATTTACCGCTCCAGCAACACCACCACAAACTCATACACAGCTACAGAAGTCAAGGTCTTTTAGGAAATATATTCGTAGATGTAAGTCTGAATTGGCTTCATATTGGGATGACGACAGCGAGAATTTGTACCAAAGCGGGATTCGAACCCGGATATCCCGCTTTACGAGAACAGTCGTCTTAACTCTTCGACTATGCATGCACGAACCACGGTCAGCACCAAATTCCCATATGTCGTCGTCCATGTGTGGGAAATTGCACTCGTACGTTACGTATATATCCCTCCAGGAAGAACCTATTTTTTGAGAGTCGAGGACCTTGTATTGGCGAATAAGTACAAAATAGCATTGCCTATGTTATTAAGAAGTATGATGCAACGTTCCTTATAACATGAATGTATGCAGATTCGAGTCTCGATCCGGCATAACTTTTCGTTATCATTCCAATATACAGCCGAAGGAGGTCATATTCGTAAGTGTAGAAACATTTCCTGTATTCCTTGACAGCTGCAGTCACTGCAGTCCGAAGGAACATTACGTCGTACTTCGTAATAACGCAGGCACTACTGTTTCGTATCCAGAATTTTTGTTATCCACCGCAACATCAGCACAACTAACGGCCAGCAACGTGAACTATTGACTATATCATGAGGTGAATGTGGATCTAATTCTTTATATCGTTTATTTAATGTTTTCACATACAATAGCACACCTAAAACAATAAATTATAGAAACTCCAACATTTCTGAAGGACCTGTAATATTTTGAGGTTTCTATAACATGAAGTTTAAAGGTTCCTAAGGAGTGAGACTGCTTCGGTGACATAGTATTATCAAATTTTTATGTCAAATATTTGTATTGGTATCTGTTTTAATATCAAGTCACATATAAATGTGGCATGCACGACTAAAGACAGAACTTTTCATTTCTCATTAAGAGTTTTTCGGTTTCTCGAGTGCGTACTAGATTTCACCACGTTAATTGTGGGTCTGTAAGAGGAGCGACAGTGGATCTGAGCAGTATCTTTGGCTACAGGGGATGTTGTTAATCATCGGTCCTCAGGTAGAGCAATCAGCGGATATGCGGTAACAAAGGAGCGGCTAACTGATGGACGTTTATGTAGAGGACGTCGCATTAGTCACTCCACGCTGCCGCTGCTCTGGATGACTTGGGTATTAGTTTGCTATGCCACGTTAAGCTAATTCGGGAAGAGAGAGACATAATAAATTTTGCATTACTTTTGCCATTACAGATGTGCTCTCAGATTAATTATTTATGCCGCATTTGGTAAACTGTTTCGTGACAATAAAAATGTTTCGTTGAGTGGCGCTCCTACTAAGACCACGTGCCTCTCAGCCAGCCACTTAGTTATAATACTACCTTGCTAATTTACCGTACAAATGCTTTGCCCTACTCTACTTTATTGCACTCTATTCCTGCACCATTTTTCTTTCAGCTTTCTGTTCTGATGTGAAGTAGAAAAACGTTTCGGTCAATATCACTATTTTGTAGGGCATGACTCGTAATCCAAGCCATTCCGGACTATGTTGTACTGTACTTTTCTTGTTGTCTATTTTTGGGGAATACATACCCGAGACCATGTCCGCTGTTTTTGCAACACCGTGTCTAATATACTACGTAACTTTTCTCGTTATTCAGTCAATTTTTTGAATATGCGGTTTTCGCGTGAGTAGACTATTCAGTTAGTTTCTAAAGAGAGATTTCCTTTCTTCTCGAATGCTTTTATCATGGTGCGCACTGTATACAAGGTGTGGAGAACGTGTGTGCACTTAGCCCAACGTTATTCGAGTATAATTTATAACATGACAATAATTTTTTTTTCTTGGAGCTCATAAATCTGTATAGAACATGGTATGTCTTGCACTTGTTCACAACAATCAGCTACAATTCTTTTTGTTAAAACGGAACTTATGTCTTAAGACCGAGCGAGGTGGCGCAGTGGTTAGACACTGGACTCGCATTCGGAAGGACGACGGTTCAATCCCGCGTCCGGCCATCCTGATTTAGGATTTCCATGATTTCCCTAAATCGCTCCAGGCAAATGCCGGGATGGTTTCTTTCAAAGGGCACGGCCGACTTCCTTCCCCGTCCTTCCCTAATCCGATGAGACCGATGACCTCGCTGTCTGGTCTCCTTCCCAAAAACAACCAACCAACCAACTAATATATTATTTCGCATGGAGTATTCGTGGAGAAAACGCAGTTGAAGTATGTGAAGTATGTTAAGTTCGTTCGTTGGTTGACTGGAGTAGAGGGGGAGGGGGAATGGGGGATGGGGGGGATAAAACCGAAGTCATTAGCCCCACGATCTAAGGTCACAAAAATGGTTCAAATGGCTCTGAGGACTATGGGACTTAACATCTGAAGTCATCAGTCCCCCAGAACTTAGAACTACTTAAACTAACCTAAGGACATCACACACATCCATGCCCGTGGCAGGATTCGAACCTACGACCATAGCAACAGCGTGGTTCCAGACTGAAGCGCCTAGAACCGCTCGGCCACAGCGGCCGGCTAGGGTGACAGAAACTAAGGAATGCAATCAGCGTTTAACGTACAGAAATTAAAGGTGGAAAAACACAAAAAGCACAGTCCACTCAGTGAGAAAGGAAAACGGGCAAACAAAGAGTCAAAAGGAACGTCAGTAAGGCAGGAAGAATAAAGAACAGGAGGGGGGGGGGGGTAGAGGCTAGAGCAGGGGGCGGCCCAAACGTTCTATGCAGAATGGGGCGCCAGCACCTCTACCGACCCATCCCAACCCATACGCCATACCATGATCGCAGGGCAACGCCAAGCGAAGAAGACAGAAGAAGAGGGGAAACAAACTGATACAGAATATTGGACAAAACGAATACAAAAGGAGGAAAACTGGTGGCGTGGAAACAAGGCTGAAGGCCTCTCAAACTAATGCCAACGCTAACCAAGGAATTCCAATAAAGGAAGGAATTTCAGGTGCTTAAATCTGCGAGGACACATCACTTCCGTGAAAAAGATTGGGGCTGACTGTAGCCATGCGAGAGTCGACAGCTAAAACACAGGACAAGCAAGGTGTGAGAGCTTATTTAATGTGAAGGGCCAAAAGGCAGGGGAAGTCTGAAATAATATATATCTGTAGGGGGGCCACGCAACTACAAAGTCGGGGGTGGGGGGCGCCCATTACAGAGGAAAAAACCAAGGGTTAACCTGGTATGGCCGTTCCAGAGACAGCAGAGGATGGTAGATTCCCGCTGCGAGATGCAGAAGGCAAGACGCTATGTTGCGGCAGTCCCTTTCATTGCATGAAATTTATTAGACAAGGGGGTGGCACCCCAAGCGTTGGACTATGACAGATCAAAACGGGATTTGACATGAAGCCACAAATCGGCAGCAAGAGGTGTCATGGAGAATAGGGGGAAGGTGGCTGCCTCTCCCCCCCCCCCCCCCCCCCACCAGGCAGACGATTGTAAACGTCACCTGTGGAACCTAAAGGAAGTCAACCAAACAAGGTGAATGGTCATGATGGCAGAGACCAAGGGGTGGCGGAGAAAACATGGGCGAGAGCTTGAAGGCCACTCATTGCGTCTGTACATAACAAAACTCGGGTGAGAAAGGACCATTGAATAAAGCAGAGGATAGTACATTCCATCTGGGAGAAGTGGAGAGCAGAAAGCATGTGCAGGAAATCCCCTTGGTCGAAAGAAGTTTATTAAACTGAGGGGTCAGACATGCCAAACAGAAGACTTGAAGGCATTAGTACATGATCAGCGATTTAGAGCCATCAGTGTAGAAAACAATAGAATCCAGAAACTTCTGTAAGAGCAGGTGGAACGAACAATAGAACACCACCAAAGCGATGGGGGCTTCGCACCCCGGGAAGTGATCCATGAAAACCTGGGGCCAGTGAACCAACCAAGGTTGGGAGAAAATGTGGGCAACAGGACAAACAGGGAAGATGAAATCGTGGTGGACAGAAGTAGGCTGAGTCTAGCCAGTAAACCCATCCAAGGTACAGGTCAAGGACCAAACTAGTTCAATAACTTATTAAAAGACGTAGCATTGTATCACTTTTCCTTTAGTTTTGTGTTCTGATGTCAAGCAGGCTATGAACAAGATTACAGGTAAGTGGAAAATTTTCCTGCAACTCCATAAGGGAACAAAATAATCGAATAGATGGCATTGGTTGCTTCTGTGCAGCCAGACGCGTTTTATGGTATACATATTTGGTTCAAAATAGTAAATTAATGCAGTGAGAGTTCATTATTTGACCTTACTCATTAATCTTTTGGTGTACAGATTTGCCTTTAGTTCTGCTTAAAAAATATTAGTTTCTACAGACGTCTAACGCTGGCTGGCGCCAGTGACCCAGTTCTTGGCTATGTGGTACTGGCTCGGCCAGTGTGCGGCCGCCGCGAGACCTGTGACTGAGAGGCGCGCCGCCATGGCCGCACTGAAGAGAGACGGGGACGGCGGCAATCACCTAGCTGAACTAACGTGGAGAACACGGCAAGTACGATAACCCGATTTATCAAAAACATCGCCCAGACGAAGAGGAGTCAAAATAAGTGAAAACTTGTCACGGCTTATCCCTGGATACTCAACCGTTTTTGGCCGAGCGGTTCTAGGCGCTACAGTCTGGAACCGCGTGACCGCTAAGGTCGCAGGTTCGAATCCTGCCTGGGACATGGATGTCTGTGGTGTCCATAGCATAGTTAGGTTTAAGTAGTTCTAAGTTCTAGGGGACTGATGACCTCAGAAGTTAAGTCCCATAGTGCTCAGAGTTATTTGAACCATTTTTTTCAACCGTTTCGGAGAAAACGACGGTCAACGTTTTCGACGACGTAATTTAGATGCATTACAGCGCCCAATAATTACAGCCGAAATGGTGGCACTGTGTTTTCTCAATTTTGCACCCTGTGTTCCAAATCCGATTATCACTTTTATTTTTGTTTCTCATTTATCTACCCATGTCTGTAAAAGATTATTACACAAATGTTACTTATCAAATTGAGGGACATAGTGGTGTTACATTAATTATAAAATTACGACTAACTTTTACAAGTGTCATACTTTTCCTATACAACAAATCTGTGTGTGATATTTTAAGGGGTGCAATATTCTTGCACCTGCATCCCTGTCTTCTCTGCAAATCACACTTAAGTGCCTGGCAGAGGGTTCATCTAAGCACCTTCACAATAATTCTCTGTTATTTCATTCTCGAACAGCGCGCAGAAAAACCAACACCTGTATCTTTACGTGCGAGCTCTGATTTCACTTATTTTATTATGATGACCGTTTCACACTATGTAGGTCGGCGTCAGCGATATATTCTCACATTCTTTGGAGAAAGTTTGTGAATGTTATTTCGTGAAAAAATCCCGCCACAATGGGAAACACCTCTGTTGCAATGATTTCCAAGTGAAATCCAGTATCATGTTCGTGACACTTTCTTCCCTGTTTCTCGGTAATACAAAAAGTGCTTCTCTTCGTTGGACTTTTTCGATGTAATCAGCTTATCTAATGAGAAATCCACACCACGCAGCGGTACTCCAAAAGAGGACGTACAAGCGTAGTGTTGGCATTCTCTTTACTAGATCCTTTGCACCTCCTAAGTATTCAGCTAATAACACACATTCTTTGGTTCACCCTCCTCACAATACTTTCAATGTGTTCTTTCCAATTTAAGTTGGTCGTAATTGTAACTCATAGGCATTTAGTAGAATTTACAGCCTTTAGATTTGACTGATTTATCATGTAACCGAAGTCTAACGGATTGCTTTTAGCACTCATGTGGATCACTTCACACTTTTCATTAGTTAGGCTCAGTTATCAATTTTCACACCATACATATATCTTAGCTAAATCGTTTTGCAAACGCTTTTGATTTTCTCACGACTTTACCACATGTATACAACAACATCGTCTAAAACAACCTAAGATGCGTGCTCAGATTCTCTCCTTGATAGTTTATGCAGATATGGAACAAGAGAGAGCCTATAACGCTACTTCTGGGAACTCCAGAAAGCACATCTGCCTTACTCGATGACTTTCTGTCAAATAATAAGAACTTTGATCTCTCTGACCGTAAATCACGAATCCAGTCCCCTGTCTGAGGCGATATTCCATAAGCACGCAATTTGATTACAAGCCGCTTGTGAGGTATAGTGTCAAAAGCCTCCTGAAAATCTAGAAATACGGAATCAATTTGAAATCCCCTGTCAGTAGTACCCAAGACTTCGAGTGTATAAAGAACTAGCTATGTTTCGCAAGAATAAAGTTTTCTAAATCCGTGTTGACTATGTGTCAATAGACCGTTCTCTTCGCAGTAATTCAGAATGTTCGAACACAATATTTATTCCAAAATCGTTAATATACGGGCCAGTAATATAGTGGATTAGTCCTATTGCCTTTCTTCAATATTGGTGTGACCTATGTAACTTTCCAGTCTTTGGGTACGGATCTTTCGTCTAGCTAGCGGTCGCATGTTGTTGTTAAGTGTGGAGCTATTGCTTCAGCGTACTCTGAAAGGAACCTAATTGGTATATAATCTGGACCGAAAGTTATTGACTTACATTGCTTCAATAATACGAGGATATCTACTTGTATCTTACTCACGTTCACATTTGTTCTTGGTTCGAATTCTGGAATATTTACTTCGTCATCTTTGGTGAAGGAATTTCGTAAGATTGTGTTTAGTAACTCTCTTTTAGCAGCACTGCCATCGATAGTATTTCCATTGTTATCGCACAGAGAAGGCATTAATTGCGCTTTGCCGCTGGCTCACTTTACATACGACCGTTATCTCCTCGGATTTTCTGCCAGGTTTCGAGAAAAAGTTTCGTTGTGGAAGCTGTCGCAAGCGTCTTGCATTGAATTCTGCGCTATATTTCAAGATTATCTAAATGATCGCCAATCTGGGGATTTTGTGTTCATTTGAATTTGGCATGATTTTTCATTGTTTCTGCAACAGTGTTCTGATCTGTTTTCTGTACCAAAGGGGATAGGCGCCATCGTTTGTTAATTTATTTGGTACTAATCTCTCAACTCCTGTCGCTACTGTTTCTTTGAATTCAACTCACATCTGCCCTACACTTACATTCTTAAGTTGTAAAGAATGGAAATTGTCTCTTAGGAAGGCGAATTTTTTATCTGCTTTTTTGAATAGACATGTTTTTCATTTAATCTTGGTGGATGTGCGAGTTACGATATGCAGTCTCACTACGACAATCCTGTATCCAGTTTGGTGCTCTTTATCATCTAACTATTTTTTGTTGATAAGAGGTCAAGTGTGTTTTCATAGTTGTTTATTATTCGAGCGGGCTTGTGAACTAATTGCTCTAAATAATTTTCAGAGAATCCATTTGGGTTAAATATCTATCTCCGCCAGCATATCAGGGCAAAATTGAAGTCACCACCAACTATAATTGTATGAGTCGGATACCTGTTTGAAACTAGACTTAAGTTGTTGTTTTTTTTTTCTTTTTTTTTCTTTTTTTTTTTGAACCTTTCAGCATTTGTTCCATCTGAGCTGGGAGGTCGGTTTAAAGATCGAATTACTGTTATATTCCGGTTGACCTCCACCCATAGTAACTTACAGGAACTATCTACTTCAATTCCGCTACAAGATAAACTACTTCTAATAGCAAAAAACACGCCAGCGCCAACTGTATTTAGCCGTTCCTTTCTGAACACCATTAGGTTCTTAGAAAAAATGCCGGTGGAACTTATCTCTGGCATTAGCCAGCTTTCAGCGCCTATAACTATTTGAGCACCAGTGCTTTCTATTAGCCTTAGAGCTATGGTATTTTCCCAACACAGCTACGACAATTTACAACTGTTCCAACGATGGCTCCTGTATCTACGTTCTTACATTGTTCGACCTGTTCTCTTTAAGAAGGAAGTCTTTCTTGTGTTTTTCTGAAGCCCTCAAACCTAAAAAAAACCTCCCAGTCCACGCCACACAACCCATGCTATCCGTGTACCCGCCTCCTGTGCGTAGTGGACTAGTGACCTATTGAGCGGAACCCGAAACCCAACCACCCTGTGCCTCAAGTCGACGAATCTGCACGGTAACAGAACCTTCTGAGCCTCTGATTCATGCCCTCCGCTCTATTCTGTGCCAGAGGTTCGCGGTTGATCCTGCCGACTATGCTGCAAATGGTGAGCTCTGTTTTCATCTCGCAAGCAAGAGTGGTAGTCTTTACCATTTGTGATAGCTGCTCGAAACCAGAGAGAATCTCAGACAAAAGTCTGAAATAACTCCACCCAGTATGTACATGGCTCAAGTTGTGAAATCGAACCGAACACAGCCTGGAGCTGAGAGTGATGTGTCACCAACTAAGCTCGCATCCACACACAGAAATCACAATCGCTGTTCATACTAAAGAAGATAGAACATTACATTACACAGACAAGAAAACGACTATCGACAATCGTTACGGAACTCTGTAGACACTGTCTAAAACTCAAGAACTGTGTCTAAAAATTTGATTAACACACAGGGATTGAAAAACTGAACTACCAAAGCACATAGGTGAGACTAAATTTTTTAAATTCTCAATTCTTATATTCCATTCTTATATCAACTCTAACGTTAATTCTCATATTTCATTCTTATGTATAATCTTCATGAATATTTAGTGGATTCCCTTGGACGATACCTATCGTAGAAACGTTCGGAACATAGAAATTCCGAGCATCACGAGTATCACATTGATGGCAGGTTTGCCACTGTGACATTTCTTCATGTGAATTTATGTATCAAGATCCACTACAGGAAATTCACCGGAAACAACTCCAAATAATTTTGTCATTCATTTATTGTATTTTTCTTTTTTTAATGCATAACTAGACTATTAAATGAATAAGAACGATGTTATTTCGATATACCTTGCAAAACATTTAGTTGTATCCTATAAAAACACAGGTAAATAAATTGAGAACTAAAATAAAAGTAGCGGCAAAGTATGAAGCCACGATGCTGGCTACTGCGCTAGCACTTTTTTTTCTTTTTTTTATGGAAAATGGGTCAGATCGTGTGGTGGCGGAGGCAAGGTGGGCGGGGGTCGAAACCCGAGACCTGGCCACAATGTCTCCTCTCTCTCATTCCTGGCGATGTGGTACAAGGGATGCAACGGTTTTATTGTTTTGAATGTTTATTTCCATTTATTTTTATTTGGCTACTTGTGTTGTTTTTGTTATTTTATTTATTTTATTTTTTAAGCAGTAAGGAATTGAAATTAACAAGTACACTTGCACATAATTGAAAACATACTGATAGTTGCAACGAAGGGAAAAAAGAAAATGAGTAAAGTATGAGGCTAAGGAAGCCATTAAATATAACCGAAATATGGAATCCGTCCCACCATTAACCGGCACTGCATCCTGCACCGGATGGGAGACAAAACAAAACTGCGAAGAACCTTTCGGACTGGGGACAAAAAGAGGAAAGGGAACAAAGGCTGTTACACAGTGCAAGGGGTCACGACAAAACTCTCAATTTGCTTAATCATCAAGGTACGACTTCTCGCAATGACCAAGGTACATCCCATATTGTTCCGTGTGGTGTTCTATCATCGTCTTGTAATTTTAGCTTCTCTTACCCGTGATGATCCAACTGTGTGGAGGGTCGTGGAATGCACTCCACAAATAATTCGAAAAATAGTGTCGATACTTTGGGTTACGGAGGATCTTGCAATGTCGTTCCCGCAAACAGTTCCAAAAGTCTAAAGCGTCCTTAGTGCCGTCATGAAACAAATAATGTACTGCTTGTCCACGAAGCTACGTCACAGCATTCGTTTTCGTGCGTGGTTAAACGCCTCACCCAGAAATAATATAGGCTTGGGTTCGATATGATTTGACGTGACTCGATGGAAGTATGCTGACATTTGCTAAGTGCCGCAATGCTGTAGACTCGCCGCAGCTAAGACGGTGTTCATCGTTGTCTTGTACGCCACAGCTCGTGCACATGGGTGAGTGGTCACCTGCTTGCTGTTGACAGTGATATACCACATCGCCGTGAAGGCAGTGTCCTCCACACCGCTCGCCAGTTGACGTTCGGGTGCTTCCTCTCCACGATGTTATCGGTTCGTCCACGCTGCAGGACACGATAAAGCGTCCGTGCCGTCGCCAGTCGAGTCGCTGGTAAGGCAAGTCGAACGTAACTGAGTTCGAAGTAAAAGAGACCGATGTAGAAGAGGAACGAGGGGACATGGTGTATTGGCACAGGTGGTGAGAGGGAGGACGGCGCTAGTTCTTCTAATAGCAAACTCGTCAGACTGCCCCGACGCCGGTGCCATTGTTTGACTAACGTGGTCACAGATAGGGCGACAGCTGTTCATGAACGTGATAAGACTTCGGCTGAACAGTTTACCCGCTAAAAGTCACATAGTTTCTCGAAAACTTTTATAACCATTTTCTTTCAAATAGCTCGTATCTACACGTGCTCGCTGATTTAGACTCGTTGAACGAAGTTGCTTGGAAATCGGGTAATGGCACTTGCTGGGCTCTCCTCGTAAGTAGAACTAACATATATACTGGAAGCACAGCATCTGCTCTGGTCGCCCAGTGATCTCTGAACATTAGTGAGAATGGTCATACATCCTCAATATACGGAGTGATTTGCTATATGTGGACAAACTGAGAGAAAAAGGCCTGATGGGGATGTGGGCGGAAATGCTTCCCAAGGGAAGTATACCCACTTATAGGTGGAGATAAAAGAGTTTTGACAGTGAAGGTTTCAGTAAGTGAAACCACACGTGATATATCGGTAACGTGGGAACGTCTGTATGTATTAGTTTTATCTCTGCAAGCAATAAGCCGTCGCCAATAGCCTGCTCACATTGACGCTGAATCGGTGCTGAAGGTTCGCTGCCACCAAACTATCGGGAATCTCCATAGCCCAGATGAAGTTGGAGGATACTGCCCCTCTTGTAGGTAGCCTCATATGTGAATAGGGTGAATCACAGAGAACCCAGTACCGTGCTGACCTGTGCGACAAATAGCGATTAAACCGTCACACTAGTCTGCTGTTGATAGCGAGATTTTGTTCTACGTAGTCGGTCACCTATAATGTCCAGCTTCAAGTAAGTGTACCCCCTTGAAACGCCTTTCCGGCCGTACGCCCATATGAGATTTTTCCTCTGTACCCTCTCAGGGACAGCTTTCTTTTGTTGGGCCCCGTTTACCACCTTGTATTCCCCGTTCGTTGAAACAATTACGACAATGATTTTACTCGTGACATTTAGGCGACGACAGCGCATTGATTATGGCGGCACCTTGAACTACTGTAAACAAAAGATAAGCATTGGACTAGTCAGTGCGGCCGTAACTACGGCGGCAGCTTGAACAACTGTGAAGAAAAATGAGGCATTCTACCAGTCAGAGCGGCCGTAGTGTGTCAACATTGTTGTCACAAAACCCAACGCAGCAAGTGTTCAGGACATCTTCCAGAATGTTTCGAAGAAGAGAAAATCGTGTTAACAGTTCATACGACACCCCACGACACCCGAGCAAAAACAGCGACGCGTCAACACAAACCGCGACTTGACTCACAGCATTTTCTTTCTGGAAATGTCGTCACAGCAGATAGGACTTGGTGTTACGAATAAGAACCTACCACGAACAGGACGTAGTGCAGAATGGGCCTCTAATGGTTCGCCAAGATCGAAGAAAATGCGAATATGACGTGCGAATTGAACAACATCCCAAACAAGGACTTTTATGACAGTTTGTAATGGTTGTATGAATGTTCTGTGTCACGTTCTCAAGTGGGGTGTGACTAGGCAGAACAGCTGAAGCACTAAAAGCACTATTCTAGTTTTTCGCTAGTTTCGTTAATCCAGTCCCAAAACTTTTAGGGTTGACAGTACCATATTGTTAGGTTCAGTGCCAGCTTTGAAAGAAAAAGGCAGATAACTCTTGAAAAATAAATTTAGCTTTTGTTACTGCTGTCAGTTAATGCATTCAGTACGAAAAATCTTGCAAATGCATATTTCTCTTCATCGACAATCCGTTCTGCTCAGTGGAACTAATTAACGTACATACATACATTTTCTTAACAAATATATATCGAACAAAAAAAAAGTAACATAAGTTGTTAAGAAGCCAGAGAGCTGCTGCAGGGCGATGTTCAGCACTGTCGTCCGGATAGCGGCACACTAGTCTGCTGGTTAGAGATTTTATTCTGAAATTCACCTTATTGGGATCTCTGAGGCACGGCATGCATAATAATGCAGTGGAGTAACTTCAGTCGGTCGCTGCAATTGCTTGCACCATACCTTTTCAAACTAAAAACTAAACGTAACAAAACTGTAGCGCATTTGAATGCAAAAGTATTAATTTAAGAAGTACAAAACGTAACAAAATTTGACGTTACCAGTGACTGCGTAAGCGCCAGTATTTACATTGCCAGTGTCAACAATTTTGTAACACAACATCATAGGGTACGATCATGATGGTACCAGCTCAGAACCACCGCGACTGCAGAAAAATAATTTTACGTAGGACGTGCGCAGGTCTATTGTCTCGTCTGTTAGAGTTTACGTGTTCCGTCTTGCGTGTCCTCGCTCGCCCGTGTGCTTTGGGTCCCCACGCGTCCATCGCCAGCCACGCCCTCTGCCGCCCCCACGTCACTTGCTAGAGGGACAGCCCGACTGCGGGGCTGTTTGGAGGCGCTGCCGGCGCTGATCACGCTTTACGATCTCCAGTCACGCTTATCCAGCGGAACTGCGTGGCACGCTGCGCCGCGTCACGTGACTAGGGCGCTGCTACACACAGCCGCTCTGCCACCGAGACAGCCTCACGACGCACCTACCCCTATCTCTGGAGATGGACCTCTTTAAACCCCAGTCCGGACAGCATGGATGACTAATCTGGATCAGATAGCAAATAATTCGTTTGAAATTGAGTAATAGCTGCTCTTGTACGACTTATGAATAATAAAGCTTCGAAAGACTTGGGGTAAAATAAGGTAGAAGTGATAGACAACATTTCTTCTGAATACCTGACAGACGTTCAATCCATTTTTTTTTTTTTTAAATCTCATTTTGTTCGCTTTGGTTCGTTGCATCTGCTCGGGGCGGACGTCGTAAGACATCCGTTTAAGTTCGTTGTTGATCGATTAGCTGAGTTTTTTATTACGCTGAGCTACCGTGCCGGCTACCATCTAAGCCACCGAGGATACAGAGGATAGCGCGACTTCAGGGCTTTATCTCTGGCACGCCTCCCGCGAAACCCACATTCTCAACGTATTAATACGTAAAGTATGAAAAACGAAACTGGATCTGTTAGGTGAGAGTAAGTTGGATTTTCAGAGAAGAGAAGCACCAGAGGGGCAGTCGTGACGTTGTGCTTGATGGCGGAACCCAGAAAGTTCAGGATACTTTCATACAAGGAAAAAACGTTCCGTAGTCTAAAATGGTGCAAGATGTTCGAAATTCTGAGAAACGTAGAAGTAAGCTATGAGAAAAAACGGATAGTATTCAGTACGTATAACACCAAGGGGGAAGATCGAAAAAGAAGCCCTCGGTTTAGTACTGTAACAGATGTAGTCTTTCAACTATAGTGTTCAACGTATCCGTCGAAAAACCAATGGAGGAAATAGAAGAAACGTTCAATAGTGAATTAAAATTAGAATTGAAAGGATATCAGTGTTGAGATCACTTGAGGACATTGTTGTCCCCTGTGAAGGAGAAGAAGAATTACAGATTACGTTGAATGGAATGAACAGTGTAATGAGTACAGAATATGGATTTCTAGTAAATCGAATGAAGACGATAATAATGTGGAGTCACAGAAATGATACCAGCGAAAAAATTAACAAAAATATTTGGGATCACGAGGTAGACAAATATAATGATTATAAGGATTTCCACTACCTTAAAAGCAAATTCCAATTGACGGATGAAGCAAAAAGAACATAAAAACCAGATTACTACGTAAAGAGAGAATTCCTGGCCAAGAAAAGTCTGTTAGTAGCAAACACAGCCCTTAATCTGAAGGAAAAATTTCTGAGAATGAGCGTATGGAGAACAGTTTTGTATGGTAGTGAATCATGGACAGTGGAAAAAATGGGAAGGAAGAGAATCCAAGCATTTGATCCGTGGTGCTACAAAATAATGTTGATAATTAGGTGAATTGAAGGTACGGAGGAGGTTCTCCGCATAATGGGCGAAGAAACTTAAGAGATACTGGCAAGAACGGATAGGAGAACAGGAAAGTTAAGACAGCAGAAAATAATATCCATGGCACTAAAGAGGAGCTGTATAAAGTGAAAGCTGCAGAGGAAGACAGAGACTGGAATATATCCAGCAAATAATTGAGGAAGTAGATTGCATACTCTGAGATGAAAAGGTTTTCATAGCAGAAGATACAGTGGTCACCACATCAAACTTGCCAGAAGGCTCATAACTCCACAAAGAAAAGAAATCATTACCAACTGTCTCACTTATTCTTTTATCTGTCATTTACTCTTTGAATAACTCAAGTCGAAGTACACGTTTGATGTAACTGTCTGCTCAAGTCTATCCTGTGTAAACGTTTTCGTCTTTGCATAACTACTGTAACCTAAATCCACTTGAAGATGGCCAGAGCCTTCCCTATCTTTTGGTGAAGGGCCAGTGCCTATCACAAACTGTTCGGATCATTGTTCTATTTCTGGTATAGTACAGTGGCCTCATGCCTCCTCCACTGTAACACACAGGTGCACGAAATGAGTCGCAGTTTTTAAAAAAATATCCTATACACTGTTAGGAATTAGTTCTCGCATTTACTGTTGGTAATCATTCAGCACATATGTCTCCCACCATGCACGAAACTTCCTCATTCTATAAAATGTTAGTCACTCAATAAAACGAGGAGATTGCTCGCTTTCGAGCGCTGTAGATGATGCTGAACTACAGCACGCCGTAATGTGACCCTCCAGCACTGACCATGTCATGACATTGAAGGGCGTATGTACCACTGGGTAAGACAGATCGATGTGGGGACGCGGCTGAACGGCCGAAAGGAGTACACGATCACATTCTCATTTGTTGGCGTGTCAACACGGACCGTCCAGCGTCTCTACAAGGAACAGTGTAGCATTCGCAGTGATGTACAACCATGTAAGAAGCTTAAACATATAACAATGATAACGCATAAGGACCGGAGACGTGTACATCGCCTTTCCAGATTTCCTCTTTTCCAAACTCTATAGGAATTATTGCTGTGAATGATCTAGGTAAGTCTTAATGAGCTAACATTGCAAACGGAGCTGCGCGGTCTAGGGTGCCTTGCGATTCGCGCGACTTCCCCCGTCAGAGGTTCGAGTCCTCCCTCGGGCATGTGTGTGTGTGTGTTGTCCTTAGCGTAAGTTAAAGACAAATTAAGTAGTTTGTAAGCCTAGGGACCGATGACCGAATCAGTTCGGTCCCATAGGAACTTACACAAATTTCCAAAATTCCAAACGAAACTTCATGCACTGGACATTTTGAGGCAGATAAAGCAGCACATGTTTAGTGATCCAAGCAGCATATAACTGGAATGTAGCTGACTGGAAGCGCGTATTGTGGTGCGACGACCCGCGCTTTTGACTCTCTTCAAATGATTCAAGATACCGAGTTCGCCCTGCCCTGAACCCACAGTATGTGTAGGGTGGAGTTCAAGCCGAAGGTGGGCCCATTATTCTTTTGTTTTGTTTTTCGTACCATGACTCGGGCCCACTCATACCAGCTATCGTGAACATTAACCAGGATTTTGATTTCATCATTCTCTGTGACCAAGAGCAGCTTTGTCTTCTGTCTTTTCATAACAAGTGTGCTTCGGAATCTTCTGTCATCCAAGATGTCATCAATCATGTTCATGTGGAATGTTTAGTTTCCGCCGTGTTCCTTCTTCTGCTATATTTACAGCATATTTCGTATACAATTAACTGTCATATATAATTAATTTTTTCAAGTATACTTAGTTGACAAGTTGTCCAGCATCGCAATGCACATCGTCGTTCTTTTCATCTGTGTTTGCAGTTCTCCATCATCTTCCAGAGAAGTATGACTTCATTTTGAATTGCGCGACATATATTCCAACTGTGAAAAACCGACAGTTTCATGATCGTGTCTGCATGAAACACACAGGATATGGGTACTTTAAAACATCCAACAAGTCTGCAGATTAAGAAGACATTTGTATTTCATTATTGGCCAACGTGTCCAATCATACCACAAACAACTTCTGGCTGACGTCAACGCCATCCCTGCGTCACCTTGACCTCGTCACTAGGATGAACTGAATTCACTCTTACGCCGTTTTAATACATTTTTCTTACTCTTTCGGCAGGTAAGATTCCCATCCTGCATCTGCTGTTCTCTTATACAAACATTTCGAATGTACGTATCTGATACACCCAACTTCCTCCTCAATTTCCTGTTCTTTATATCATAATAAAATTTTTCTCTATTACTGCTCCTCACAACGCTTATCCTGGCTTTCCCAGTTGTCCACCCAACTGGGCCTTCTCTCCTCTCTTTTTGTTGTGTTGCTTCTACATTTCGTTCCTCTTAAGCTTATTTATTTTTAATGTACTTCTACGACACTGCGTAGCACATGTTTCTTTTTATTCTTTTCCAGATTTCCCATGGCTAGATTTCCTTTTGTTGCAGCACTGTTCGTCAGGTGAAAGTTTTCAAGACGTTATTCCTCAACACGAAGATTCTTTTGCCAAACAGAGCTTTCATCTATTTCGCCAATAATTTTCTTACATCTTATTCGCTAACGGAACTTGGTACAACCTCATTTGTTGGACCGAAGAATCCACAGAATTTATACTTCATAATTCTCAATTCATCTATGCTCAAACTTTATCCAAATTCTCTGTCACATAAAGGCTTGATTTTTGCCTTTACTTTTGGCCACAAGTTACGTTAGTCACGGGACCTTAGCATCGGTATACACCTGTATTACAAATGTAGATTTTTATTCCTATCCGAAAATTTTGGTCAATTTACGCTACTGGGCATTATAATAGCTACACCAAGAAGAAATGCAGATGGTAAACGGGTATTTATTGGACAAATATATTATACTAGAACTGACATGTGATTACATTTTCACGCTGTTTGGGTGCATAGATCCTGAGAAATCAGTACCCATAACAACCACATCTGGCCGTAATAACAGCCTTGATACGGGTGGGCTATGAGTCAAACAGAGCTTGGATGGCGTGTACAGGTACAGTTGCCCATGCAGCTTGAACATGATACCACATTTCATCAAGAGTAGTGACTGGCGTTATGTGACGAGCCAGTTGCTCGGCCACCATTGAACAGACGTTTTCAATTGGTGAGTTATCTTGAAAAAGTGCTGGCCAGGGCAGCAGTCGTACATTTTCTGTATCCAGAAAGGCGCCTGTACAGGACCTGTAACATGCTGTCTTGCGTTATCCTGCCGAAATGTAGAGCTTCGCAGCGATTGAATGAAGGGTAGAGCCACGGGTCGTAACACATCTGAAACGTAACGTCCACTGTTCAAAGTGTCGTCTGTGCGAACAAGAGGTGACAGAGACGTGTATCCAATGGCGCCCCATACCATCACGCGGGTTTTACACCACTAGGGCGATGACGAATACACGCTTCCAATGTGAGTTCACCGCGATGTTGCCAAACACGGATGCGACCATCATGATGCTGTAAACGGAACCTGGATTCATCCGAAAAAATGACGTTCTGCCATTCGTACACCATCGCAGGCGCTCCTGTTTGTGATGCAGTGTCAAGGGTAACCGCAGCCATGGTCTCCGAGCTGATGAGCTTATAGTCCGTGCTGCTGCAAACCTCGTCGAACTGTTCGTGCAGATAGTTGTTGATGGTTGTTGTCTTGCAAACGTCCCCATCTGTTGACTCAGGGATGGAGACATGGGTGCACGATCCGTTACAGCCATGCGGATAAGATGCCTGTCATCTCGACTGCTAGTGATACGAGACCGTTGGGATCCAGGAAGGCGTTCCGTATTTCCCTCCTGAATCCACCGATTCCATATTCTGCTAACAGTCATTGGATCTCGACCAACGCGAGCAGCAATGTCGCGATACGATAAACCGCAATCGCTATAGGCTACAATCCAACCTTTATCAAAGTCGGAAACGTGATGATGCGCATTTCTCCTCCTTACACGATCAGGCGACGCCGGTCAACTGCTGTTTGTGTATAAGAAGTCGGTTGGAAACTTTCATCATGTCAGCTCTTTGTAGGTGTCGCCATCGGCACCAACCTTGTGTGAATGCTGTGAAAAGCTAACCATTTGCATATCACAGCATCTTCTTTCTGTCTGTTACATTTCGCGTCTGTAGCACGTCGTGTTCGTGGTGTAGCAATTTTAATGGCCATTAGTGTATGAAACTGGAAATGCGTAAAACTTTAACCATTAAATAAAAGTAATCACCGTACCCAAATTACACCTGAGTGTGGCACTTGCACATTAAATGAAAGGAATCACTATGTCATAAACTGCTCTTGAGTGTGGCATTTGCAAAGAGTACAAAAAGATTTGCAGTTCCAGCAGCTAAAATGCAAACGACATTAGTCGTAAACATCTCTATTTTTATGAAAGAAACTGGTTTTGGAGAACGACTCTAGAAAAACAATTTACAAATTACTTTTACCTTTGAAAGGGATATAATAATTTGACCATTACCGTTACAAGATTTTCGCGGCCGTTACTATGGTTTTAAATCGTGATTGCTGTGAGACTAAGTGGAACTGGCAGGCAGACTGCGATGAAAATTGTGGTGCATTTACGAGGCGAGGGGGCAGCCACTGACAGTCGAAATGTGTAGGCGCGCTGTGGTCGACTATCGACGTCTCGCGATAGAGTCGAGGCAGCGAGTAACAGTGCTGAGATGGGCTGCACCCATCGCCTGTGGTCTGGCGGCGCGTATGCGGCGGGCGTTGCGTGTCTTCGGCAGCTGCCGGCGCTGGATGTCTTGCGGCGTAGAGGCAGCTGACACAACCAGGCAGTGTTCCCTGTCAAGAGATATCTTTTCTATCCCAACGACAACTTTCTGTCCAGGACGATATGCTTGCATTTTCCAGAGCTATCTCCCTGGGCGTGGCCATATAACCAACTTTCTAGCTTCATTAAAGGACATCATCTTTACGCCAGTGACTGTTATAAATTTTTATTACACTACTGCAATTTCGGCCTTAGGCCACTATCAAGTGATGATATTATGGGTTTAAGCCATGTCAACGTAATGTAAGCTGACACATTTGCGTGTCGTTGTCAATCCTGTCAAATACATTCGTGTTGTTGTTACACTAATGTATTTAAGAGAAATGACAACGACACACAAATGTGTCAGCTTACATTAAGTTGACATGGCTTAAAGCCATAATACCAGCGCTTGATAATGACCTAAGGCCGAAATTGCAATACTGTAATAAAAACTTGTAACAGTCACTGGCGTAAATATGATGTTCTTAAAAAAAAAAATTAATGGCTGTGAATCTCAGCTACAAGTGGCTAGCTTCCTTTTCTGGTGAGTTCAGTTACTGCTCACCATCCTTCTGATATATTTTGCACCCTCCCATCTCACAGTACTTACACTGTGAAAGGAAGGCACATTCAGACTTTATTTTAGCGGAAATTCCTTCACTAGACATGCACAATGTTGCCAGATAACAACAATGGTTGTCTTGTCTCCTGTCGACTCACTTATCGCCCACCCCCACCCTCCCCCTGCACCTGCTGTCTCTTTTTGCTCCATTTTGACAATGAGGAGAATCCACTATTTATCACTATTTCTCCCAAAATTCTCTCAACAGGAGACCACACACAGTGTTTAAAAAGGTATTCATCGAAAGCATGCTTTCTCTTGGGAAAATACGTAAGGTCCATTTCACATTGGATTCCCACGTTCTGTGGAGGCACCCAGTTGTCCCATCCACCTTTTTCTCCAGTTTGACGACGTGGATCTTCAAGTGTTCCATAATTACGGACAGCAAAGGGAGACCGCTCGTCGGGTGCCTAGTGCTTTAGCTACTCGAACGCACAAATGCGTTTGCGTGGATGGGGTGCCCTGAACCGTCTCTGCCTCAGGCGCCTTCTTTTACAAGGGGTGTCCAGAGCCCATGAGCCCTTGATGACGGGACGTCAAAGTGTGGATACATTACGCACTGTCGTATGCAGACACTTGGAGGCTTCAACATAATGTACAGTCTTATTCATTTATTTTAAATGAAATAATTAGAAAGGTGGTAACTCATGGTCTGGAGCTAACATCTTTGATCAAAATGCCCTCAACCGCCGGTTCGAAACCCGCCACCGCCTAAATTTTGATTAATAATCAGCAATGGCGGCCGAAGACTTCCGACATGTCACCCTCATTCTGCCAACGGCCTTGTCAAAGAGGACGGAGGAGCGGACATAGGTTCAGGGCACTTGTAACGACAACTGTACATATAATAATTTTTTTCTTGATGAATTTAGATAAATTTTTCTTTCTGAATTTATGTAAAGTAATGTAAGCAATGTTTTGAATTTCTTTTTCTTTTCGTGTCATGTTAAAGAAACTGTAAGCAACTTTTGAAATGAATGTTATTATTTATGTTAGATTTCAAGCAATGTGACAATCAAAAGAAAGTGTATTTAGTGTTAAAACTATTGTAAGATGTGTAAATTGTAATTTATACACTTGGTCCATACGTAGGTAATGCATTAGGATATGTGTAGTAGAAAACCTGTGGTGAATACCCTACCTGTAGGGGAGCGGAAAAAGGTGGAGGTAGGCGAGCGCGGGAAAACGCACACTGGCGCGGTTCGGCACAACGGGATCAGTAAAGTCAGTCGGAGTTGGGCATCGGTCAGAGGAACATGTACTGTACCGAGGAGGCTATCTAGGAAAAGTGGATTCCATTGAGCCTCGGATGGGCTGATTCCGACGACTACATGGCGTGGCTATATTCTTAGGCACAAAATTGGAAAGATTACGACGCTAAGAAGAAGGAAAGTGCCGATGCAGTGAGAGCCTTAGCCGTGCTTGCATGTGTGCTGTGCGTCTCGCTATCTCGCTGCCCGCCATCCGCAGCACCGACGTGCACAGGTCAAACATTTAATTCATCTTCAGAATTGTATCTGTGTGGACCAGTGTCGAAACTGTTTTAACTGTTCAATAATAATGTGACTTTTACCAGAATTGCCTTAGCCATCACTTATCCTTATCATTGACCTAGACAGGGTTCTTACCACATATTGTGCAACCCGAGTATCCTGAACTGAAAGTTTAAAGATAGTATTAACGAGAATTATCAGTAGACAAAGCCATGCTATAAAGAAGTTAAAATTTATGTGTGTTATTGTAAATGTTGATAAAAAACAAAAGTATGACTATATTGAAAGAGAGTTTTTTGAAATGAGTTAGCGATGTTATTTAATTAATTTGAGACAGATATAATGACAGTCAAATAATTCAGAAATAAGAAAAAAGGGTAGTTATCCATAGATTGATAATTTTGAGTGTTAATTTACCTTCAGGACTTAATAGTCTCAGTATAATGACCATAACAGTTTCAGGCCCCCCCCCCCCAACTTCTCTTGTCCCTTCTTTCACATCTTGAAGTGTACTGATCAGATTTGAACAGTAAAGTTAATTTCTATATTAAACCTAAGTGTATTAGTGTTTTTTCCAATTTTAATAGTGACATTGTATGTGTGTTTTCAAAATTGCTAATTCTAGGGTAATCTATGCCCGATTTCAGTCTGATCAATATACAAAATGCAGTTCGTAGTAATCATTGCTGTGTGGTGTTGTGTATTTATAGCTCGTCCAATTTAGTACAAAAGGAGAAAATTTTAGTTCAGTGGATTTTTCCTATGCCAAACTTTGCCATATAACGCAACATTACTACGTGTTGTTATGCTTGTACGTGTACTCACTTGTACAAGGAAAAACTCACTCAATGCCTAATTAGGCTGGCGACCGTATTATTAATCATTGGTAGTATCTACTGTGTGTATTTCTTGTCCATGCGAACGCATAATTATACTTTACATTTGCTTGACGCATCGCTGTAGTTACTGACTGAGTATAGGTTCGATCTTGCTTCCATTAGGTACACGCGGTCAAATTATGTACTAAAATCCTTGTTTTTAAGGTGAAGCCCGTGAACTTATTACAGTACAGGCTTTATAGAGTTAACGTACGTCCGAACGGGCGGTAGCGTTACACACTCTCTTGTTCTTTTGGTGGGAAACTGCCCCTAAAGGCTAGATGAACATGAAAGTAACCGATTTTGCTACTTTTACGAGTTACTAACCTGAAGCGAATTGTATAGTTCCATCTGTGTGCTTTGACAGATTAGTTTCTTTAGTTACATCGTGTTAATTTAATATTTAATAGACACAATTCTCGCGTTTTCGTTTGCGTCGGAAAGTAAACCGATTTTGTGACAGATTACAAGTTCCAAATCAGGAAAGGGTGGGATTATTGGTAGTTGGGAGCTCCAATGTTAAACACGTTATTGGGCCCCTTAGGGACATGGCTGCCAAGAGGAAGAAAGCCAATGCACACTATGTGTGCATACCGAGTGGAGTCAATCCAGACTTGGAACGGATAGTTCCGGATAGTTCCGGATGCCATGAGGAGCACAGGGCGCAGCCAACTGCAGGTGATAGCTCATGTCGGCACCAATGATGTGACTCGCTTCGGATCCGGAGAGATACTCTCTGGTTTCGAGCGGCTGATAGAAACAGTGAAGACTGCCAGTCTTGCTTGCGAGATGAAAGCAGAACTCACCATTTGCAGCATAGTCGACAGGACCGATTGCGGACCTCTGGTATAGAGCCGAGCGGACGACGTCAGAGGCTCAGACGGTTCTGTGACCGTGTAGGCTGCAGATTCCTCGACTTCGCCATAGTATGGTTGGGTTTCGAGTTCCACTGAATAGTTCAGGTGTCCACTACACGCAGGAGGCGGCTACACGGGTAGCAGGGGCTCTGTGGTGTGGACTCGGCGTTTTTTTTTTTTTTTTTGTTAGAGGATCTCAGGGAAACAGAAACAGGACTTCCTTTTTAAAGGATGCGGGCCGAACATAGGAAGAACGTAGATACGGTAATCGGCGTTATAATAGTTGTAAATTATCATAGCTGTCTTGTGAATGTACCAGAGGTCCAAGCGCTAATAAAAAGCAATGGTACTCAAATCGCTGTAGGCACTGAAAGCTGGCTAAAGCTGGAGATAATTTTAGCAAAAATTCTAACAATGTTAGGATAGGCGAAACAGAGTTGGCGGTAGGGTCCTTGTTGATATCAGAAGTAGTTTATCTTGTCGCGCAATAGAAGTTGGTCCTGTGGGTTAATAAGGGCACCGTCATTCTTGGCAACCGGAATAATTAATAACTAGATCCTTTTACGGATCTACCAATTCAGGTGATTAATTGCCGAAATATTCAAAGAAAACTTGAGTTTAATTTCAAACACGTACCTGAGTCATACAATTATAGTTGGTGGTGATTTAATTTACACTCGACATGTTGGCAAAAATGCATGTTTAAATCCGAAGGTACGTCTGAAGCATCATCCGAAATTGTGCTAAATGCATTCTCTGAAAATTATTTCGAGGAGTTAGTTCATGAGCCCACGCGAGTAATAAACGTTGTAAAAACACACATCTTAGCAACAAATAATCCTCAGCTAATGACAAGCATAAAAACGGATACAGAGGTTAGTGAACTCAGGGGTGTCGTAGCGAGACACAATATTGCAACCCCGAAATCCTCCAAAAATAAACGAAAAATATACCTATTCAAAAAAGCAGATCAAAATTCATTTGACGCCTTCCTGTGAGAATTTCCACTCCTTTCAAATTAAGAATGTAAGTCTGGGTCAGATGGTGCTTCGATTCAAAGAAATAGTATCGGCAGCATTTGAGAGATTTATACCAAATAAATTGACAAACGACGGAGCTGATCCTCCTTGGTACCCAAAACCGATCAGGATACTGTTGTAAAAACAATGAAAAAAACATGCCAAATTCAAACGGACGCGAAATCTCCAAGATAAGCGATCTTTTACTGAAGTTCGAAATTTAGCGCGGACTTCAATGCGAGATGCTTGGAATCGTTTCCACAACGAAACTTTGTCACGAAACCTGACAGAAAATACAAAGAGATTCAGGTCGTATGTGAAGTATGCCATCGGCAAAACACAGCCAATGTCTTCTCCGCGCAATAGCAATGGAAATACTATACACGATATGGCTGCCAAAGCAGTTAATAAATAAAGCGCTGCGAAATTCCTCCACCAAAAAAGAAGAAGTAAATATTCCAGAATTCGAATCAAGAACAACTACTAAGGAGACTGCCTACACTACACTTGTCCGTCCTGTCTTAGTGTGGGATCCTTACAAGACAAGAGTGATGGAGTACATCGAGAAAGTTCAAAGAACGGCAGCACGTTTTGTATTATCTGCGAAATAGAGGAGAGAGTGTTACTAAACTGACACAGGATTTGGGGTGGACATAACTATAACAAACGTGTTTTTCGTTGCTACAGAATTCTAACGAAATTTCAATCACCAATTTTCTCCATAGAATGCGAAAATATTTTGTTGACGCTGACCTACAGGGCTATTACAAATGATTGAAGCGATTTCATAAATTCACTGTAGCTCTATTCATTGACATATGGTCACGACACACTACAGATACGTAGAAAAACTCAAAGTTTTGTTCGGCTGAAGCCGCACTTCAGGTTTCTGCCGCCAGAGCGCTCGAGAGCGCAGTGAGACAAAATGGCGACAGGAGCCGAGAAAGCGTAGGTCGTGCTTGAAATGCACTCACATCAGTCAGTCATAACAGTGCAACGACACTTCAGGACGAAGTTCAGCAAAGATCCACCAACTGCTAACTCCATTCGGCGATGGTATGCGTAGTTTAAAGCTTCTGGATGCCTCTGTAAGGGGAAATCAAAGGGTCGGCCTGCAGTGAGCGAAGAAACGGTAGAACGCGTGCGGGCAAGTTTCACGCGTAGCCCGCGGAAGTCGACGAATGAAGCAAGCAGGGAGCTAAACGTACCACAGCCGACGGTTTGGAAAGTCTTACGGAAAAGGCTAAAGCAGAAGCCTTACCGTTTACAATTGCTACAAGCCCTGACACCCGATGACAAACTCAAACGCTTTGAGTTTTCGGCAGGGTTGCAACAGCTCATGGAAAAGGATGCGTTCAGTACGAAACTTGTTTTCAGTGATGAAGCAACATTTTTCCTTAATGGTGAAGTGAACAGACGCAATGTACGAATCTGGGCGGTAGAGAATCCTCACGCATTCGTGCAGCAAATTCGCAGTTCACCAAAAGTTAACGTGTATTCTGCAATCTCGCGGTTTAAAGTTTACGGCCCCTTTTTATTCTGCGAAAAAAACGTTACAGGAGACGTGTATCTGGACATGCTGTAAAATTGGCTCATGCCACAACTGGAGACCGACAGCGCCGACTTCATCTTTCAACAGGATGGTGCTCCACCGCACTTCCATCATGATGTTCGGCTTTTCTTAAACAGGAGATTGGAAAACCGATGGATCGGTCGTGGTGGAGATCATGATCAGCAATTCATGTCATGGCCTCCACGCTCTCCCGACTTAACCCCATGTGATTTCTTTCTGTGGGATTATGTGAAAGATTCAGTGTTTAAACCTCCTCTACCAAGAAACGTGCCAGAACTGCGAGCTCGCATCAACGATGCTTTCGAACTCATTGATGGGGACATGCTGCGCCGAGTGTGGGACGAACTTGATTATCGGCTTGATGTCTGCCGAATCACTAAAGGGGCACATATCGAACATTTGTGAATGCCTAAAAAAACTTTTTGAATTTTTGTATGTATGTGCAAAGCATTGTGAAAATATCTCAAATAATAAAGTTATTGTAGAGCTGTGAAATCGCTTCAATCATTTTTAATAACCCTGTACATAGGGATAAACGAGCATCATAATAAAAAAAAAAGGGAAATCATAACTCACGCGGAAAGATATAGGTGTTCATTCTTCCCACACGCTCTACGAGATTGCAATAAGGGAGAACTGTTTTGAAGGTGGTTTGATGAACCCCCTCCCAGGCACTTAAATGTGATTTATGCATGTAGATATAGATAATCAACAATGCCCAACGGCATGAGGATGCAGAAAGCTATGGAAAACACTGCGCTAAAGGCACATAACGTGTATCTGCAGACTATGTAGTCACTAACTGAAGAAAGTGTCATGATCGTTCCTCCATTGGAAAAAGTTTCCGGAATATTCACCCATTCGGATCACCTTCTCTTTCCAGGTGTATTTTCCGCTCATCATTCCATGAACCTGGCACTGCATTTCCATAGTTTTTCCAAGAAATTATAGGTGTAACCCATTTCCTGGCCGAAATTTCGAAACTTACTCGAGAGTCCACTGTTGCTTTCAAACAGCAATTCTTTTCATCATTCTCTAGCTGATTGGATATGATCTCTCCCCCGATTAACTTTTTAATTTGTCATCTAGGAGTTAGAGACCGCCTAACAATGAAACTGAGATCACGAATGAATGTCATTACTAGTTTTTGTTCACTAAACTCACCGGATTCCATTCAATTAATAATGTCGGATATCGTTGCGGTGAGACTACCCGACACATGCAGCAGGCTGGCGATGGCTGCACGTCGTATCGCTGCGCTGGCAGGCCGCTGTACTCACCCGGCGGATCAGCTACAACTCGTGCCAGCAACTCTGCAGACGATTCCGTGACGCTGCTAGGCTGGTGGTCAGGTGGCTACCAGACGCCTGCGCTCTCCAGCACCAGGACCTGTAAGAAACTTCCCACCGATTTTTCTTTGTCCTTAAGGCCTCTTCTTTTTTCTTGTATTTTCGTCTTCTTACTTGTTCGACGTCTTCGCTCTTCGTCTTCTTTCTTACCCCTTCTTTCTTCTCCGTCGCCTTCTTTCTTTTTACTTTCCAATTACACGGTTGTTTCGTGAGTTAATTTCGTTTTTGCTTTACTTTTCGTGCCCTTATTTTCTGCGTTTCTAGCCTTCTCTCGTTATAGTGTTACCACATATCGTCGACAATAATCCAGTAGCCTTCAGGCCAGGTCCTGCGATTTCGGTCAACACCTACGACGCGCGGCCACCTCGACACTCACTAGCCACAGAAATATATCCACTGATCAACCCGTGATGTTATAACAAATGGGACAATATTTTACGCCGTCTCTTCCGAAGAATTATTCTCTATATTTTGCAGTTGTGTACTTTCAAAAGGACAAACGAGCACTAATTGCTTTTACTCTCGTAAATATTCGTGTTGGAAATATCAGTTTCAAGTTACTTTTCGTATTCCAATATATTGCAGTTTGTTTCTGTTGTCAAGACAACCAGAGATTCTCAGGTGTATTACTAAACAGACAAGCGCGTATTATTTAACCCTTCATCTCTTCTTTTTAGCCGATTAGGCACTTGATTCAGTTTTGATAGCCACTTCAAGCATGTACACTGCCAAAATAAAAATATCTTCAACAGCATGATTTTTTCCTTTCACAGTAATTATCCTCTCCGTTAGTTTCTTGACAATTCTTCACAATATACATAGTTCGTGGGATGGTATACATTTCCACCCAACGACCAACTTCAATGGAATACAGACATGTACTAAACCAAATTACAATACTAACAAGTTCTTTTTCATATTAACAATGTTATATTTTATTCTGCCGGATCTGCTGGCGTCTCTGGTGTGGTATGGTTGTCAGCTCAGCGCGTGCAGAGACCAACTTCCGAAGCTGTCGTTACCGTGCTGCTGCCAGTCCACCGTCGTTGTTACAGCGTCCTCGAACACGTGGAACATAAGAACACATAAACAGCACACACAGTACACCTTTTACATAATTTTAATCTGTTACATTTATGAATGTTAACCACGAAACTCTCTAACTACATGCTGCTTCATATATTATAGTACTCTTACGGCAACATCATACATCGAACAGCTTTATAAAGGAAGGCAGTGCTGATCGGCAAAAAAGTCCGATTTTCACTCAGGATTATCAGCACAAGGGGGCTGCTGAGGAGAAAGTGATCATGTGAAAAAGCATGAAAAAACAACGAAAGGATAGCGTCCTACACGTCAGAACGTGGAATGTCAGAAGCTTCAAATGGTAGGGAAGATAAAAAATCTGAAAACTGAACTGCGACGGCTCAATCTAGATATAGTTGGAGACAGTGAAGTGAAATGGAAAGAAGATAAGGTTGTCTGGTCTGGTGAGTATAGGCTAACACAAAATGGTATGACGGGAGTAGGATTCGTTATGTATAGGAAGTTGGAGCAGAGAATGTGTTACAGAGAGTGTGTTACTGTGAACGGTTCAGTGACAGGGTTGTTCTTACCAGAATCGAGAGCAAACCAACACTGACAACGATAGTTGAGGTGTACATGCCAACGTCGCACGCTGAAGATGAAAGAGATAGAGGAAGTATATGAGGGTACTGAAAGTGTAATACAGTACCTAAACGGAGATCAAAATGTAATAGTCATGAGGGACTGGAATGCAACTGTAGGGGAAGGCGTAGAAGAAAAGATTACAGGAGAATATGGGATTGGGAAGAGTAATGACGGAGAGGAATGACTAATTGAGTTCTGCAATAAATTCCAGCTAGTAATAGCGAATACGCTCTTCACCAATCGTAAGAGGAGGAGGTATAATTGGAAAAGGCTGGGTGATACGAGACGATTTCAGTTACATTAGATTATGGTCAGACATAGATTCCGAAATCAGGTACTGGATAGTAAGGCGCTCCCAGGAGCAGATGTAGACTCAGACCACTATTTAGTAGTGATGAAGAGCATGCTCAAGTTTAAGAGATTAGACAGGTAGAATCAATACGCAAAGAAGTGGGGTAAGTACGTACTAAGGAATGACGAGATGCGCTTGAAGTTCTCTGAGGCAGTAGACACAGCAGTAAGATATAGCTCGGTAGGCAGTACAGGTGAAGAGGACTGGAAATCTCTAACACGAGCAATCACAGAAGTTGTAAAGAAAAGCACATGCGCAAAGAAGGTACCTGCGAAGAAACCGTGGATAACAGATGAAATACTTAAGTTGATCGATGGAAGAAGGAAGGGCAAACTTGTTAAGGAAAATTCAGGAATACGGAATTACGAGACAGTTAGGAGTGAAATAAATAGGAAGTGTAGGTAACTTAAGAGCCAGCCAGGGTGGCCGAGCGGTTCTAGGCGCTACAGTCTGGAACCGCGCGACCGCTACGGTCGCAGGTTCGAATCCTGCCTCGGGCATGGATGTGTGTGATGTCCTTAGGTTAGTTAGGTTTAAGTAGTTGTAAGTTCTAGGGGACTGATGACCTCAGAAGTTAAGTCCCATAGTGCTCAGAGCCATTTGAAGTTAAGACGAAATAGCTGCAGGAAAAATGTGAATAAATCGAAAAAGAAATGATTGCCTGAAGGAATGACTTAACATATAAGTATATAAGAAAGTGAAAACAACACTCGGTGAAATATTAAGACAGCTACAGGAATTCCACTCTTAAATGCAGGGGGAGAAGTAGATATATGGAAGAGTACACTGAAATCCTCTATGAGGGGATGATCTGTCTGACGATATAGAAGAAGAAATAGGAGTTAGAAGAAGAATAGGAGTCGATTTAGAAGAAATAGGGGATCCGATATTAGAATCAGAATTTAAGAGAGCTTTGGAGGACTTAAGATTAAATAATCCCGAGTGGATAGATAACATTGCATTAGAATTTCTAAAATCGTTGGGGGGAGTGGCAACAAAACGGCTGTTCACGTTGGTGTGTGTGGAATGTATGACTCTGACGACATACCATCTGACTTACGGAAAAATATCATCCACATAATTCCGAAGACTGCAAGAGCTAACGCGTGCGAGAAATATCACACAGTCAACTTAACAGCTCATGCATACAAGTTCCAGACAAGAATAATATACAGAAGAATGGAAAAGAATATTGAGGATGTGTTAGATGACGACCAGTTTGGCTTTAGGAAACGTAAAGGCACCAGAGAGGCAATTCTGACGTTGCGGTTGATAATGGAGACAAGACGAAAGAAAAATCTAGACCCGTTCATACGATTTGTCGAGCTGGAAAAAGCGTTCGACAATGGAAATTGCTGCAAGATGTTCGAAATTCTGAGAGAAACAGAGGTAGGGAGAGACGCATAATGTAAAATATATACAACGGCCAAGAGAGAATAATACGAGTGGATCGACCAAGAACGAAGTGCTCAGATTAAAATGGTGTAAGACAGGGATGTAGTTTTCGCCCCTACTCTTCAATCTGTACATGGAACAATCAATGATTTATATAAAAGTAAGGTTCGGGAGTGGAATTAAAATTTAATGTGAAAGGATTGCAATGATACGATTCGCTGTAGGCATACCTATCCTGATGGAAAGTGAAAATGAATTAGATGATCTGCTGAACGGAATGAACAGTCTAATGCATACAGAAATGGACTGCGGGTAAATTTACGAAAGACGAAAGTAATGAGAGGTAGCAGAAATGAGGACAGCGAGAAACTCAAAATCAGGGTTGATGGTCACGAAGCTGATGAAGATAAGGAATTGTGCTACCTAGGCAGCAAAATCATCATTGATGGACGGAGCAAGGAGGACATCATAGGCTCAGTAGCCCTGGCAAAAAGTGCATGTCTGGCCAGGAGAATCTTATGGTAACAAACATAGGCCCTAATCTGAGAAAGAAATTTCTGAGAATCTACGTTTGAAGCACAGCATTGTTTGGTAGTGAAACATGAACTGTGGGAAAACCAGAACAGAGGAGAACCGGCGCATTTTAGATATGGTGCTATAGACGAATGTTGAAAGTTATGTGGACTGATAGGGTAAGGATTGAGGAGGATCTGCGCAGAATCTAAGAGGAAAGGAATATGTGGAAAACACTGACACGAAAAAGGGACAGGATTATAGGACACCCGTTAAAACATCAGGGAATAACTTCCATGGTGCTAAAGGGTGCTGTAGCGGGCAAAAACTGTAGAGAAAAATAGGGATTGGTATACTTTAAGCAAATAATTGAGGACGTAGGCTGCAAGTGCTACTCTGAGATGAAGAGGTTGGCAGAGGAGAGGAAGACTGATGAATCAAAAAAATAAAAAAAATAAAAAAAATAAAAAAATAAAAAATAGGAGTCAATATATAATTTTACTCTACTCCCACAATTAACTTCAGGGACGAAGAGTAGTGTCACTGTATAACACTACCTTCATAAAGGGCGATATCGCCGCGCGGGATTAGCCGAACTGTCTTAGGCGCTGCAGTCATGGACTGTGCGGCTGTCTCGGCGGAGATTCGAGTCCTCCCTCGGGTATGTGTGTGTGTGTTTGTGTGTGTTTGTGTCTAGGATAATTTAGGTTAAGTAGTGTGTAAGCTTGGGGACTGATGACCTTAGCAGTTAAGTCCCATAAGATTTCACATACAACTGAACATTTTTGAAAGGGCGATATGTGGATACTCTTTAAGGACGTGACCATTTAGTAAACAAAAAAATTCCAACTTTTTGAATAGACTACGCGATTTCTGTGACGAACCCTTCTTCGGAGTATTTTCTGATCGGTGCATATTCTTTTTTCTCTTTTTTGCCTTATTGGGGTTCCGTTTTGCGCCGGTTTGCATATTTCTTATACTAGCTTCGTTTATCAGATCTGTGGTAGTGTCGATCTAGTGTACATTTGAGACAGCTTGCTATTAGTGTGCTACACGTAGGTGGCGTCGGCAGCTGCACGTCATCCTTACTGGTTCTAATACCCGTCAAGAATAACTATAACCTGTAACAAAACAAAATTTTACTTGTTTTCTGTTTGAGAAGGCATTCTCTCAAGGGCGTCTTTACATTATGAAAGGTTTTAATCTTGCGTTTATTTTTTAAGTGGTGCTAACGTTATACAACTAAGTTATCAAGTGTGGGCCTCAATTCCAACAACCAAACGGCAGATAGTTTTACGCTGTTGACCTCTAGTCACTCCTATTTAGTTGACAATTCACTACGTGATGTGTACAAGAATGTTTATGAAGTGAGTGTGATATGGACTTCTGTTAACTAGTATTTTACTATTCACATTTTTCTTCCATTTTAAACAAATAATCTCATGATGACTTAGTAATAGGAGGTGATGTCTTTCGTGTGACTTCGGCTAGAAAATAAAATTTAAAAAAATCTGAGTTTTGGATACTTGTGACGAGGTATAAACAAACATTGTTATGACATTCAAAACTACTGCTAGTATTTTCAAATTGTGTACCATTATAATATACAATGAGAATTAATTTTAGTTTGAACCGTAATTTCTGAAAAGCTATCTAAACTTTTTTTGTCCTGAGAACAGATATGGAAACCTATTTCCCATAATTCTTATTATGAACTCAAAAATTGTTTGTTAAACGATGTATGAAAGTTCTCCTGCAAATCTTCTTGCATTGCACTAAAGTATGAACGAAGAGGAGTGGTATAAAGAGAGTGAATTATCAACAGATTTACGAATCCGAAAACTCCTAAAGGTCAGGGGGAGGATCAATTTCATATATCCCTGCCGTACTCATTAATGTTAACGTATTTAAACAGGAATGAATATCTAACTCCACAACGGAATGTGCATTGTTATGAATCTTTCCTGCAGAACATGTCTAAAACACGGAGTCTTGTCTGTCACGGGGATCTGCTCTTATTGGCGTCTGATACCTGCTAATCCTCCCTTTTTGACCTATGGACTCCTCAGTACCCCCTCCTTCCTAACTCGCTGGACCAGCAATCCTGCTGAATAAAGTTTACAAAGGTGACAGTTTCCGCAAGGCATCTTGTAATGAACCACTTGAGACGATTGATAAAATTGACAAAACCGGTAAGATGAAGCTTATTGCAATAGCAATTACTGCCATGTGCTCAAAAGTACTCGGACACCCTCAGAAACACACGTTTTTCATATTAGGTGAATTGTGCTGCCACCTACTGCCAGGTACTCCATATCTGCGACCTCAATAGTCATTAGACATCGTGAGAGAGCAGAATGGGGTCCTCTGCAGAACTCACGGACTTCGAACGCGCTCTGGTGATTGGGTGTCACTTGTGTCATACGTCTGTACGCGAGGTTTCCACACTCCTAAACATCCTTAGGTGTACAGTTTCCTATGTGACAGTGAAGTGGAAACATGAAGGGACACATACAGCACAAAAGCGCACAGGCCGACCTCATCTGTTGACTGACAGAGACCGCCGACAGTTGAAGAGGGTCAAAGTGTGTAGTAGGAAGACATCTATCCAGACCATCGTACAGGAATTCAAAACTGCATCATGATCTACAAGTACTGTCGCAGATAGGCGGGAGGTGAAAAAACTCGGATGGCGGGGTGTGGGTAAGGCGAATGCCCTGCGAACGTCATCTGCCAGTGTGTATAGTGCCAATATTAAATTTCGGAGGCGGTGGTGTTATGGTGTGGTCGTGGTTTTCATGGAGGGGGCTTGCGCCCCTTGTTGTTTTGCATGGCACTATCACAGCACAGGTCTACGTTGATGTTTTAGGCACCTTCATGCTTCCCACTGTTGAAGACAAATACGGGTATGGCGAAGGCATCTTTCAACACGATCGAGTACCTGTTCATAATGCACGGTCTGTGGCGGAGTGGTTACACGACAATAACATCCCTGTAGTGGACTGGCATGCACAGAGTCCTTACCTGAATCCTGTAAAACACCTTTGGGATGTTTTGGAACGCCGACTTCGAGCCAGGCCTCATCGTTTGACATCGATATCTCTCCTCAGTGCAGCACTCCATGAAGAATGGGCTGCCATTCCCCAACAAACGTTCCAGCACATGATTGAACATATGCCTGCGAGAGTGGAATCTGTCAACAATTCTAAGGGTAGGCCAACACCATATTGCATTCCATCATTACCGAATGAGGGCGCCATGAACTTGTAAGTCTGTAAGCACGCTCATGACAACTGTTCGAAGCGACGACGCTAGTCAGAACGCACGACTTATTTGAGCTCTGGGTTCAAATCATTTCTCCCCGTAACTAGCGCACGGTGTTTAGAGAAGTGTTTGATTGCTACTCCACAAGAATTCTCCATATCATCTACTCCGAAATCTTGGTTTTACGCGGAAGCTTATTGATTAATCTTCTCTCAAAAGTTTCAATTCTATTTTCTCAAATTCATTAACAAATGACCTCCTCCGGGTCAGCCAGTAAGTATTCCGAACACATCACGTGAAATCTAACTCGCGCTTTCCTCACGTTACATTCTGAAAGCAATGGATAAAAGTAGTCAGATAAATGCAGTATTTATTGGCTTCTGAAGAGCGTTTCACAAAATGTCACACCTATGATAATTACTGAAAGTACTACCGTAGGGCGTATCTACCGTAATTTGTAGCTTCATTAAGGATTTCTCGGTAGATCGACCGTAGATGGGGAGTCAACGCCAGAGACAGAAGATACTTCTTTCTTGTTTCAGTGTACTATGATCTTGAAAGACGAATTGCTAGTAAGCGCAGACTTTTCGCAGGCGATGTACATACGTGTGTCAAAGTACTGTCTGAAAAACTGCAGAAACATTCAGTCACATCTTTGTTAGAGTTCGTGGTAGTACACATCCACAAAAAGAAAACACTTAGCATCCTACGACTACAATTACAGTGAGTCATAACTGGAATTGGTCAATTCATACACATACTCGGATATAGCAATTAGTTAAGATATGGACTGTAACTATAACATAGGCTCAGTAGTAAGTAATGCGGGTGCAGAATTCCGTTCATTGGTAGATATACTAAGGAAATGCAACAGTCTGAAAAGGAGTCTGCTTACAAAACAGGCGTGCGACCTATCCTAGAATACTGCTGAAGTATGTTAGACTCGTACCAAATATGACCAACAGGGGATGTTGAAAGTAACTGGTTAGTTTCCCTGACTGGAAAGTGTCACAGAGATTCTGAAGAGACTGGTAGGCACGAAGATAGTCGCAAACTATGCCGAAAAAGCATAACTGCCGAGTTTCAAAACTCAGCTGCAAATGATGAATCCAGGTATATACTACAACTCAGTACATCCCGCTCCAGCAGGGTTCGCGAAGACGAAACGTTCTAACTGCAGCTAGCACACATTCGCGTAACCGATCGTTCTTCTCGTGCTTCATACCTAAATGAAACAGAAGGAAGCCCAAATAACTCTGTATTTATGCAGATTAGTTGGTGATTAGTAGGTGGTTGCATCTACGAACGTGTGATTGATTACCATATTCATAACGACGCTAAGTTATTAGATTATTCAGTGACGCAGTACACTACTTCATTAGCAAATCTACGTCAACCTCCCATTTCTTGTAAAGTTTTATTTCTTTCTAATTTCAAAGTGTTAGTACACGCACATAAATGGGAAATATTATTACCGCGTGTACTTGAAATTTTGTTATAACACGGCATTGGGTAGTCCGACGCACTCATAGTCATAATTTTCTATGAATCGGGATAATTAGACAATAAATTACCGCATTGCAAATGCAAACGTGGAATTTCTGTGAAATGATTAAAACACAGCTGCATGGAACGGCACACACTCTTGACAAGTGCAACATATTCGAAATATCCGCAATGCAGAAGTCCAGTATCAAACTGTACAATGATCACATCATCAAATGATAAGTTATAGCTTTTAGATACCATTCGCATAACTGTGACTGGCTTTCGAATGCCATGAATCTGTTGATGTAGTGAAATGATAACGTTGCGATGTAGTATTCGCAGTTCACTGCTTTGGTAGGTCCCACAAGCTCTACAATCTGCCTCCAACTACACGACCATGATATCATTAGCTCGTTATAGGAAACGAGCGATGTCGTTACAGTAACACAGCACAGCGGTGGCTAAGGAAAACTCATGACTTGAAGACAGTTGCATGTATACTGTCAAGTGGTTCAGCGTGTCCTCGTGAAATACTACGATAAAAACTCATGATAACCCAACCGAAGTGTCCTCATATCCTGTTGAAATATTACTGTGATCGATTAATGCTGGCACCTGGATTGTCTCTTGTGCGTTTTTTTTTGTTTTTTTTTTTTTGTTTTTGTTTTTGATTTTTGTCTTCAGACGGAAGACTGATAGGATGAGCTCTCCATAATGATATACTGTTTGCAAAACTCATCATCTATACACAAATGTGGCCTAGCGGTTCTAGGCGTTTCAGTCCGGAACCGCGCTGCTGCTATGGTCGCAGGTTCGATTCCTGCCTCGGGCATGGATGTGTGTGATGTCCCTAGGTTTCAGTAGTTCTAAGTCGATGTGGCTGATGACCTCAGATGTTAAGTCCCATAGTGCTTAGAGCTATTTGAACCATCTATATACAAATACTGCAAACAACAACTACACTCACATATATGAATACCCCATCATGTACTGTCATTCCTAATTTCTTAAATACTGCTTTCTCTGAAATGGTTTCCAATATTCTTTTGCATTACCTGCAAATATACTGTAGTATAGACACTAATTCACAACTTTCGCCTTTTTCAACGTTGTAACAGTTACCTTATCTCGTGGTACATATGGATGTCGGAGCTATTTTAAGTAGTATGGATCTATCTTAATGAGTAAGTAGATGTTTTGATTTACTGTATTTGTTAAAGGTATGCGAAAGCCCGTTTACTGTATTCAGACAGCCGAAGATCATTTTAGATGCAAAAGCGCTACCAAAAAAAGCGAGAACTTTAAATACAGCAGAAGAATTCAATCATACTCGAAAAAAAAGGAGAAATATACTTTGAAACAATAGTCTGCAGGCAGACTGTTTTAACAAAAATGAATATTCCTCTCAGCAGATACAGAAAGCGGTACAGACGTGTAAAACACAAAAAATTGAAGAGGATGAGGATCTCAAAACAACAGCTTATCTGATATACATGATGTATTAAAAAGAATCATTCTGTTTGGCACGTCTGTATTTTTGAAACTAATAAACACATGCAATAAATTATATTTTTCACGAACGGGAAACTTAAAAAACTTGTTTCATATCTTTACATAAGTGTTCAATATGCTCCGTCTTGAGATGCACGGCATGCGTCAGTGCGGTATTCAAATTATTCCTACACTGCAGGAGCATGTCTTGAACCACACTTCCACAACTGTTGTTACACGAGGTCTCAATTCATTCATTGTTATTGGTAACAGAGGCACATAAACAGTCTTTTACAATCCCCCAAGAAATAATCACATAGTCAGGTATGGAGACTTTCGAGGCCAGTAATGTAGCGCTGAATCATTTCGTCCAGTGCGACCGATCCATCGTTCAATAATCTTTTGATTTAAAAATCTCCGCACTTCCGGATGGCAGTGTGGCGGTGCCCCATCCTGTTGTTAAATAAAGTCGTTCGAATCGGTCTCGAACTGTGGGAAAAGAAGGTTCTCAGGCATAACAAGATACGTGCTTCCTATGACAGCGTTTTCAGCAAAGAAACATGGACCACCTTCCTGTTTCTCAGAATTGTTCATGCCACCGTCTAATGTTCTGTACTATAGGAGGATACACACCATACTTAGTACGAATGTCGCGCTGAACAGTTTTTACTGACCCGACACTGCACAAAACGTGGAACACAAAACGGTTTCTGTCGCCCCGACACCATTTTTACTAAAACTGGAGTGGGTCCACACTGCTGCTATCTAGCGGGAACCATGTAACACTCGAGAGTTTGATCTTTCCAACAGTACGTTGTTCACACACATATCTCAAATAACATAATAGTTATGATTTCCTTAAATATGAGAATTCTTTTTGATTCACCATGGATGCTTCCGTGAAAGTAAGTAGAATACTACGGATAGATGAGAGTAAAGTGATCTTCGTCTTTTATCAAAAGTCTTGGAGCTACTGGTATCCGCCAAAGACGATGTAGGGCTCGCACGGCGGGTATTTATAGGAATCCGTGCAGTGCGGCAAATCAGGTATGTTATTATTACGGAAACTGACGCCCATTGTTGAGACGCACGTCGTGAACACGAACAGCATGCTCGCCTCCTGCAGACCAGCAAATCCGATAATCCTGAATACTGTATTTCTACCTATCATTCGATAAAATGTAGTGAAACCAAAACAGTGGTCCACAGTACAAACATTTTGAACCCCATTACGAATGAATCAGTGGGAATATACTATGAGATCAAAAGTGTCCGGACACCCCCACAAACATACGATTTTCATATTATGTGCATTGTACTGCCACCTAGTACCAGGTACACCATATCAGAGACCTCAGTAGTCATTAGACATCAAGAGAGATCAGAATGGGGCTCTCCGCAGGACTCGCGGACTTCGAACGTGTTTCGGTGATTGGGTGTCACTTCTGTTATACGTCTGTAGGCGAGATTTCCACACTCCTAAACATCCCTATGTCCACTGTTTCCGATGTGGTAGTGAGGTGGAAATGTGAAGGGACACGCACAGCACAAAAGCGTACAGATCGACCTCGTCTGTTGACTGACAGAGACAGCCGACAGTTGAAGAGGGGAGTAATGTGTAATAGGCAGACATCCATCCAGAGGAGAGAAGACTTGGATTTCATGGTCGAGCCGGTAAATATCAGACGACGCCTCGCTTGGTGTAAGGATTGTAAACATTGTACGATTGAACAGTGGAAAAACGTTGTGTGTAGTGACGAATCACGGTACACAATGTGGCGATCCAATGGCAGGGTGTGGGTACGGCGAATGCCCGGTGAACCTCATATGCCAGCGTATGTAGTGACAACAGTAAAATTCGGAGGCTTGGTGTTAAGGTGTGGTCGTGTTTTTCATGGAGGGGGCTTGCATCCCTTATTGTTTTGCATGGTACTGTCACAGCTCAGGTCTACATGGATGTTTTAAGCACCTTGTTGCTTCCCACTATTGAAGAGCAATTCAGGGATGGCGACTGCATCTTTCAACACGATCGAGCACCTGTTCATAATACACCGCCTGTAATGGAGTGGCCCCTCTCCGGGGGACACCACCTTGACGAAGCACTGTCCGTGCGGGTGGAGAGGCTTGCGTATCCGCGGAAAGCTGAGGGCTATGCCGAAGGTAGTGGACCTACTGCCAGAAAGGCCTCAGCCAATGGATCAGACTAAGAGTGTCCCACAACGTCCCATCTTCCCTATCCACTCCTAATCCTGCCCTGTCCCCTGACCCAACCCAAGGTGTGGTGCGATCTGTGCTGAGGAGTGCGTGGCACATGGGAAGATGTGTCACGTGAGAAGGGCATAAAGGCAAGGCCCCACATATAAGGAAAGTAGACTATTTGTATTTAAGGTCATGACGTAACTCGAAGCAAGTCATGTGACATTAAATCTGTATGAAACTTTGAACCAATTGGACCACATTAAAATGGCAGGATGCCCATGCACCTGTAAGAGTACCCCTCCTCCTCCTTCTCATTTGTATGACTAGATCAACAGTGTAGTTCTCCTCATTAGAGATCTGAGGCGGAGTGCTTCAGGTTTGGTATAAACAAGTTACTATTGCCTTCTCCTCTTCGTAAATCGTCTGTACTGCCGAGGCTCCCCGATACCAATGTTAACTATAAATCTATAGTGTCTGGGTTGGGAAATAATAATAATGATCTAACAAATTAACTAATAGTTTATTATTTTATTCATGGATGTAATTTTCAGTAGCTGGAGCATGTATTTCCAAATACAATTCAGTCGTCAGTAGGAAAAGCAGTGTGAAGGAAAATGCCGCTGTTGACGGTCGGCATAGGATTCCTCATCCGAAGATTTTAAACGTGGCTGAAACAGCAACTGTTGATGTTGTATAAATGGAGATGATATGTTAACTACTGACGACGCCTTTGGCACAATTATTTTATTAATCTACATCGCAGGATGTAATTTTAGGTATTTTACTTCTGATGAAGGTATATTTATATATATCGAAACCTTGGTCAAGAATTTTAATAAATCTTCTCCTGCAACTGTTTTGGCTGTCATTTACCGTGAAGAATTCCTCAACCCAATTCAAAACAAGTGTTTCTAGTGAAGCTTAGTCCCGCCGATAGGTTTAACGGAAGTGCGATTAGAAAAACGAGACACTGGCAGCGCTGTAACAACGGGCAGAGTGGCCAAGAACAGGTAGCCTCAACGCTGCGCTTTACCAGAGCTGTCCCATGAGCGAAGTGAGACGAGGCAGTGCAGTGGGGAACGATGGGCAGACTAGCCGATGTTCTATTCGCTTTCGCACTATTTTTTTCAGTTAAAGAATGAAATTCTGTTCAATTTACACATCCACAATGCCTTATCTTGCGTATTTCTATCTGTTACTGTTACCTTTACTTAAACATTAAGACATAAAATTAAATTTTTACGGACATAAAGGACCGTTTTGTTCTGTCCATCACACAAATAAAACGAACAAAAAATAACATTAGAGAGAGTAAGATCGTCTGTATCCAACAAGGTACAAAAACACAATAGGTAGGCTACACTCGATTACACATTATTCTACGCAGAATAATTCCGTTCTTTACGCTTTATGTCCAGGCTTATGTTCACAGAGTAGTATGTACACATATGTGCAACGTTACTGCAGAGAACATGTTTAAAGCGACCTCCTTACGCTTCCAAACACTTCGCCACTCGCTGGATCATATTTTGCTGGACCCTACCCAACACGCTTGCAGCCACTGTCGCCGAAGTGGTACGCAAGAGAGCTATTAGGTCGTGTGCATCCGTGAGTGGAGGACTATAAACTTGTTGCTTTAAGTGTCCCCTGAAATAAAAATCTAGTATAGGTCTGAACATTGGACTCCCACGACCAGTCCATTACCGCGGAAACGGATCATCTAATTAGTTATTCATTCCAATGTGTGTCTGTACACCATAATGCTGACCCCATAGCTGTCGCCGAACACAAAGTGGAACGGTTTGTAAACCGTCAAGCAAAGTATTCGTACGATACAGGGACGCATTCAACTTTTCCACCAATAGGTATGGGCCCAAATGCACTTTTCCCATAATTCCAGCCAAATCTTTCCTGAAAGCTACGTTCACGGGTGAAATGTGGGTTGTGTTCACATCAATAATGGCTGTTGTGGAGGTTGAAAATACCTTCAAAAGTGAAGCTATATTCGTCAGTCCATATCACCTTATTTATAAAATGCTACCCCCACCTTGATGCAGAAGCCATTCACAACATGTACTCGTCGAATGCAGTCTCTGGGTGCTGGTATTGATTTAATGTGTAATGACGTGGATGCAATTTTTCATCGTACAACACTTCAACCACTAGTCTTGGAGATATTTTAGAACTGCCTCAACATATCACGGGTGCTTCGCCCAAGTGATGACTGAACAATTTCAAGAATTGCATGGTCTGTTTGTGGAGTTCATCTAGTTCTCAAACTACCTATGTGCATTACTTGTCTACGAAGGTTACCTGTTCCCGAAGGTATTGCTCCATATGACGAAAAACATTGTTATCGGGATGGCACTTTGGGGTACCATGCAGGAAAATCATGAGCAGCAGCACCAGCAGCTTGGTAATCGGATGCACCTACCACTAAAAGCAGACTGAAGTACTAATACTACATCGGAAAAACACCCTACATGAACTTGACAGAATCAATTGTGGCTATGTGCTGCGCAGTTAATGGACACAAGCATGCAGTTTATAGGGTCCGACTGTCATGTGTCAGGATATTGTCGTGTAATAAAATGATGCTGTGCTTATAAACGATTAAAACTAGGAACGGAAACGTAATGCATAAATAAACAGCCTTATGAGGATTCGAACCACAACTCCATAGTAGCTGTGGTTTTGACGTCCCAACAGTCTACCCAGTGAGCTACAGCCGCTGGTATGGTAGCGCCCAGTGAGATACGTTCGTCTGTACATTCCGATGCACTGCACGATGTGACAATGTCCCAGCTCCTCATCTTCATACGTGTCTTTTCAAAATGCACCCGATCTGATTTTATTACATAAACATCTGCCTTGAATCTGGATGACTGTAATTGTGGTTGTTGTGTTTTGATAAAGTGCTTTTACGACATTATTTGGCAAAATACATGTTATATTTACGTGTGCATCACGACAACTCACCATGATGCTGAGAATAAAAGGGCTTGCCACGCGAAAACATTACAAGCTACCTACAATAAATAACACACAAGTGGTCCTGAAAAATAATGCCCACCAAGTGTAAAGATTAAATAAAACGGAAAACCACTGATGATGGCACAGTGGTGCTGAAACATGGTTGGGTACTTGGAAAAAACGGTGTTTTGGGTAACTGGCGGACCTCACATCCTACAATTTTAACTGCAAACACGGTACACAAGGAGCTGCAAATCCAAACGTTTATTTGGGTTCAGGGCTGACTGTCAGTCCCTGCACTAGCCATTGATTCTCTGCATGTTTTCCTGCATTTCTTTACAGTTCTGGTGTTCCGACTTTCGCATTGACAGTTTCGTCATCTGGGAGAAGCTTCAGCGTTATCCACTAGATCATTAACGTATATAGTGAATGCCATGGTATCCTTTAGTTATATGTAATTTACTGATAGACTTTTGGTTATTCCTCCCTCCCCCCCTCCCCCCCCGCCCCCCCCTCCCCCCTCCCCCCCCTTCCCCACCACGCACTTTTATTCCAACTCAGAAAAAAACAGTGAAAAATTCCATTTCAATCTAACAAATTTTAGGTGACACACAAACGCCTTGAATTTGGAATATAGCATGTGCAACACCTACTTCCATTAAATCGCATTGTATTCTTCGTCAGCTCCATTTTATACTAGTCTTTCGTAAGAGCAATGTATGTGACACATTCAGACTAGTCCAGCAACTGTTTAAAATCATTTTGACTCATATTATTGAAAAGTTTATAATAGGGTCAAAAATACCACCGAAAATGTAGGAAACATCACGTTTATTTTAGATGATTCGCTGTTTTCTATTTGAGGAACTTTTTCTTATATACTGTAATCATTTTAAAACATCCATTTCTGTAGAATCAAAAGAATTTGAATATATGAATACTGAAAATTGCTTGTTCCGAAGAGAAGATTTAGTAGCAGCTGGGAATTTTTTAATCTGTAAAACAATTGTAGGGGAAGGAATAGAAGATAACGTTATAGGGGAATATGGGCTTGGGACAAGTAATGAGAGAGGAGAAAGACTAACTGAATTCTGTAATGAAGTTCAGCTAGTAATAGCAAATACTCTGTTAAAAGATCACAAGAGGAAGAAGTATACTAGGAAAAGGCCGGGTGCTACGGGAAGATTTCAGTTAGATTACATCATGGTCCGACAGAGACTCCAAAGTCAGATTCTGGATTGTAAGGCGTACCCAGGAGCAGATATAGACCCAGTTTACAATACAGTAGTGATGAAGAGTAGGATAACGTTTAAGGTATTAGTCAGGAAGAATCAATAAACAAAGAAGTTGGATACGGAAGTACTAAGGAATGGCGAGATATGCCTGAAGTTCTCTAAGTCTGTAGATACAGCAATAAAGAATAGTCGAGTAGGCAGTACAGTTGAAGAGGAATGGACGTCTCTAAAAAGGGCAATCAGACAAGCTGGAAAGAAAAACATAGATACAATGAAGGTAATTGTAAAGAAACCATGGGTAACAGAACAAATACTTAGACTGAGCGATGAAAGGAGGAAGTACAAAAATGTTCAGAGAAATTCAGGAATAAAAATACAAGTCGCTGAGGAATGAAATAAATAGGAGTTACAGGGAAGCTAAGACGAAATGGCTGCATGAAAAATGTGAAGGAATCGAAAAAGGACTGACCTCCCCCCCCCCCCCAAAAAGGATGGTAAAATTAAGAATGCAACCGGAATTTCATTGTTAAATGCAGAGGAAAGAGACTCTATAGATGGAAAGAGTACATTGAAGCACTCTATGAAGGGGATGACTTTTCTGATGTGATAGAAGAATAAATAGAAGTCGATTTAGAAGGGATGGGGAGGTCCGGTGTTAGAATCAGAATTTAAGAGAGTTTTTGAGGATTTAAGATCCAATAAGGCAGAAAGAATCGATAACATTCGATCAGAATTTCTAAAATCGTTAGAGGAGGTGGCGACAACGCGACTCTTCAACTTGCTGTATAGAATGTAAGAGCCTGGTGACATACCATCTGACTTTCGGAAAAATATTATCCACACAATTCCGAAGACTGCAAGAGCTGTCAAGTGCATCATAAAAGGTTGCTGACAAGAATAATACACAGAAGAATGGAAAAGTAAATTGAGGAAGTGTTAGATGACGATCAGTTTGGCTTTAGGAAAGGTAAAGGTACACGAGAGGCAATCCTGACGTTGAAAGCAAGACTAAATAAAATGCGTCATATTCATAGGATTTATCGACATAGAAAAAGTGTTCAACAACGTAAAATGGTGGACGATGTTTGAAATTCTAAGAAAAACAGGGGTAGGGTACAGGGAGAGACGGGTAACAGACATATGTACAAGAACCAAAGGGAATAATCAGAGGAGATAATCAAGAACGAAATGCTTGGATTAAAAAGCATGTAAGACTGAGCTGTAGTCTGTCGCCCCTACTGTTCAATCTGTACATCGAAGGCGCAATGATGGAAATATAAGAAAGGTCCGCGAGTGGAATTCCAATTCAAGGTGAAAGGGTACCAATGATACCATTTATATGATAGCAGGCTTACTCGGCGTATTTCAGCCGGGTGGAGTCGCCTTTTAGACGACTAGATGACGACGCCTCTCGGCTGATAACCCGTGAAGATTTCATAAATGATACGACTCCATGATGACATGGCTATCCTGAGTGACTGCGAAGAAGGATAACAGGATCTGCTAAATGGAATGTACAGTCTTTTGAGTACATAATATAGACTGAGGGTGGTCACGAAGTAGATGAAGTTAAGGAATTTTGCTAGCTAGGCAGTATAATAACCAATGACGGACGGTACAACAGGGTTATGAAGCTAAGTACTGACAAAGTTATTTGTTCACTGTTTTAGAGGTACTACATTGGCGTTTCGTGCTGTTTGTGGCGAAATAACGACTTAATAAACCTTTGGAAAAGTTCGTTCGCTGTGTTTTTTTAGATTTTCTGTGACTTGAAGTCGTTTAGTGAACTTTGTGCTTTAGTTTTCAGCCGACGTTTCTTATTGCTTGTAGTGAAATATTTCAGTAAAATTTTGTTTAAACTTCGTTGAGCGTTTGGTTTTACGTAATAATTTTGTGAAGTTTCGTTGGCGTTAGCTGTGGTGTAGTAGTATTAATACAAATAGTTACTTTCCTACTAGACAGAGAATTTCGAGACCGCTATTGTTAGTTCTTTAAGTAGTTCTACTGGTGTAGCTGAACTTATGTACCGTAGACGTATAGTTTTTTTTTTCAGAAACTGTGAAATTTTACCATGAGTGAGAATAGTGGGCTCTGTCGTAGTAGTGGGTTACGGAGTATGATTTGTTCAAAGTATTTTCATTGGGGCAGTGCAGTGGGGACGCCAGTGGGCAGCCGCGCGGGATTAGCCGAGGGCGCTGCAGTCATGGACTGTGCGGCTGGCCCCGGCGGAGGTTCGAGTCCTCCCTCGGACATGGGTGTGTGTGTTTGTCCTTAGCATAATTTAGGTTACGTAGTGTGTAAGCTTAGGGACTGATGACCTTAGCAGTTAAGTCCCATAAGATTTCGCACACATTTGAACTTTTTTTTTTTTTTTTTTTTTTTTTTTTTTTTTTTTTTTTTTTTTTTTTTCCAGTGGGCATTCTAGCGAGATCCTCTCCTGGGAATGCAGAATCTGTAGTAGAAATAAGTTGATAGAGGAGCAAGAGCGTAAGATCTGTGCCCTTCAGGTGCAGTTAGAACGCGCAAAGGAGGAACTAGACAGGTTGAGGAGGTAAAGGGTGGTGGGGAATGGGAACTGGCAATTGGCAAGAAACAAGCTAGGAGGAGGAGGAATTCAGTTATATTTTGCGTATATGCAATAGATCTGAACAACTGTCAGAGTTGAGTGGAGCCTCTTGTAGCTGTAAATGTAGGGAACAGGCAGCAGTCCTCAGCAGTTAGAAGGGCTAGGTCAGTTGCAAAGTCTAACTGAAAGAAGAAGGTCCTGCTGCTAGGTAGTTCGCACAGTAGAGGTATGGGCCAGCAATTGTTGTAATTGTTGGATAGTGAGTACCAGGTCACCTGCATTGCGAAGCCTAGTGCAGGGTTGGCTCAGGTGACTGACTGCATAGGGAAGTTATGTAGGATTTTTACGAAGGTGGATAGTAGGTGGAGCAGGGAACAGTCTTGATAGGGACGGGGAATATGATGTAGGTGGTGACCTGTTAAAGACAGCTACTCAAACTGATGGCAGTAATCTGCATTTCGTGCAAATGTCAGCGTCATGATCGGACTCGTCTTAATGTGGCTGTTAGGCGCCAAAACGGGGCTGGAGAGGGCGCTGATGGCAGAGGTCATGGGGTACATTTCAGTTTTTGCCAGTTCGGTCTCTCAATAAACTGGGTTCGCTAGGCATGGCCTGCACCTCAATCGGTATGGGAAGGGGAGGCTGGCAAAGCTTATAGGTGACAGTGTGGTGGGTGGTTGTGGGATCACTCATGGAAAAATTCCTGGAGTAGTTGTTGTTAGAGCTGAACCTTTTTTAGAGTGAAGTCAGTTGATAAGTATACCTGCTTAAAGTAAGTCCCTCTAACTACGGTCTCACCTTCAGTGGACATCATGTTTCCAAGTAGAGAAGCAATTAGCATATTCCAACAAAATATAAGAGTTATTAGAGATAAAGTTAGTGAACTGCTTATAGATGTTTACTCTGAAATTATTGGTATATCGGAGAACCACTTAAATAATTGGACAATTCAGAGGCATTCTTTACTGGGATACAGATTAGCTGGCTGTTTTTAAAGGCGTCCCTTGCGGGGCGGGGGAGTGGCCATGTACGCAAGAAATAGTATTCCATTTGAGTCCATAGACGTATCACGGCACTGCAGTGTATAGATATTTGAATGTTGTGTAGGGTCAATTGATTTTAGTGAAACTAAACTTCTAATTTTTGTTATTCATAGATTCCCTAACTCTAACTTCAAAGCATTTCTGCTCAAGCTAGAGAGGGTTCTTGATTCACTTTGTAGGAAGTACCTGAATATGTGGTGACTTCATTATAAATTTTGTATATGATGATGCAAAAAAAAGGATGTTGGTAGATCTCCTAAATTCATATGATGTGTTGCAGACAGTGTTTTTTCCAACTAGGGTGCCGGCGAACAGTAGCACAGCCATAGACAATATTTTTATTCATTATTCGTTACTAGATAGGCATTCTGCTAGTAAATTGGTGAATGGCCTTTCAGACCATGATGCACAAATTTTAACCCGAAAATGCTCTTGTACTCAAACAAATGTCACATGTAATTACAAACTATGTAGGAATGTTAATACAACAGGAATAGAGAGTTTAAACAGGAGTGGCAGGATGTTTATACTGCTGATAACACAGAAGACAAATATAATGTTTTCCTTGACGCATTTCTCAAGCTCTTCGAGAGTTGCTTTCCATTAGAACGTTCTAAACGGGGTACTAGCAGTAATAGGCAGCACAGGCGACTGACTTGTGGGATAAGGATACCATGTAGAACAGAGCGAGAATTATATCAAAATGTTAGAAGTAGTCACAATCAAGCTATAGTACACCATTACAAACTGTATTGTAAGGTGCTTAAAAATTCTATTAGGAAGGCAAATAGAATGTGGTATGCAAATAGAATAGCTAATTCACAGGATGAAATTAAAACCATATGGTCAGCTGTGAAGGAAATTTCTGGTCAGCAGCACAAGGTCGCCGATACAGAATCAGTTCATAGTAAAAATATTTCTGTTACTGATAAATCAGATATATGTACAGAGTTTAATAACCATTTTCTGAGCATTGCTGTTGAATTAAATAAAAATTTAGTTTCTATAGGGAATCATATAACTTTCTTGGCAAATGCCTCTCCGAGGTTGATGTCTGAAATACTCCTCTGTGATACAGAAAAGGAGGAGATTGAGTCAATAATTAAATAAAGACTAAGAACTCTTATGGATATGGTGGAGTGACTAGCAGAATATTAAAGAACTGTGGTGAACATGTTAGTCATGTATTTAGCCATATTTGTAGTTTTTCCTTGTAGCAATGGCCAGTTTCCTGAACAATTAAAGTACTCAGTAGTAAAGCTGTTTTATAAAAAGGAAGAAAGGGATAATGTAGACAACTTTAGACCTGTTTCTATGCCATCAGTATTTGCTAAAGTTATTGAAAAGGCTGTGTATGTAAGGATCATTTTATATCACACGATTTGCTATCAAATGTACTGTTCAACTTTAGAAGTCGTTTAACAACTGAAACTGCCATATTCTCTTTGCTATGTGAGGTACTGGATGGGTTAAATAAAAGGTTTCGAATGCTAGGGATATTTTTTTTTATTTAACTAAGGCATCTGATTGTGTTGACCACAAAATATTGTTCCAGAAGTTGGACCATTACAGAATATGGGGAGTAAGTAGCTCAGAACTGGTTCATCTCTTACTTTAGCAACAGACAGTAAAAGGCCATTATTCACAATGTTGAGAATGGCTGTGATGTGTGGTCTGAGTGGGAAACAGTCAAGTGGGACGTGCCCCAGGGATCAGTGTTGGGGCCACTCCTGTTCCTTATTTATATAAATGATATGCCCTCTAGTATTACAGGTAACTCTAAAAAAATTCTCTTTGCTGGCGGCACTACCTTGTTAGTAAAGGATGTTCTGTCCAACATTGGCGTTTCAAATAGTGCAGTTCATGACCTAAGTTCGTGGCTTGTGGAAAATAAACTAAGCTTAAGTCACAGTAAGAGTCGGTTTTTACAGTTTCTGACTGACAATTCAACAAAACCCGACGTTTTATTTTCACGGAATGGGATTATGTTTAGGGAAATTGAACGGTTCTAATTTGTAGGTGTTCAGATACATAGTAAACCGTCATCGAAAGCCCACGTTCAGGATCTTGATTTAATGCTGCCATTTTTACTGTTCCAATGGTATCTAAAGTGACTGATCGTTCGACACGAAAATTAGTCTACTTTGCTTATTTTCATACGCTTATGCCATATGGTATTATACTTTGGGGTAACTCATCCCATTCTAAAAGGATATTATTGGTTCAGAAACGGGCGGTTCGGGCAATAAGTGGTGTAAGTTCACGAAACTTTTGGTGACCCCTGTTCACGAATTTGGGTATTTTGACATAGGCCTCTCTCTCTCTATATATATATATTCCTTACTGTCATTACATGATAACAATATTAGCTCAATCCCAAGATTAAGCAGCTTTCACTCGGTTAATACTTCCTTAACTCTTGTGCAGAAAGGTGTGCAGTATACTGCAGCATCTATTTTCCATAAACTATCACTCGAATTCAGTAATCCATGCACTTTCAAATCCAATCTGAAGAGTTTCCTCATGGCTCAGTCCTTCTATTCTGTCGAGGAGTTCCTTGAGAAATGAAGCTGATTCTTGTTGTATTGCCGCTTGCGTTTACTTAAACTTATGGACTGACTTTTTTCGGGTTCATAAACATTTTATTTTTATCTGTTATGACTTTTTGTTGTAATTTCATGTACTGACAAATTCCATGACCTTGGAGATTTGCTCCTCAATTTGGTCCTACGGAAAGTGAATAAATCAAAAGTAGACTATCACTGGCAAAAAGGACATTCATGGCTAAGAGAAAGCTACTAGTGTCAATCATGGGCTTCAATTTGAGGAAGAAATGACTGAGAATATATGTTTGGAGCATAGCATTGTATGATAGTGAAAAATGGGCTGTGAGAAAGCCGGAGCAGAAGAGAATCGAAGTATTAGAGATGTGGTGCTACAGATGAACCTTGAAAATTAGGTGGACTGATAAGGTAAGGAATGAGGAGATTCTGTGCGGAATGGAAGAGGAAAGGAATATGTGGAGAACACTCACAAGGAGAAGGTACAGGATGGTAGGACATTTGTTAAGATATCTGAGAATGACTTCCATGGTATCAGAGGGCAAAAACTGTAGAGAAAGACAGAGGTTGGAATATATCCAGCATATAAATGAGGACGTAGGTTTCAAGTGCAGCTCTGAGATGAAGACGTTGGCACAGTAGAGAAATTCGTTGTGGACCGCATCAAACCAGTCAGAAAACTGATGACACAAAGGAAAAAAGGCTCATAAAAGTCCAACTGGCCCGTCTCTAAGGTCGCACGGTTGCGGTGGAATGCTGAATCCTGGATACATTGGCAGTAGTGTTGCCAAATTCTCTGCAATCGTTTTAGCGATGTCTCCGAGCGCCGTTTTGAGACACCCCTGTTTCAACACTGCTGCTTTTGGTAAGTTACTGTGTTTACTGGCAATTATTCTAATAGCTTCCCATACGTTTGGATATCAATTGGAACGATTAATAGAACCCAGAACGCTAGCCATGACCTGTCCTAAACGTTTTGCTAATGCTGCAGGATTTAACTGTCGGGTTATTTATTTTAATACGAAATATTTCTGACTTGTGTCACACATATAGCAAACACAAACAGTAACACAGCGGACAGTCCCATGTAACCATCATCCCGA